>NC_048601.1:30846712-31191774 GCF_003668045.3 Cricetulus griseus | reverse complement strand
GATCTACAGAGTGAATACCAGGACACCCAAGACTACACATGGAAGCCATGATAAATAAAAATTTATATTGTATTTTTCTTTACAGTGTAGCATGCTCTTTCATATCGACATGTATCTAATGGGCATTTAAATACTGCTTACTAAGACAGTGCCATGGGTTAGCAAAACCATTGTTTGGCTTCACATCAATTATTGAAAACATTACCTCAAAGTCCATGCTTATGGTTAAAGTGTTTTTCCCATTGTGTCTTGATGTGTATTTCAGCTGGCCTTACACTCAGGACAGGCCTTCTGTCTGAGTCTCTTTGAGTGCTGAGATTACAAGCATGCACCACAATGACCAGTTCATTCAATGATATTTTTCTTATTTATTTTTATTTTATGTGCATTGGGGTTTTGCCATGGGTGTCAGGTCCCCTAGAACTAGAAATACTGACAGTTGTGAGCCACCAGGTGGGTGGTGGGAATTGAACCCGGGTCCTCTGGAGTGCTCTTAATCACTCAGCCATCTCTCCAGGCTCAACAATTAGGTGAAAAAAAAAGGTTTGAGATTGTTTTACACTCATTTTGGGGAGGCAGAATAGAGACAGGGTTTCTCTGTGTAGCTGTGGCTGTTCTGGAATTCACCCTGTAGACCAGGCTGGCCTTGAACTCATTCTTGAAAGGGGTAAACTAAACTCAAAGGCTTCGCTTCTAATAATTTAGAAATAAAGGGACCAGACCCTCACTCAGCCCCTGCTTTAGCAGCCATGACAGGCTACAGAAAAGACACATAGTCCTCTGACACAAGGAAACTCCAGATCCTCTGGTCTCCGGGAACCTAGAGCCAAAACTGAACACACAGAAACTCCAGACACCATCCCCTCCCCAGCCTCCTGGATACTTGGTTCCTGGAAACTGTTTGGCCAAAAGAGAAATTCTAGTGGAAACCAAAACCTCTCCTGTAGTCTCCAGGATACAGTTCTGAAAACTATTAGTATCTATGAACAACAGGTCACCTGCAAGTAACAAGACAAAGCCATAGAAACTACAGAATGTTCCCTCTCAGCACTGACCAATGAGAATAATTGGTACACAGGCATTTCATGCCAAAATATGACTTTGAGAAATTCTAATTGTTCCCAAATGTCAACCAATCAGAAACTAAGCGGTACCTACTGATGTAATCCTGTAATTTTTGTCTTTAAAACATAGCAGTAGAACTTCGCTCCCTCTGGGGACTACTGACTGCATCGGCTAGCCAGACTGGGTCCCTGTCATGGTTGGATAAACAATTAAAACCTTGCTTTTGCAGTTTGGTGCGTCTGTCTTCCTGGTGGTCTCTGGGAATCTTTGCGATTTGGGCACAACAATTCTGCCTCTGCCTTTCCAGTGTCGGGATTAAAGGCCTGCACCACCACCCTGCTTGTTTTCAGCGCTTGATACAATTGCATTAGCTTACACTGTGAGTAACTACAGCTGCGGGTCCATCACTGGGTATTAGCATTAAAAATATATTTTGCCCATTTGGTAACGTGAGGTAGCCTATCATACTGGGGTGCTGAAAGACACTTTAATTATGGAGATTCAGAGTCCATGGGATGTCTCAGCGAATAAAGGCACCTGCCACCAAGCCTCATGATATGAGTTTCACCCCACAAGGTGGAAGGTGTGGAATCCACTCCTCCAAGTTGTCCTAGGATTTCTAACCGAGTGACGTGTCACGTGGACGCCCACACACATACATCCACACGTACAAGAAATATGAATAACTTTAAAAAAGAAAACAAGAAGTCTGGGCGTTGGTGGCGCACGCCTTTAATCCCAGCACTCGGGAGGCAGAGGCAGGAGGATCTCTGTGAGTTAGAGGCCAGCCTGGTCTACAGAGCGAGTGCCAGGATAGGCTCCAAAGCTACACAGAGAAACCGTGTCTCCAGAAACAAAAACAAAAACAAAAAAAGGAAACGAGAATGAACTGTAGGGAAGGCTGTAGTCAGCCCCTAAGTAGCGTGGCTACAGCTTCCCCTACAACGAACAGAGTTGTGACCCAAGTATGAAAAGCCCTTTTTTTTTTTTTTTTAAAGGAGATTCGCTAGGCGTAGTGGGCACGCCTTTAATGCCAAGCACTCCGGAGGCGGAGGCGGAGGCGGAGGCTCAGGCTCCAGCAGGGTTCGAGACCAGCCTGGTCTACAGAGTGAGCTACAGGACAGCCAGAGCTACACAGAAAAAGGTCCTCTCGGAAAACCAACAAACCGGGGCTCGTGGGCTGGGCCCACGTCTGCTGACAAGGCGTCAAGAGAGCCCTGAGCAACCCAGGGCCGAGGCAGGGGCGTGTGGGCGCCCTGGAAGGACTAGGACCGCTAGTGATGGGCGTGGACGTGCGGCCGGGATACTTGTCGGTCTCCGCCTCACGAGGGTTTCTCCTTCTCCCCGGTGTGGAAACCGGGCAAGAGCGCAGGCAGGGCGAAGGGCGTTACTCTGCGCACGCGCGCCACTCGGGCCGGCTTTCTGGAGCTGGGAACACTCGCGTCCGGGATGGCGGCGCAGGCGCACTGGCGGCCTGTGGAGGTCGCGGCGCCTGCGCAGTCACTTTTCCTCAGGCGGCCGCCATGGCTGGACAAGAGGATCCGGTGCAGCGGGAGATCCACCAGGACTGGGCGAATCGAGAGTACATTGAGATCATCACCAGCAGCATCAAGAAAATCTCGGACTTTCTCAACTCTTTCGGTCAGCGGGCGAGCAGGGGAGGCTGGGAGGAGGGAGGCGTCGGTCGGAGGCGGCGGGCGGCGCCGAGGAGAGGCGCGCCAGTCCCGGCTGCTGCCTTCCTCTTCCGCGCCCCGCTGGCCGCAGTCCTCTCACCCCGAGCTTCGCTAGGCGGTCTCCGTGGGTCTTCCCTGCCCATTGCCAGGCCCCGCTTGCGCGCGTCAGCACGCCCACTGCCCAGCCTCCCAGCCCCATCCATCAGCGTCCTGGTCTGCGCTGCGCCTCTTCGCCAGTCTGCACTTGGCCGGCAGTGCGCAGCCCTGTCACAGTCCCGGTTACAGTTAGAGACTCCTGATAGTTCCCCATCTCCTTCAGGATCAAGTCCGAAAACCCTTAGTGTCGTCCCTTCTACAGCTCCTCCTGCTCGACCATCTCTCCCTCCCCCCTCCGCGCGCGCCGTTCATTCCTCCCCGGCTCCCTTTGGTGCTGGTGCAGAGGGCGGGCTGGGGGTCCTCTCCGGCCTTGGAAATGCCTTTTGTAGCCCTGTATCTGCTACCACAGTTGGTAGGTGTTCTGGATGCTTCTGTCTGGCTCCTCAGATCTACAGGGCAGAGATACTTTCAGCAGAGTCTACTTTTCCCCCAAATCATTCCTAGGTGTGGCCGACTGGTGACAGCCTTCATTTCTTTCTGAGTTTTGTTCCTAGCCTTCTGGACAGAAAACCTGTCACAGACGCCTCATGTTCTCGGGAAGTCTTCCTTCAGAGACTCTCTTACACAACGCGCAGATGGCACCTAGTGATCGTTTTCAGCTGGGACACTTTGGTTCTACCAATTAGCAATTTTCAGCTTTTTAGACTAAATGGGAGAGAGCGCTGAATTTTGAAAAAAAAAATAAAATGAATCGATTGTTTTGTAGCTAGAGAACTGATGAGGCCGAAGTAGTATGAAGGAAGTGACTGACCAACAGCTTGTGGGGTACAGCTCAGAGGTAGAGGCAGGCGGACCTGTGTGAGTTCGAGGCCAGCCTGGTTTGCAGAGTGAGTTCCAGGACAGGCTCCAGCAATACAGAGAAACCCTGTCTCAAAAAACCAAAAAAACTCAGAAAACCAAAAACTGCCTGGTAGTGACTCCAGGCATTGGGTCCTTAGTATCTTCAGGAAGGATAACAGCCATATAGGCCATTTCTTGTCACTCCTGAAAAATTGGAATCCCCAATCTATGTTGCTGCAGAAGCTCTAAATCAAATTTGTTCTCTATAAGGTGTGGTTATTGACATTTGATGCAGACATCTCATCAGAGATTTCCTTGCTTATAAAGCAGGAAAAGGGACGTTTCTTGTTTGCAGATCTCAAACTCTTCACTCCTAAGACTCCCCCAAAGAACTAAAACCTGATTTCAAAAACAAGTCAAGAGCCAGGTGTATTGGCACTCACTATAATCCCAGAACTCAGAAGGCTGAGATAGGATTTCCAGCCTGGACTACATAGTGAGTTCCAATTTAGCCTGAAATATGTAAGGAAAGCTTTCTGGAAATAGAACAGGTAGAACCCCTCCACATACACTCTTCAACACCCTGAGGGTGGGGGAGACAGAAACAAAAAATGATCAAAAACCCAAGAGACAATTTGAGATAAAGTTAACATGAGTTTTTGTTGTGCTAAAGGCATATATGAAATAGTCTAGAGAGGAAAGTCAAGTGTAGTGGAGCATTTCAGTAATCCCAGTGCTTGGGAAGTAACAGGATTGTAGGCCAGCCCAGGCTACCTAGGGAAGTTCCTACCTAAAAAATAAATTTAAAGAGGGAATTGTCTGTTAGTATTGTCGGCAGTGATGCTGTGGACATACTAGCAAGCCCCCTGATAAGACCTGGCACTTTCAGGAAGTGGTGACAAAGTGTACTTAAGTGCAGGGTCCCGAGTTAATCCAGTTGCTGAATGCTTTCCTATTATTTTTGTTACAAATAGTGAATGCTGTGTGTAACCTAGGGCCTTAAGCGTGTGATGTGGAACTCTACCCTTGCCAGCCTATGAACCAAATTCATGTTTATCTTCATGAGTATTCCAGAGCCTGTGCCTGGAGTTGGACGTTTTGTCTTTCTCAACAGTGTTGATCCATGTAGGCCAGTTCCAGAGTATCATTTGGGGTTCTGATTGATTTACCAGATTGACAGACCAGCACAGCTGTCCCTGCATCTCTCCTCCCATCATTTCTGTGTATCTCTTCTCATGGGAAATACAACTGTCAGGGTTACTACTTACTTGCTTTTGAGCTTCCAAACACCATACTAAATGGAAATCTGGGCCTATTGGATGGTTGTGACAGAAGTGGTAGAATTGAGATGGTGAAATGGCTCAGTGGGTTCCTTAACTGAGGGTGTTAAGCCTGATGACCTTAGTTCAGTATCCAGGATCTACATCGTTGAAGGAAAGAACCACTCCCAAAAGTTATGCTTTGATCTTGGCATATATATATACACACACACACAAACACATAAAATAAATTTTTGTAAAGTGGCAGTATTTCTAGGAAAAGTGAGGTTGCTAGGGTAGGCGTGGGTAAGCTAACCCTGGGAACTAGAGGAGGCAGATGGTGAGGTTTAAAAAGAAGGGGCCAGCAGGCATTGTGTTGCACATACGTAATCCTAGCAATCAGGAAGTGGAGGCCAGAGGATCAGAAGTTCAAGGTCATCTTCAGCTACATGGTGAGGTGTATAGGCCATGACTGACTACCTGAGACAAAAGGGGGGGGGGATTAAAAAAGGAAGGAGAACCAAACATGGTGGTGGTACACTCCTCTGCTTCTAGCACTTGGGAGGCAGAATCGAGAGGAGTGCTGTAAATTCCAGGTAATGAGCTTCTGGCTAGTGAAGTTTACTACATAGAAAAACCTTGTCTCTGCAGAAAAAAATAACACAAAACTTTGGAGACACACAGAGCTAAGTGATAATGTTTTCAGTTAAGGCCCAAGACTCAGTCACTACCAAAGGAGAAAGGGAAATGACCAGTCATTTGGCCCAACAGTGGGTTCCAGGGATGGGGAAGCAGAATGGGGAATGTGAATAGTGAGTATAAAGTTTCCCTTGGAGACAGTGAGATCACTGAAATGGTAATGGTTTCACAACTCTGCAAGTGAGCTGGTGGCCGTGACGGTGTACTTTATGCAGTGTGAGTTACATGGCAGGGAAACTTAAGTTTGAAAAACTATCATGAAGAGTAGGAATGAGAATGGGTGAGTAAGAAAGAATGCATGGAGACCAAAAGGAAAACATACAAAGAATTGGAGAGATTGGGTGGTGAGCAAATACTGAGGAGAAAGAACAAACCGTGGCACCAGTAGTCCCCTGGAAACCTGTACTTTATCACACCCTCCCTTGTTTGTGGTATTAATACAGAAGTACCAGAAATAAACATCCTTCTTTTACACACCACACACCTTTTTTCGTGTGTGTGTGTGTGTTTGTTTGTGTGTTTGTGGGTGCCACATGCACAAGAGAATCATCATTGCTCTGCCACCTTACTTATTTAACTGTTTATCCAACATGGGTAGAGTGACAGCCAGAGACCCAAGTATATGAGTAACTTAAGAATGAGAAGTTCATCCTTAAGAATTTGAATACATTCAGATAAAGGAAGAATGTGTTTTTCTGGTAAGACCACTCAGTGGCAACTTTCTAGCCAAGTTTTGGTGAAGAAGAATGGTGGTTAGATGGGCAAGATGATGATGACAGTCGAGCTGGATCAGAGTGTAGAAAGATTTGTCGAAGTGAATGCTTAAGTGCTTTTGCAGAGCCAGCCAGTGAGAGAAGGAAGGAAAGTTGTTAGCTCGCTGTTGAATCATCATGTGGGAGACTGTTCAGAGCCATCACAGCTATTTTAGTCCTAAAAAATAAAAGTTATTGAGATAGGAACATGGGTTGGAAGAGGTAGTAGGAAGTGGCCATCACATTTGCCTCCTTTCTCCTATGTTAAGGACTGTTGAGAAGAAAAGGATCTAATTAATGGCTTCAGATAGAGGAGCCAGCAGAGAAAAGGGTATTTTGGGGGAGCCTTGGTTGCATTCTGGGTGAGGTAGTGAAAAGGGAAGGGGAAAAGCCAGAGGAAACACTCAAGGCTGCTTTTCACAGATGGAATCTTGGTTCCTTTATGTGCTTGATGCTGATTGAATTTTCTCTAGTTCAAAAAGGCCTCTTTTTTTTGGTATTTGGATATTGTTGAAGCACAGTGTCTTTCAGAGGTAGGAACTGCATAGCTTCCAAGAGTGCAGAAGAAGAGACACTGTCTTTCAATTGCTTTGACAAAACACCATGATCAAAGCAACTTATAAAAGAAAGCATTTAATTTTGAGTTCACTTGGGACTCATGGTTCCAACGGATGAGAAGTCCATGACCATTATGGTGGGGAACATGGTGGCAGGCAGGCATGGCACTGGAGCATTTGATCCACAAGCACAAGGCAGAGCGAGAGGAGAGAGTGGGCAAACAAAGCTCACCCCCAGTCACACCTCTCCTCCAATGAGGCCATACCTCCTAATCCTTCCCGAACAGTTCCATCAACTGGGGACCAAGAATTCAAATATATGAGCCTATGGGGGCCATTCCCATTCAAACCACCACATTCTACTCCCTGACCCTCATCGACTTGTGGCCATTTCATAATGCAAAAATTCATTTAGTCTAACTTTAAAAATCTCCATAGCCAGACTGGAGAGATGGCTCAGCAGTTAAGAAGACTGACTGTTCTTCTAGAGGACCTGGGTTCAGTTCCCAGTACCCACATGGCAGCTCACAACTGTCTCTAACTCCAAGATCTGACACTCTCATCACAGACATACATGAAGGCAAAATACCAGTACGGATGAAATAAAAGTAAATTATTTTTTAGAAATCTCCATAGTCAGTGATGTGTAATGGCACATGCCTTTAATCCTAACACTCAAGAGGCAGAAGCAGGCAGGTCTCTGTGAATTTGGGGCCAGCCTGGTCTGTGTATAGAGTTCCAGGACAACCATGCCCGCATAGGTAGCCCATGTCTCAAAGAAAAAAAGAAATGTCTTCATAGTCTTTTACAGTCTCAGTATAGTTAAAAGTCCAAAGTCTCTTCTGAGACTCAAGGTAATCTCCTAATTGTAACCCCTATTAAAAAAAATCAAAAAGCAGATTACATCCTTCCAGCATATATTGGCACAGAATATGCATTATCATTCCAGCAGGGAGGAATAGTGGCATAGTAAGGAAATTCGGGACCAAGCAAGATGGAAACCCAGCAGGGCAAACACCAAATCCTGTATCCCTGGCATCGAAGGTCTTATATTGTTCTTCCCTTAACAGCTCTGCATGCTGCAACATACTTCTCTCTCAGACTGTTTCTCCTCCCTGTCTGCAGCTCTCTCTAGCAGATACCCCACGACTCTATCACATCCTAGGATCGCCACTGCAATCCAGGCTTCACTTTCACAACTGCACACAATGGCAGCTCTGAGCTACCACGCAAGGACTTCCTACCACACACCTGGCCTCAGCAGCTCTCCTCAATCGTGGAAGAAGATTCCATAACTCATTTTCTCATGTATCCTTTGTGATTCTATAGCCAGAACTACATGACCAATACTACCAAGTTCTGCTGCCTGTTGGGAATGGATCCTGGGCCCTACATTATTACAAACTTTGAGTTGCTGCCTCTTAGGAGCAGGAAATTCCTTACACCCTTTTCTTCCATAAGTTACAGGACTAGCTTGGTAGTTGCAGGACTAGCTTGGTAGAGTCTTGCCCTGAGAGTATTTATTCCCTTTATTCCATTTCTCATCAGGCTTCTTACCTCTTTCAGCACAAGCCTTGGCTCCAACACTAAATTTCCTAATGATCTTTTTCTCCACAAACTGTGTATTTTGTATTTCCTTTTGCCCTGCTTTTTCTTTTTCATTGTAGACCTGCAGAAGAGTAATTAGTAACCACACCGCCAAGTTGCTGTTAGGCTGTCTTGTAATCTCCTCTGCCAACGAAATCAGTCCAAAACTTTTCAATTTAACCTCAAGCAGATTTTTAGGACAAGGATTAAATCAGCCACATTCTTTGCAAAAACGTCATGAGTGGTGTCTTCTACTCGAGGCACTGCTGTTTCCTTTGAAACGTCTTAAACTGGGCCTCCATAGTCTAGTGGTCATGCAGGCTCTTAGTAGGATGCTTCAGTGCATGGAGCATCAAGGACTCATTAATTCCTGCCCACGGTGTTCAGCTGCTTTTCTATCTCAAAGTCTTCCACATGCCTCCAAAAAACATCATGGTCAGGCCTGTTGCTTGATAGATAACTCATTCCCTGAGACCAACTTGTATCTTTTCTTTTTTTTTTCTTTTTGTTGTTTTTCGAGACAGGGTTTCTCTGTGTACCTTTTGGAGCCTATCCTGGCGCTCGATCTGTAGACCAGTCTGGCCTCGAACTCACAGAGATCTGCCTGCCTCTGCCTCCCGAGTGCTGGGATTAAAGGCATGTGCCACCAACGCCCGGCCAACTTGTATCTTTTCAACTGCTGTGACAAAACACCGTGACCAAGGCCACTTATGAAAGAATTTATTTTGGGGCTCACAGTTCCAGAGGTTGAGTCTGTGGCCATCATGATGGGGAGCATCCTTCCTTCCTTCCTCTTTGGACTTTCTCCCCACACCCCCACCACCACTTCCTGCCCTTGTTTTCTGCTGTATCCTCTGGCCTTTCTCCCTCACTGCTGCAGTGCTGGGTGTTGAACTTGGAGTGATCTAGGACAAGCCTCCTCAACTGTAACCCTAGCCTAAAACAACACTCAGGTTTTGAATTTTGGTCTCTTTCCATGCTATCAATGTGTGGTGTCTGCGATGCCAGGGAACAGAGGCACTCAGCTCCCACTCAGCTCGTGGGCTCAAGAAACAGCTGGTGCTCTTCAGTGATGATTCAGTGCATAGCCCTAATTTAACTTCCAGTGGGTTTATTGAGACACACCCTTCCTTAGGTTGAAGAGCTTCTGTTTGGTCCCTTCTCTTGAAACTTAAGTTTGCTGCTTGACAAATGGCCATCTGTATATCCTTTGCATATTATTTTATGTTACTGATTTAACAATTTTCCATAAATTTAGCAACTTTATTTTGGTTTTTCAATACAAGGTTTTTTGTTTTTGTTTTTGTTTTGTTTTGTTTTGTTTTTCCAAGACAGGGTTTCTCTGTGGCTTTGGAGTCTGTCCTGGATCGATACAAGGTTTCTCTGTGTAACCCTAAAACCCATTCTGTAGACCAGGCTAGCCTCAAACTCTCAGAGATCCGCCTGCCTCTGCCTCCTGAGTGCTGGGATGTGGGAGCCTGTCTTCGTGGGGCTACAGTTGGAACCAGCCGAATTGCCCCTGGTTTACCTGCGAGGGGGAATGTGGATTGAGAAAGGGCAGATAAAGACTCCAAGAGAAAGACAGAAACATGGACAGAGTCTGGAGGGCAATTCAGTGAATACCGAATACTCCAAGTTTATTCTTCACCATTCTTTTTTTTTCAAGATTTATTTATTTATTATACATACAGTGTTCTGTCTGGATATATGCCTGCAGGCCAGAAGAGGGCACCAGATCTTTTTACAGATGGTTGTGAGCCACCATGTGGTTGCTGGGAATCGAACTTAGGACCTCTGGTAGAGCAGTCATCTCTCCAGCCCTTCTTCACCATTCTTAAATACTTTAACCAAAAAGGGGAACATGGTATCATTCATACAGAACAAACCAACATTCTTCCTCAATTCTCCAAGGATTCAGTAACCACACCTTAGATTCAATTTCCCATTATCTGACCTTGAGAGTCAGGAGTAACACACCACACCTCAAACCAAGTCTGTTGTTAATTAGATAAAACACCCAAGGCCAGGATCAAACATACTACTTGTAGACATACCTTAGACCTTTAGGTCTTATGAACTCTCTGACCTTGAGCCAAGATGAAGCAGAACCATCTTTTTTGGGCCCTGACACTGGGATTAAAGGAGTGTGCTACCACCTACCGGCTAAATTTAGCAACTTTTTAAAGTTGCATAAATTTAGGTTGAGACAGGAGGATCATTGTAAGTTCAAGACCAACCTTGACTACGAGGCAAGATACAGGGTCTCCCTTGGCTCTTTGCCATTTGTGGAACTCAGTTGTTGCATAGAATCTGGGTAGTTGATCCTAAAATACGTCTTGCCATATCCCCAGTCTCCATGTGTATTTGGAAGGATAAATTTCCTCTTGAGTCCAGATGGTTTGTGTGGGTGTGGGTGTTTGGAGTGACATTAATCCTGAACATCAGTCTCCTTTTACCAGATATGTCTTGTCGATCAAGACTCGCAACACTAAATGAGAAATTGACAGCTCTTGAACGGAGAATAGAGTACATTGAAGCAAGGGTGAGTATGGTCACAAGCTACCCCAGAGGGAATGCTCATTTCTTTTTACAACAGGCTTACAGAAGGTAATGCTCTGCCTGGATTTAGGTGTCTGGGACTCTGGAGCTGCTTTGCTACTATTTCGCACTGCATAGGATCCAAAATGGGATTTTTTATTTTTATTTTTATTTTTTAAATGGCTTTAGTCCCTTTGCATTTTATCTAAATGTCAGTTTTCCCTTCACAGGTGACAAAGGGTGAGACTCTCACCTAGAGCTGTGCCACGCTGCTGCTGGGAAGTCGCTGTACAGAACACTGGCCATGTGGGAAAGGCCCAGCAGCCTTCTGCGCCTCCCCCTCTCCTTCCAGAGCAACAGGGCTTTTTCTTGTTTTTCTTTTTTCAAAAGTGGCCTTTGGGCTCTGCCGTGTGCACCTGGGATGTGATGTGGCATGAGGAAGAAGTCCAGGGCACCTCTTGGAAACAGCATTAGGCATTTCCCCTTTTCAGTAACATTGTTTGGAACTATGTGTCAATGTGTTTGAGGTGTTCAGAGGCAAAGGCCGGGACTCTGTTAAGTCCTCCCCACCTCACTCTCTTTCTCAGACTTTCCCTACAGCTCCCATGGCCTCTGCACTGATTGTGTCAACAGTCTGTCTTCTCTGCGCCTATGACAGGAGGTGGGGGCAGTCCTGGCTGAGACTCTCGTGCTCTGCAGTGTGGTTGCCAGAAAATGTTGCTAACTCGCCAATTTCTTGTTCTGGGAGGTCAAAGCCAGGCCCCCAGTTGGCTTGAAGGGATATTTTCAGGTTTTTTTTTTTTTTTTTTTTCTGTCACTTGGGGTATCCATGGCTCTCATGCTTCCCAAATAAACTCAACTTTACCTGACTGCTGTGATTGTGGTGGCACCAGGAGCTAAAGATGGCTTACTTTTCAGAGTGTGAGGTGTAGGAATGCTCTCTAATGGAAACCTGCAGATGTAGCTGTTTGATTCAAAGCTAGGCAGCTCTCCTGTCAGAGTGCTTGTGTCTGGACACTTGAACTCACTCGTCCTGGAATCATTTGGTCATTCAGCAGATACTACCAAGGATTTTTACTATAGAGGTGTGTTAGACTCCAATAAAAGATACAGTATTGAATCAGACCTGATGTTTATTATCTGTTGAAATACTAGCATCTTCTCAGTTTAATTGCACCCAGGGTAAACTACTGGTTTAAAAGCTACAAGCTAAGCATATTTCCTGTGAAAGCAAATGCTGAGGTTTGTGAGATGGCTCAACAGGTAGGGTGCTTGCCTCCAGACGTGAGCCCTGAGTTCTCTCCAGGACCCACATGGTGGAAGGAGAGAACCTACCCGTGCAGGTTATCTACCCTCTCATCTCCACATGTATACTGTGGCATTCCTGTACATGAGTGCACATGTACAACAATTAAAAACCATTTTCTCAAGTAAATACTGCAGTTTAAACTGAAGAATCAAAGACTTATACTTATTTCCAAAGCTTCCTATAAGCTTAGGCCAATCTACTGTTTAGGTGCAACTTTAATCCCTTTAGGACTTTCCCCCACAGAGGTCTCCCTCTTCAGGCCCTATTTGACATTCAAAGTCTAGCTTAGGTCAGAACTCCCCAGTTCTCCCAGATGAGCACATTCAGTACTGCCCTCTTTTTCAGGTTTCCCGGCTTGCTGCCCTCACACCACAGTTCATTCTGGATTAATTGGATCATTTCAGAGTATATGCAACCTGAAAAGTACCTGAGCCCCCCTTTCCTGGACTAACCCATCTGGATGCTTTGAGAAAGGCTGTTGCCATTGATACTGATAAAACAGACTAGAAGGGTACAAGCTGTGTTGTATTCATGTGTTTTCAGAAAACCCACATAGACCTTAGACATTTTTAGTAGTACTGGCTGAGTATCTTTGATCCAGTGTTCTCTAAAATCCAAAGCTTTCTCTATGGTAACATTACAAGTGAGCCTTTTCAAACCTGGTTTGTATGGTTGTTACCTGAGCTGTTATGGTCAGGGCCTGGGCCCTGGCAGCCCTGACAAGCTAGGTGTTACCCTGCCCTAATAAGCTAGTTAATTGATAGTGAAAAGTGAAAAGGGTTTGCTCAATGTGGCCACATTGGGAAGAGGAGCTGAAGGTCCAGTGGCATACCCTGCCCGATTCCATTTTTGGAATTCAGACATGAGGCTGGGTGTAGTGGTATACATATCTTAATTCCAGCACTCAGGAGGTAGAGGTTGGTGGATCTCTTGAGTTCCAGAACAGCCAAGGCTACACAGAAAGGACAAAAAGGTATACGTAAGAGTTACAGTTAAGGTATGGTTCCTACTGGTCATTCTGTTGGCTTTGGTCTCCTGCAAGGTGCTCTGACAAGCCACAATGCTGTGTTATTCCTAGGAGGCAAATTACCCTGCTGGATGACACCAGGACCCCCTCCTTTTCCTTTTCCCAGCATGGGATTTCTTGGGGAAACTTGAGTTCTTTGGAGTTCATTGCTCAAAGGGCAGGGACATGGTAAATTGCAGTCACAATAGGCAGCCTAAAAATCTGTATGAAGGAGCTGGGAAGATGCTCTTGGTAAAGTACATGCTGTGCAAACAAGGAGACCTGAGTTGGATTCCCAGCACACGCATAAAACCCAGGCATGGTGAGGTCCTATACTCCCAATGTGGAGGAGGCACAGGCAGGAGCATCCCTAGTAGAATCACAGCCTAGCAGAGTCAGCTGCAGGTTCAGTGAAAGGTCATCACAAAAAACAAGGTAGAGAACGAGAGGAAGATAACTAAGGTCTAGTCTGACCTGAACACATGCACATACACAAATACTGTAAATAACTTCAGGCTTTGGATAAGGTGTATGAAATGTTTAAACCTGGGTCCCATCTGATCCCAGGCATTTTGCATAAGGGATCCTGAACCAGTGTTTTCCTTTAAAAATAGCATCTTATAATGGAGATAACTGATGTCCTCATGGGGTAAGCTCACTTTCCAGTATTGGATATGAGCTCATTGTAGAGTTCCTTTAGCAGACACTCAAGTCTGCATTTCCCCCTGGATGAAGAAACACTTGTGAATAGTTGGTGTAATAGCCAGTGGTTCCTACTGTGTGTAGGGACTTGAGCATGCAAAATAGTAAAAGGGCAAAATGATGGGCTATTTAGGCAAGAAAAAGCTTTCTTGATGTCATACATGAATATTTTTTATTTTATTTTTGGATTTTTGAGGCAGGGTTTTTCTAACTTTGGAGCCTGGCCTGGAACTTGCTCTGTAGACCTGGCCATTTCTCCAGCCCATAATAATGCGTTTTCAACTGCCCAAGTCTCAAAACCATGAGCAATAAATTTCTATTGCTCATGATGATTACCCAGTTGAAGTTATTTTAATGCAGCAGCCTAAGAGACCCTGTTTGATTTCTTTTTTTTATGGCTCATCTAGTCACCTTTCATATTCTTGGTTGTAACCAGCATCACACTGTTCCATGTTGTCCTATGTACTTCCACAGTAGCCTTTCAGCATTTTGAAGGCAGAGATGGGGTTTTATAATAACATGGTATCTGTTCAGTAGGTGTGTTCTGGGCCATGAACACTTAATCCACACTTTTATGATATTAATATTTGAACAAAATGCAAATGTCAGTCTAGGCAGTGTAGCTCAGAGGTAGGTTGCTCGCCTGTTATACAGAAAGCCTTTAATCCCAGCTTTTAGGAGGCAGAGGCAGGTAGATCGCTGTCAGTTCAAGGCTGGCTTGGTCTATAAAGCAAGTTCCAGGACAACCAGAAGTTCCAACTCCCTCTTCTGTTGTTACTTGCACCTTGATAAACTACATGTGTACACATATGCACATGCTCAAGTGTGTGCAAACACACTTGCACAACGTTAAAAAAAAATTCATCAAAGAATCTGAAGCTACACCTGAAGTAAGAGCAGGCGGGATTCCAACTGTGACAGTTGCCCTCTGTCAACAGGCACTCAGGTGATTTGGGAGAAATGTTGAATTTCAGATGTCGTTTTATCAGTCAGCCTCTAATATAGACAGTGGATAAAATACAATACCTGCTGTTTTTCTTGACATTTACTTCAACCATAAAGTGTCTATGAAAAATGGTAGTGAATCAGTAGTTGTATACTAATTCTTAGAGCCAGGCATGGTTTCACATAGCTATAATACCATCACTTGTGAGGCAGAGGCAGGAATACTGCCACTAATTTGAGGCCAGCCTGGGTTATATGTTGAGCTCCAAGCCAATGGGAGCTATGCAAGTAGTCTCTGTCTTAAAAAAAAAAAAATACTAAAAACAAAAAAGAAAAACTGGAAAAAGAATAAAAAGAAAATATTTTAAACTTCTATTCATGTGCATAAGAACTTTTGAAAGGAAACAAAAAGTGGTAGTACCATATTCTAAGAATTATAAACTGCTGGGAAACAAGTGAAAGTTTTGGGCTTTTTGGGAGGCAGAAGCAGGCGGATCTCTGTGAGTTCGAGACCAGCCTGTTCTACAAAGTGAGTTCCAGGACAGGCTCCAAAGCCACAGAGAAACCCCCGTCGCGGGAAAAAAAAAAAAAAAAGAAAGAAAAAAAAAACGTAGCAAACACAACTCAGGCCTCCTCCGTGGCCCCGCCCTCCACTTACCCGCCCACCACCGCCGCCCCTCTCCCGCGCCCCGCCCCCCAGCTTAGGAGTTCTAGGCCGCCATTTCCGCGTTTCAAGCGGGAAGGAGCGGGTCTAGAGCCCACAGGCCTGCCCCGAGCGCGTAAGTCCACACGCACGCGCCGCCCACGTCCAGCCTGCGAATCCGGAGGCGATCAGTCCCCGGAAGGCAGCTGGTCAAGAGGAGGTGGCGGGGGAGCCGGGCCCTGGGGAGATGGAGGCCGAGCGGCCGCGGCCGGTGCTGCGCTCGGTGAACTCGCGCGAGCCCTCTCAGGTCATCTTCTGCAACCGCAGCCCGCGCGTCGTGCTGCCCCTGTGGCTTAACTTCGATGGCGAGCCTCAGCCCTACCCGACGCTGCCACCGGGTACCGGCCGCCGCATCCACAGCTACCGAGGTACGAGCCGTGCGCTAGGCCGCAGGTGCTGTAACGGGTCCGGTGCGTTTTCCCAGCCCCGAGCACTTTGTTCCTCCCAAAGTATCTACCTGTGCTTTCGGCTGCGGTGTCCCCAGTTCCCGGTCCGGTTCTGCATCCGAAGCCTTGACTTCGTGGTGCCAACCAGGAGGGGCACAAATGCATTAACAGACAAGAGCCAGCCGGTGTCACAATTGCTGCGGTAGGAACCGGCCTGAGAGGGTTGTGAAAGCGTGGGCAGAGTGCGGGTGCGTCTGGTAAGGAACACACCTCCCCGGAGAAAGTGAGTAGAGGAAGAGGCAGCCGAGAGAGTTGACAGTTGTTGGGGAATCGCCTATTCGGACTGGAGTCTTGGCCCAAGACTGGTGAATATGGAATATTGGGTTGAGTTCCTGATCCTGCTGCCTCCTCCACTGAGTGCGGGATTTCAGATTTGTACCAACCAAGCCTAACCGGGTGAGCTTATTAACTGTACCACCATCAGTGGAGAAAAGTTCTATCAAGGCCCTGCCTAGATGGTTATGAAGAGCAAGTCCTGTGTAAAATCCCAAGACTCAAGTGGCTGAGACAACTGCCCCAGGCCTTTTTGTTTGTTTGCTAAATGGGGGAGGAAAAGTTAAAAAGGTTATGTTCAAAAACCCTAGAGAAATAGGGCTGTTTGATATTGCCATAGTGAAAAACATACCCAAATCCTAGTGTGGTAGCCCAGACCTCAGGAGACCGAGACAGGAGGATTTCAGTGAGTTTGAGGCCTATGCAGCAAGATTGCATCTGTAACAAACCAAAAGACAGCTGAGTGTGATGATGTAGACCAGGTTTGCCTCTCCCGACTTCCTCTGTCTTCTGAGTACTGGGATTAAAATAAAGACCTTTGTCACCATGCCCAGATCCTACTGCTCTTTTCAGAGCTCAGTCCCCAGCACCTATATCAGGCAACTCACAAGTTCCTTGTAACTCCAGCTCCAGGGATCTGATACCCTAAATGCCAGCAATCTCTTGAAAATGGGAAACAGAATTTTGACCAAGCAAACTGTGGTGGTTTAAATTGGCATGACCCTCATAGGCTCATGTATTTGAATGATTAGGGAATGGCTCTATTTGAAAGTATTAGTGGGTGTGGCCTCTTTGAAGAAAGTAAGACACTGGGGTGGGCTTTGAAGTTTCAGAAGCCCAAATAGGCCTAGAGTCTCTCTCTGCCTGCTGCCTGTAGATCTGGATGTAGAACTTCTTCTCCAGTCTTCACCATGTCTGCCCGGATGCTGGCGTGCTTCTCACCATGCCGATAATGGACTAAACCTCTAAAAATGTAAGCCAGCCCCAATACTGTAAGAGTTGCTGTGGTCTTGGTGTTTCTTCACAGCAGTAGAACATTGACTGAGACACAAACAAAAAAAACTGGGGCAGCCCTCTTGTCTCAGCCTCCTGAGAACTGGGATTACACATGTGAACAGAACTGTTTACTTTCCATACCCATCCACATCTAGGGCGGCTCTTGAGGGCATTCTCTCCTGATGGTGGTACATCTAATGGGCTCATGCACTTAAGTATGGTGCTACAAACTTTGAAGCAACTTGGAGAGAACAGGGTGGAGGCAGGATGATCAGGAGTTCAAGCCAGTCTGGGCTACATGGAACCCTGGCTTAAGAAGATGAAATAAACTAATGCTTCTCAAATTATCTTTTTGATATATATAGAGGAAAAAAGAAACTTTTTTTTTAAACAATTGGCTTTTTTTTTTTTTTTTAAGAGTTTATTTACTTTTTTTTTTTTTTTAAGAGTTTATCTCATAATGGATGGTTGGGAGCCACCATGTGGTTGCTGAGAATTGAACTCACGACTTCTGGAAGAGCAGTCGTTCTTAACCCTGAGCCATCTCTCCAGCCCCGAAGAGAAACTTCTTAGATGTTTGGAATGTAGCACTTTTGTTTTTTCAATGCTAGTGATGGAACCCAGGGCTTTTCATATGCTAGGCAAGCATTCTGTCAAGGTCTGTCTGGTCTATCTTGTTTCCCTTAAGGGTGTGTCTGTTGTGTTTATAGTGTGCCTATAGAAGCCAGGGGAAGGGCTCTGATCCCCAGAAACTGAAGTTACAAAGGGTTGTTAGACACTATGTGGGTGTTGGCAACCAAATCTGGGTCCTCTACAAGAGAGACAAGTGCTCTTAACCACTGAGCCATCATCTCCCCAACCCCCTACTTGTTTTACTTTTTTTGTTTGAAACAGAGCCTCAGCATGTGTCAGGTTCTTTTAATGTTGGATGAGGAAGAACACAACAGGAATCAAAATTTCTGTAGTCTCCTATTTTACATAGTAGGAACTTGGTTAGTTGTGTATTAGACAAGATTTATCTGTGCCTGATTTTAAGTTTTTGTTGTTGTTGTTGTTGTTTTGGGTTGGTTACTGCTAGAAATTGAACCTAGGCCCTCACTCAGGCTAGGCAAGTACTCTACCATTGTGCATCATTTCCAGCCCTGTGCCTAATTTTATATAAAAAGAATTAAGGCAGGTGTAATGGTGCGTATCTATGATGCAAGTGTTAATGAGGCCAAAGCAGTAGGATTACATGAGTTTGGGACTAGCCTGAACTACACAGTGAGACCCTGTCTCGAGAAAGTTTTTGAGCTTGGTTTCTAGTTAATAATAAGGCACTTCCTGTCAAGTGGGAAGCCTGCGATTCAGTCCCCAACAAAACAAAACACCCACCAAGTCTTCAAGGAAGTTTGTGTCCCATGAAAGATTGCTGTATTCTCTGAGACAGACTTATCTTTGAGATATGCCTTCTTTCCTTTGTTAATGCTGTGCCCTCTTTAGGTATTATCTACACTTTAAGGCGCAGAGATCCATGGACTTTGAGAGGTTTTGGCAGTTGCAGCAACATCTGGGTAAACTTAGAGATGAGAACTTTTCCTCACCATGAGGATCCTTCCTGCTCCTTCTCACTCAGCCCCTTCCCTCCCAGAGTCAGGCTCTTGTCCACTTTTCACACTGTACATTAGTTTGCCTGTTCTTGCCCACAAGTCCTTCTGTGGCCTTTTGGCTTGTTTTTTTTTGTTTTGTTTTGTTTTTTTTGTTTTTGTTTTTTTTGTTTGTTTGTTTTTTTGTTTTTTTGAGACAGTGTTTCCCTTGCTGTCCTGGAACTCCCTCTGTAGACTAGACTGGCCTCAAATTCACAGAGATCTGCCTGCCTCTGTCTCCCTAGTGCTGGGATTAAAGGCATGCGCCACCACCCCCGGCTCATGCTTCTCTTTTAGGATGGTTTTGTTAGAACATTAAGCAGAGCAAGAGGCAAGGTGTTTCATGTGACTTGGAGTAATAAACAGGTGACTCAGACCAAGGTGGCTTCTTAACATTCTCTGCTTGTGTTGACAGGTCATCTTTGGCTCTTCAGGGATGCAGGGACCCATGACGGACTTCTGGTTAACCAAACAGAACTGTTTGTGCCGTCCCTCAATGTGGATGGACAGCCTATTTTTGCCAACATCACACTACCAGGTTGATATTCAGTCTTACATTTTTTTTTTTTCTTTTGAAATAGGATCTAGCTTTCTGACCCAGGTTGCCCTGGGACTATATAACTTATACTGACTTTGAATTTAGAGAACTCTTCCTGACTCAGCTTCTCAGGTGCTGGGATTACAGCCCTGAGTTACCACCTGGGCTCAGTGTTTGAAAAAGGTAAGGGTGAGCATTGTAATGAGAAGATAGGTCACTGGAAGAAGCAGGATATCTAGACTTGGTGGGGGGTGGGGGTGGCTCAAGACAAGGTTTCTCTGTTTTACAGCCCTGGCTGTCCTGGAACTCACTTTGTAGACCAGGCTGGCCTCAAACTCACAGAGATTCGCCTCTCTTTGCCTCCCTAGTGCTGGGATCAAAGGTGCAAGCCACCATGCATAGCTAGTATCTAGCCTTTTTATATTATCCTCTACCATGGATGAAATGGAAGCATTTTATTTCTCTGTCCTGTGTTGAACAAAGATGTTGTGTCTTAGAAGCACTTTGGGCTCCTAAGAAGTTGGCTAAATCAAGGTATCTCCTTGTAGGATTGTGATACCCTTTGGTCCCTTGGTGTTTTTGTTTTTGTTTTAAAGATTTATTTATTTATTGTGTGTAGAGTGTTCTGCCTCCATGTATCCCTGCAGGCCAGAAGAGGGCACCAGATCTCGTTACAGATGGTTGTGAGTCACCATATGGTTGCTGGGAATCGAACTCAGGACCTCTGGAAGAACAACCAGTGCTCTTAACCACTGAGCCATCTCTCCAGCTCCGGTTCCTTGGTGTTATAACATATTTGTGTCCTGTGATCCCAGCTACTCAGGAGGCTGGGGCTAGGAGATCACAAGTTCAAGACTCCCCTACAGAGCAAATTTAAGGCCAGTCTGAGCAACTTATGAGACCCTGTCTCTAAGTGGAAGGTAAAAGAATATTGGGGTTGGGTATGGTGGCCATGTCCTTATTCCCAGCACCTGGGAGGCAGAGGCAAGTGGATCTCGGTTCCAGCCAGCCTGGTCTACATAAGAGAATTTCAGAAGAGTCGGAGCTAGATGGTAAGATTCTTACTCAGGGCAAGAATCACACACAAAAAAGAGCACAGTCAGAAAAGGGACTTGAGGAATTAAAGTTTGCCATATATGACAGTGAGTTCCCTGGCGGCTTTATTATTACGTTTATTATTACTACTATTATTTTAACTTTTTTTTATTTTTGAGAAAGAGAGAGGATCACTTGTTTCCCAGGCTGACCTCAAACTCAGTATGTAGCTGAGGATGATCTTGAATCCCTAATCTTCCTGCTGGAATTACAGGCATATACCACCCACCATGCCTGGTTTTATGTGATGATGGGGATCAAACTTAGAGGTTTGTGTACTCTTCTGGCTGAGCTAGATTTCTTAGTCTATTGTGAGTGTGCTTGCACAGGTATATCATACATTATGGGTGTAGAAGGTAGAGGTCAACCTCAGATGTTATTCCTTCAATTGTCTACCTTAATTTTTGAGATAGGGACTTTCAGTGGCCTGGGACTCACTGATTAGGCTACAGAAGCTGGCCAGAGAGCCCCAGGGATCCTCCTTTCTGCCACCCCAGCACTGGAATTATAAGCATGTGCCACCATTCCTGGCTTTTAACAGGGGTTTGAGTTTGCACAATGAGCACTTTAGCAACTAAGCTATCTCCCTAGCCTCTCCAACCAGTTTTCCCCTCTGAGGCAATGTTTCACTGTAGCCACAGCCATCCTGGTACTTACTTACAGAGATCCACCTATGTCTGCCTCCTGAGTGCTTGGATTATAGGTGTATAGTGCTCTATTTTGGTTTATTGAGAAAGGTTTTGGCTCTGAGTACCTGGCAGAACTGAAACTCTATATGTAGACCAAACTTCCACCATTTTTTTTTTTTTTTTTTTCTGTTTCTGTTTCCTGAGTGCTGGGATTATAGGCTTGTACCATCATGCCTAATTTATTGTTATTTTAATTTTTCTTTATTTTATTTTATTTGAGACAAGGTCTTTATTACCCTGGCTCACCTGGAACTTATGTAGAGCAGGCTAGCCTTGAATTTAGAGAGATCTTGCCCCAGCCTCCTGAGTGCTATAATTACATGCATGAGCCACTCTGTCCCAGCTACCAGTGAGTGCAAATAGCAGTGGCTACCCTACATCCAGGTTGGTTATCTGTTACCATGTGACACTCACTCCCAAACTAACAAGATCCATTATATTTGCTAAAATCTCCAGTCTGGCTGGTTATTTTGCTACTGTTAAGACCTGATGCACCTGTCTCCTGTAGATAGTTGCTAAAGCTAGGCCTCTTAAATGACATTTTAAGGCCTTGTCCCTCTTGGTACAGTCTCTCCAGCAGGGTAGCCCAGAGCTCTTAAGAATGGACAAACAGATATTGCTTAAGGCTTAGGCCCTGAGTTACCAGAGTCACTTCACATTTGGTTAGTTGAAAAAAAGCTCTCATGAGCTAGTTTCACAACTAGCTGTGAGACCTGCTGAAATGACACTATCACGTGTTTCATTTTTTACTTTAGCCTAAAGTGCGACTCACAAGATAAATGTAATTGTTGGTTGGTAGTGTCTGGCTCATCATGTGTCTGAGTCCGCCTCTGAGGACTTGCTTTCCTATCCTGTCCTTGCAGTGTATACCCTGAAAGAGCGGTGCCTTCAGGTTGTACGAAGCCTGGTCAAGCCTGAGAACTACAGGAGGCTGGACATCGTCAGGTCGCTCTATGAAGATTTGGAAGACCACCCAAATGTGCGGAAGGACATACAGCGGCTGACCCAAGAGCACTTTGAAAATCAGCCCCTGGGAGAGGAGCCTGAAGGAGTCCATTGAGATTAGTGGTCCTGAATTCCAGCTTTGATGGTTCTGAGTCTTAACCCACACATAGGACAGGTCACTTTCTTTCCATTTTACAATGTTTCATTCTCGGAGTAAAATATACTCCATTTTGTAAAAGAAAGTTAACTAACATCACTGGACTTTGTGGTGCTTAAGGATAAACATCACAGAATGCCACCAAGTCTGCCCTTTGTAGAAGCACTCATCACAACGGTTTTCGTTTTGCTTCCTGGTAAGTCAGGAAGTTCTGTGTAAGGATGTTTGCGTAAGCTCTCCGGCTGGGATTGCACTGTGTCCTTTAATTTGGAAAATGTGGCAGCATTTGGACAGTGGGCACCTGCCTCCTGCTTTGGGAAGGCTGAGAAGGCCCCAGGGCAGGGACAGATGTTTTAAGGCCCAGTGCCTAATGTGCCAGGAGTCTTAAGTCTGGAATGTTGGATGAAGACAGCATGGTGGAAGAGTTTAGAGGGTCTGTCTCTGTCTGAGAAAGGCCTTAAGGGTACAAGTAAAGGAGCAGCTTAGTGTCCTGTGTTTAGAAAGAACTTTTTTGAGGCAGGGTTTCTCTGTATAGCTTTAGAGCCTGTCCTGAAACTAGCTCTTGTAACTCACAGAGATCCACCTGCCTCTGCCCCCAGAGTGCTCTGACTAAAGGTGTGTGCTACCACCGCCTGGCTGAAAGAATTTTTTCTAATTTTCCATGTCTCAGCACTTTCTACCTTTTTGTTGTTGTTAATTTTTTTTTTTTATTTTGAGACAGTGTTTCATGTAGCCCAGGCTAGCCTTGATCACTCAGTAGGTGGTGCTAGCCTTGAATTTCTGATCCTCCTGTGTCCCCTGCCCCAGTGTTGGGAGCACATGTGTGCACCATGGCCTGCTCTGCTCTTTTGTTATTTTGAGACAGGGTCTTAGATTGTAGCCCTGTGTGGCCTTGAACTCAGTCAGTCACTCCTGCCTCCTGATCCACTCTGGCAGCTCTCGGCTTTTTGACCCAGGTGGGCTTTCCACAGTCACTGTCAGAAGTGTTTTTGTAACTTGACATCTACACAAACAGTAGTGTTTATTCTGGTTTTGAAGATCTTCTGTCTGTGAGTAAGCTGCTGCCAGGAATGGGAATTTCTGTTGCTTTCTGTCAACTCCTGGCATTCCAGTTGGGCTCTGTATTTTCTATTAGCAGGACCTGGTCACAATTTGATTTGAGGGTCAGGGGTTGGCAGGGAGGAGGGAGCCTGTTTATGAAGCTCCACTCAGCTACAACTTCCCAACAATGGGTCACAAAGCAGCCAAAGCACACAGTAGTTTTGTGGGTGGTCACATCCTTTGTTACATATTCAAATATTCATTACTTCTGTCAGACATTTTTATAAGACATAATTTTTGTTCGGTTTTAATTCCTCTAGTAGAGAAAAATTAGAATAGGCTAGGTGTGACTCTACACACCAGAAAAGACAGTCAATGGAAAGGAAGAAGAAAGATCATTGTGCACTCAGCTTCATGTAACCCCTGTGACTGGTGCTCTCTTTGTAGGG
Organism: Cricetulus griseus; assembly: GCF_003668045.3. Taxonomy (NCBI): domain Eukaryota; kingdom Metazoa; phylum Chordata; class Mammalia; order Rodentia; family Cricetidae; genus Cricetulus; species Cricetulus griseus. Next base: position 31,167,789 of record NC_048601.1, on the reverse strand, counting down.
CATATTTTGATTGGTTGAAGCAGCTTGTCATAGCTGAGATCACAGGGTTTGTACGGTTTTGTATCCTGACTTTTCATTTAACTTCATTTTTTTTCTCTCCTTTTTGTCTTGTGCTTTTTTGTTGTTGTTTGTTTGGTTGTTGTTTTTTTTTTTTTGAGACAGGGTTTCTCTGTGTAGTCCTGTCTGTCCTGGAACTTGACTTGTAGACCAGGCTAGCCTCGAATTCAGAGATCACCTGAGGTGATCTACCACCGGAGGTGCTGGGATTAAAGGCACGTGCACTAGCATGCCTGGCCTTCCTTTAACTTCCCAGTTGAACTGTTCCCCATGTTACTATAAGCACTGTGTAAACAGCCTTGTGCTACCCTCTTCCTTTGAAGGTGACTGTTGGAGTGTTGTCAGCATCCTGGTCTCCAGTGCAGTTGGATGCTCTAAGAACAGCAAAATGAATGTTTCCCATAACCCTTTCTGTGTCACTCCTTAGTCCACAACATTCCAGGAGCCAGCCAGGTGGCCACATGCCAGTGTAGAGGGTGCCTGTGTTCAGGAAGTCATCAGGTGCCGAAGAAATGCAACATTGTTTTATTTTCCTTAAGCCTATTTTTGTCTTGCAAAGATCTTACGTTTGTCTTGTTAAACTGGAAGTTTGAATACTGTTCTCCGTGCTGACCAGACAGTGGAGACCTATGACGAGAGTCACGCGTGCTCTTCCTTTGGTGTCCTGTAAATGTGTTCTTCAGATCTGGATGTTTTCTACCTTGAGTTTTCTGAAAAAGCTGACCTTTAGTACAATAAACGGTGCTAAGTGAAGGAAGCAGGTGTGTTGTCTTTCTTTCAGCAGGGTTCTTCCTGTGGAGCTGAGATGTTTGCTGAATGGTGGGGTGGGGGTGGGGGAACAAGAAGCAAGGCCTTAATTTCATTTACAGTCTCTATTTTTTACAGACTCAGGTCCTTTTTTTTTTTTTTTCTTTAACATTGTTTCTTCTAGCTTCATTTACCTTATAAAAATGAAGTATCTCTGCAAAAGCATTTCAACCCTGAAGCTGGTGAGATGTTCAGGTAGATGTGGTGGCCTACTTTTGTGACCCCAGAGCTCTGGAAGTGGAACACCTGCATCAGGAGGTGGAGCACATCCTCTGTCACATAGAGTCCAGTCTAAGCCCAGTTGTTTTGTTTTTCTGAGACAGTGTTTCTCTGTGTAGCCTTGACTGTGCTGGAACTTACTCTGTAGACCAGGTTGGTCTTGAACTCACAGATACCCTCCCGCCTCTGCCCCCAGAGTGCTGGGATTAAAGGTGTGCACCACCACTGCTGGGCTAAGCTGGGCTTTTTTTTTTTTTTTTTTTTTAAGATTTTATTTATTATGTATACAATGTTCTGCCTGCATTATGACTGCAGGCCAGAAGAGGGCACCAGATCTCATTATAGATGGTTGTGAGCCACCATGTGGTTGCTGGGAATTGAACTCTGGACCTCTGGAAGAGCAGACAGTGCTCTTAACCTCTGAGCCATCTCTCCAGCCCTAAGCTGAGCTTTTTTTTAAAGACTTCTCTAAAAGGAACAACTGGGCTGGAGAGGTGGCTCAGCAGTTAAGAGCACATGCTGTTCTTTCAGGAGACCCAAGTTTGGTTCTCAGCACCCACGTCAGATGACTCACAGCTGTTTGTAACTTTACTTCCAGGGGTTCTAATATCTCTGGCCTCCAAGGTAACCTGCAGTCTTGTTCACTTATCTATATGCACACACACACAGCTAATTTTTAAGAATAATTCATACTGAGAATAGATTTTTAACCTATGAAACAACCAAGAAAGTAAGTGATTAACATTTTCCTAGGTAGTCAACACTGGTAACCTAGCAGAGGACACTGCACTTTGATTGGTACGCTAGAGAAATGTGAAATAGAAGTGTGTCTCAAAGGGGGAGCACTTGCCTATCATGTCAGAAGTCCTGGGTTTGACACAGGGTTTCTCAGTAACAGTCCCGGCTGTCCTATAACTTGCCTTGTAGACCAGACTGGCCTTGAACACGTAGAGATCCACCTGCCTCTGCCTCCAAGCCCTTGGAATTAAGGGTGAACACCATCACTTGGGCTGCTGGCTAACTTTTATGTCAGTTTACACAAAGGCAGGACCACATGCGAAGATGGAGTCTTAATTGAGAAAATGCCTCCATAGCATTGTTCTGCAGGACAACTTTTTCTTTCTTTTTTTTTTTTTTTTTTTTGATTTATGATTGATGTGAGAGGGCCAGGCCCATTGCAGACAGTGTCAGCCCAGGGCTGCTGGTCTTGAGTATACTGTAATAAAGCAGGGTGAACACATTGGTAAGCATCGCTCCTCCATGGCTTCTGCTTCAGCTCGTGCCCGACTTCCATCCAAGAGGCTGTGATGTGGTTCTGTAAATTGAAAGAATTTTCCTCCCCTTTCCTCTCCGGGATGCTTTTCATCGTGGTGTTTAGACTAAGACAGCAGATCAGAGAAAAATTAGATGAGATTTAAGGTGGTCATTAGAAAAGACTGAGCAATAGCACTGGATTATTTAAAAAAAAAAAAAAAAAGCCTGAAACTAGTTTCTAAATTAGAAGCTAATCCTCAGCAGCATGTAGGTGCCTGTCCCTATTAAGTAGAAGACAGGAAACTCCGCCCCTAAGAAACCCTATAGAAACTCTGTGTCCAGTTTGTGGCTATCTTCTTCCACCCTGGCAGGGGCAGCCACTCTCCTGGATTCTTCCCTCCCAATAAATCTTGAATGAGGTTTGGGTGAGACCTTCTTTCACTGGAGCAGAGATGGCCTTGGGCAGAGTGGAGCAGAACAGGGCTGTAACACTTTTTGCCAGGGGAAATCTTCGGTAGGGAAGTGAAGTTGTTACACTCCACACTCCCAGGGACTGGAGCTGGAACTGTACCAACTGAAGCTGGGGAAATCCGCCCCTGCCCAACCAGAGCTGATAACACTGGGCAAGCCTTTCCCTGGAGCAGGGCTGTAAGCTGCTATGCTTACTGTGACCTGTGGTAGACTTTGGTTCCTGAGTGCCAGAATACTTTTCATTGGAGCTGTTAACATGCCAGAATCTTTCCATCCAAGCCGCTGTAATGCTTACAGTAAGTTCAGGAGAGTTTTATCTGGGCAGGGATACCCCTCAGCAGCTCACCTGCAAGGGAGTTGCATTCTTTACCTGTAACAGGATCCTGACTTTTAATGTATTTTTTTTAAAGACTTTATTCATTATGTATACAACATTCTGCTTCCATGTACATTTATTTGCACACCAAAAGAGGGCACCAGATCTTATAACGGATGGTTGTGAGTCACAATGTGGTTGCTGGGAATTGAACTCGGGACCTCTGGAGGGCAGTCGGTGCTCTTAACCGCTGAGCCATCTCTCCAGCCCCCTTTTAAATGTATTTTTAAAAAGTGTGTGTGTGTGTGTGTGTGTGTGTGTATGTGTGTGTGTGTGTACATGAGTGCAGTGCCTGTGGATGTCAGAACTGGAGTTAGAGCCAGTTGTGAGCTGCCTAACATGGGTGCTGGGAACTGAGCTGTGTGTGTTTGTGTATCTGTACACATGAGTGCCAAAGAGGGCGTCAGATCCTCTGGAACTGGAGTTACACCAGTTTCAAGCTGCCTAACATGGGTGCTGGGAACTTAACTACAGTCCTCTGTAAGAGTAGCATATGCTCTTAACTGAACCATGTCCCAAGAGAATGCTCCTTTGTTACCCAGGGCTTAGAAGAGGTGAGGGTCACAGCAGGCTTGGGTCACATGGCAGCAGCCCCAGAGAGCACCCCTTTAATCCCAGCACTTGAGAGGTAGAGGCAAGAAAATCTCTGAGTTTGAAGCCAGCCTGGTCTATATAGGTCAACTTCCAGGACAGCCAGAGCTACACAGAGAAATCCTGTCTTGAAAAGCCAAAAATAATAAAGCTTTTGATACATTTACTTATTTGTGTGTGTGTGTGTGCATGTCAGAGGACATGTAGAGTCATACAACTTTTGGGAGCTAGCGCTCTCCTACTCTGTGGGTCCCAAGAACTGATGAGAAGTCAAACAGTATTTTAGTGTGTGTGTTGGTGGGTAACTCCTAGAGTTTGAGCCCAAGGTCCATGCTAGGCAAGTGCTGACTTGGCAAATGAGCTACAGTCTTAGCTTTACTTACTTCATTTTGAGACAGGATCTTGCTGAGTTTCCCTGATGGCTTTAAGCTTTCAATCCTCCTGTCTCAGCCTCCCAGGTACCTCGGACTACAGGTGTGTGTGCCATCATGCCAAGCCTGGGATGCATGTTTGTCAGTACCATTTCTTCAACTTTAAACACACATTGCCTCCCCCCCTTTTTTGAATTTTGGGTTAACATTAGAATACTAGTTTTATCAATTTTGTTTGTTTTTCAATTTATATTTTTATTTTATATGCATTGGTGTTCCACCTACATGTGTGTCTGTGTGAGGGTGTTGGATCCTCTGGAAATGGAGTCACAGACAGCTGTGATCTTCCTTGTGGGTGCTGGAAATTGACTTCTAAGCCATCTCTCTGTACTCCCCCCCCTTAAAAACACTGGCGAACCAAAAGCCACGTGTATACCAGTCCATAAAATTGTACTTGAATTGGGAAGGTGAACAAGTTTTGTGCCTGATCGAGCTGTGAAGAGGACCCACGGCAGACTGGAGAGTATGCAGTGACAATCTTCTTGGAGCAGGTGGGTAGGATCCATCACAGTGTGAGAGGGGCTCTCTTTTACTCCACAAAATCTAGTTACAGGAACTTAGGAAGATAAACCAAGCAATAGAATACTTGCCTAGCATGCCAAAGTCGTGGCCTTGATCTCCAGTGTGGCAGAGAAATAAGGTTCAAAACAATGGACTAAAGACTGGCATGGTGCCACAAGCCTCTCATCCTATCACCAGAAGGCAGTGCCAGGTAGATATCTGAATTCCAGGACAGCCTGGTCTACTGAGTGGGTACCAAGACAACAAGGACTACACAGAGAAACTGTCTCAAAAAGCAAATAAATTTAAAATGAACTTAACTTTTTATATCTTATTTTGTGTGTACAGTGTTTTGAATACATGTATGTATGTGTACTATGTGCATGCCTAGTGCCCAAGGATGACAGAAGAGGGCATCAGATTGCTTGGAAGTAGAGATAAGAACAATTGTGAGCTGCCATGTAGGTTGCTAGGAACTGCTGCAGGTAAGGCCTCTTAGCCACTGAGCCACTTCTCCAGCCCCACCTTCCCAATTAGGAACACCCCCCTCTTTTTAAAAATTTATTTTCCTTTTAAAATTATTTTTTATATTCCAATCCCAGTTCCCCCTCCCTCCTCTCATGCCCCCCCTTCCCTCCTCCCATCTGCTCCTTGGAGAGGGTAAGGTTTCCCAATTAGAAACTTTTTTATTGACATGAAAACTATCTGTTATTGCTTTTATTATTATTGTTGTGGTTTTTTATTTGTTTTGATTTTTGATTTTTTGTCTTTTTTGAGACAGATTTCTCTGTGTAACTTTCCTGGCTGTCCAAGAACTAGCTCTGTAAACTAGACTGGCATCGAACTCACAGAGATTCACTTGGTCTCTGCCTTGGAAGTGCTGGGATTAAAGGTGCAGCCACCACTGTCAAGCTTACTTTTCAATTAAATATTTTTTGAGACATGTCTCACTTTGTAGACAAGATTGGCCTGCCCTGGAGCTCAGTGTGTGTTACTAGACTGGCTTTGAACTTGTGACAGTACCCCAGCCTCAGCCAGCAGAGAATGGTGACGGGTGTGTGACACCATGCCCCGTGCATTATTTTTCTTTCTTTCTTTTTTTTTTTTTTTTAGTTTTTCGAGACAGGGTTTTTCTGTATAGCTTTGGAGCCTATTCTAGCACTCGCTCTGGAGACCAGACTGGCCTCGAACTCACAGAGATCCTCCTGCCTCTGCCTCCCGAGTGCTGCAATTAAAGGCGTGTGCCACCAACGCCCGGCGCCCTGTGCATTTCTAAATTGTTTAGCACATTGTGTAATTTATTCCTTCTCCCAACACTGAAGGCAAAAATCTCCAGATTTTCTTCACTTAGGCCTCACCAACATCTTTTAGGTGAATGCATTCCAGGAGGCCATGGAGGTAGAGTTGGCCAGCCTCAGGGACTGCTTTGGTCTAGGGGTCGGGTGACATCTGCTACCGAATGCAACCACTAGGTGGCGCTGGCTTGTTCGCTCTCGGACATGGGCAGGATGGCGCGTGCTGCCGCACTTGATCACTTGGGGGCGCTCGATCGCCTGCCAGCCCAGAGCGGCTACGCCGCCCCTCTCTACAGAAGCCGCAGCGCTCAGCCGGGGCTCAGTCGTCGCGGGCTCGGTTGCCGCGTAGTCACACCATGGCTTGCTACATCTACCAGCTGCCGTCCTGGGTGCTAGATGACCTGTGCCGCAACATCGACACGCTCAGCGAATGGGACTGGATGCAGTTCGGTGAGTGCGACACCGCCCACTTTCGGCCGGAACCCGGGATCAGATCCGCGCCCGAGGCCGGGGGATGCCTGTATAGAACGTTGCTGCCTATGAACTTGCCCAAAGCCTAGGCTGGCTAAATGGAAGGGTGGGTAGAATTCGAACCCAGGCTTCTGGATAACTCCCACTGTAGCCGCTTGGCGTGTTTTTGTTTGTTTTGTTTGTTCCTGTTTGTGTCTTGATCATGGAGCTGTAGCCTCTAGAGACAGGTTGCCTGCGTAATTGCGAGGCTGCCCAGGATGTGTTCCAGTCTCAGAACTTTGCAGCTTGTGGTATCTGGGGCCGCTCTCTTAACTTCCCTGAAACTTGCCTTACTCTATAAACTGCAGGTGACAATTATAGCCTCGTTATACAGTTATGAGAATAAAAGTAGTGTCGCGAAGGCTAGTATTGTCATTCTGTGATTTATTTTCTATTCTTTCTTACTGTTTTGAGACAGTAACACTGTGTAGCCCTGGCTGCCCTGGAACTTGTTATGTAGATCCCCCTGCCTCTGTCTTCCAAATGCTGGGATTAAAGGTATGCGCCCCTTGACTGTCTGTCTGTCTGTCTGTCTATTATTGTAGTGGAGGGAACTTATCCTAGGGGCTTGTGCCTGCTAGGCAAGAAGCTACCACTGAATCATATCAAAGGCATTTTTTTTTTTTTTTTTTTTTTGTCTTTTGAGACATGGATGGTTTCCTTATGTAGCCCAGGTTTTTAGAATTTGTGGTCCACTTTTCTCAGCCTCCTGATTTGAACATCATGCATTGGTGTTTTTTTCTCTTCTTTACTATTTTTGAATAGGGACTCAGGTAGCCCAGGATAGCCTGGAGCTTGGTATGTAGACAAGGATGCCCTTGAACTTGGGATTCCTCACTTTTCCACTTTGGAATTCTGGGATTATAGGCTTGGTCTATGTGGTGCTGGAGATGAAACCCAATAGAGTACTATACCAATTGAGAAACTGCCCCCACTTATTCTTGTAGGTCAAAAGGACATGGTTAACAGTTGTCATTCTTAGTTTTATGGTTTAAGTCAGTGTAACTTGTCACTTAATTTCTTTTAATATATATATATTCTTTTATATATACATATATATATATTCCATTGTTGTTATTGTTTGCTTTTAATTTTTTTTTAAAGATATGGTCTCATGTTGCCCAGGGTGGCCTAGAACTCATTACATAGCTAAGAATGACCTTGAATTTCTGGTCTTCCTACTGCCACCTCTGGAATGCTGGGACTACGGGAATGTGTCACCATGTCTGACTTCAGTAATACTTTTTTTTTTTTTTTTTGCATTACTGGAGGCTGGCAAGATGGCTCAGTGGGTAAAGGCTCTCAATATCATGCCTATGGACTGAGTTCGATCCCTGGGACCCACATAAAAGTGTCAGGAGAGAACCAGCTCTGCAAAGTTGTCCTGTGCCCTCTACGCATGAGCTATGGCATGTGCACGCACACAGATCATACTCAGTAAATTGTTTTACACTTTCTTTTTTTGGGGGGTGGTTTCGAGACAGGGTTTCTCTGTGGCTTTGGAGCCTATCCTGGAACTAGCTCTGTAGACCAGGCTAGCCTCTAACTCACAGAGATCCGCCTGCCTCAGCCTCCCGAGTGCTGGGATTAAAGGTGTGTGCCACCACCAGGTGGCTGTTTTATACTTTCAATGGGTGGTTTTCGAGCCTTTAGATGATACCCCAGAAGTGACAGTTAACATGTGTCTTTTAACGTTTATTGTTGAACCAAAAAGTCTGTGAATCCTAAAATTCACGTGTGGTATGGTACACACCTATAATGCCACACTAGCGACACGGAAGCCTGAGGGTCAGGAGTTCAAAGTCAGGTGCAGATATATAGGGAATTTGACAATAGCTGGGCTAAGTGACAGAAGGCAAACACAAGAGAACAAAACTATCACTCCCCAATATTTTACATTATAAAGCATAGCACTTATGACAGACTTTGAAGGTCCCTGGTGGAGGGCCTCACTATTCCTGGGGATGAGTTGGGGGATAGGTTGGGGGGGTTGGTGGGGAACTTGGGAGGATGGGAGGGAGAGGGAATGGGGGGATGGACATGTAAATATGAGTAGTAATTAAAGAATTTAAATAAAAAGCATAGCACTAAATTAAGAAGTATATAATATGTAGGTATGCTTGACACAATAATAGAGTGAATACGTGTGTGTTGTCCCTAAAGTTTGAACATATAATATGCATGTTAGGGTTAAGATGTCCCTCAGTGGGAGAACACTCAACTAGCATGTGGGAGGCCCTGGGATCTGTCCCTAGTCCTGCAAATGAAAAAGAAAATAAGAAAAAAAAAAAAGAAATCATAAGTATTTTAAGGTAGTGGTCCTCAGCTTGGGATTTTCTTTTCCATAAGTAACAATAGCCAATGTCTACAGACATACCTGTGACACACCTTGGTAAATGCAGTGGTGAACATCGGGCTGCTGTTAAACATCCACAGGGCAGACCGTCAGCAAAGCACAGCTGCCCCCAGAGTCAGCAGTGATGGGTTCAGGGACCCTTTAACCCAGGAAGAAAGGAAGTTGATGTGCAAAGAAGAGAGAGAAAGGGAGAAAAACCAAAGAAAACACTGCAGGAGTGGAGCGCAGAAAGATGAGCCCCAGTTCTGCACAGAGATGAGCATCCTTAGCCTCTGAGAGCCCACTGTAACACCCATTGTTGCTCATGTTTGCTAGCTGCTTAGTCTTGCAGCCCCATAGTGCTCAGGAATGCGCCTTCTGCTTTTTCTCAAATGCATTGAAGTATAGACACGTATTTCAACCCTCTTGTCATTTTTGTACACCAGTTATGACAAACAGCCTGCCTTTTAAAAGAATTTTTAAAATTTTTTATTTCATGTGCTTTGGTGTTTTGTCTGCACGCATGTCTGTGTGAGGGTGTCGGGTCCCTTGGAACTGGAATTATAGACAGTTGTGAGCTGCAGTGTGAATGCTGGCAATTGAACTGGGGTCCTCTGAAAGAGTAGTCAGTGCTTTTAACTGCTTTTAACTGTACTTCACAGACAGGCTTTTCCCTTCCCCTAGTGGTCTGTTGTATTGCTCACACTGGCCTCAAGCTGGTGATCTTCCTGCCCCAGCGTCTCTGAAGCTGGGATTACACAACTGGCAAAGTATTCTTTGGATTTTCTCTTGAGTGTGCACTTTTTTTTTTTTTTTTTTTTTTTTTTTTTTTTTGGTTTTTCGAGACAGGGTTTCTCTGTGTAGCTTTGGAGCCTATCCTGGCACTCGCTCTGGAGACCAGGCTGACCTCAAACTCACAGCGATCCACCTGCCTCTGCCTCCCGAGTGCTGGGATTAAAGGTGTGTGCCACCAACGCCCGGCAGAAGTGTGCACTTTCATTCTGCATCTTTACAAGAGAACTAGGAGGCTGGTGTGGGTAACATCTGGGATGAAAGGAAGTGGCTCTCTGCTCTTGTGCCCTCAGCCTTAGTCTCAGGGTGCCTGTAAGGATGTCTGTTACCACCTGATTGTCCAGGGGACCCTGTGACCCAACACTTGAATGCTCTATGCTCACTTGGAAAATTCCATGGGCAGTGCCCAGCTGTGTGTGTGGTCTTTAATTTTTTTTTTCCATTTCATCCCAGCCCTGAACTGTCCAGAACAGGATACCTTCTATTCTTAGAATGTTAATGTAAGAGGTACACTTATGGCTTATGGCTTTTTGAAAAAAAACTTTATTAAGATATAATTTATGGGCTGGGTGATGGTGGCACATACCTTTAAATCCAAGCACTTGGGAGGCAGAGGCAGGTAGATCTCTGTGAGTTCAAGGCCAGTCTGGTCTACAGAGTGAGTTCCCTTGTCCCAGTTTCTTTTTAGACCCAAGTAATATTCCAGCGTACGGATGTCTCACATTTTGCTTCTCTATTTTTCCATTGATGAATATTTGGGCTCTTCTCGTTCTTGTGCAGTCACGATGATGCTCGGTGGACATTTTGTGTAGTATGTCCTGTGGATGCATGCAAGGGAGATGTGGATACATCTCCCTTGGGTGTACACACACAGGCCCCGGGGGTGAGTACTGCACGTTAGAGGGACACACCGCCAGTTGTTTTCCAGAGGGACTGCCCTGGCTCACACCCCACCCTCCATATAGGAGGGCTACTATTTATCTTATCAAAGTCTGGCCTTGTCCCTCTTTTCGGTTCTTGCTTGTTGGCCATTTACACACCCTTTTCCGAGAACTGCTCTGAGTTTGCAAGTCCTGGAGATGACCGAATTACCTACCCACAGTCCTCTAAGGCATCACTGATTGCGGATATCAAGGACATTACTCAGCAGGCCTGCCAGCTCTGGCTCTCACCTCCAGCTCCAATACCTCACCTCACTCTCCCTGCCTCAGCCTCACTCAGTAACACATCTGCCCGGTGAGTGGGGACTGAGCTACCTCTTTCACTGTGTCCTTGGAGGCAAGGACATTGCTGGGCAAGTGGGCAGGTGCTCAGCACCCAACCCACAGAATGACGCATGGGTGGGGCATCGTCTCACCCCAGGCTGCTCTGAGCCCAAGGCTGGGCCTCCCTTTGAGGGTCAGGGTCACTGGGCCCAGAGCTGGCTATGCAGCTGCCAGCTGGTATCAGGACTCTGGTTTTCCATGTCCCAAAGGAGGGAGAGCTTGGATGATTGTCCTTCTACTCTTAAGTCTTGACTTCTGAGTCATTCTAGAGAAAGGCGATCTTAAGCTGTGGTCCTGGGAGGGAGGGTGTGGGGTGTGGGAAGATCTAAAAGTGATTTAGAAAACCCACAGCCAGGGGAGGAAGGGAGGTAGAAGGGAACTGGGATTGTCATGTAATTCAATCTTGTTTGTAACTCAAATATATAAAAAATAAAAAACTAAAAAAAAAAAAAAAGAAAAAGAAAAAAGAAAACCCACAGCCACAAAAACACACACTGGGATCTAACCCAGTTGGTAGGCTGTCCCTGGATGGTTTCTCAGTAGTCACAACTGGACTCATTTGCTCCTGGGAAAGAGAGTTGCAGTGTCTGCCTGAACCTGTCTAAATGGGCTTCTTATAGTTTCATTTACCGTAAGGGTGTGTACAGAGGGACTCCTACAGGAGCCCCTTTGTAGGACCACTCTCCTTGCTCTCCAGTGCATAGAAGCCATTGTGCACTGCCTAGCTGTGTGACTTCAGGCAAGTGACTGTATGTCTCTGAGCCTTTCATCTGTAAAAGACTGAGGGAACACAGTGGAGTTTGGCTAGTTGGGAGAGGGACGTTTCAGGAGGCTGGGCTACCTCTGCTCTGCAGGACTGTTAGGCTTTCCCAGGATTTGGCAATCAGAATAGAGCAATGTCACATTTATGTCCCCATGACCGAGTGCCAAGTGTTATCCCAGGTGTCCAGTGTATAGAGTTCATCTAGTTCTTGTAGCCTCCTCTGAGGTTGATGAGAAAACTGAGGCTCTGGGAGAGGTGATGAGACCTTTCCTAAATGTACAGCAAGGAAGTGCCAGGGCTGCTCACATGTTGTGTCAACCAACTCAGTCACTGTGAAAAAACACCCTAGGGAGTTGCCTCAGAAAAAGGAAAGGGTTGGTTCACAGCTTGAGAGATTTCAGTGAATGGTCTTTTGATTCTGCTTTTGCCTGTGGCAATGCCTCATGACGTGGAGCTCAAGGTCAGGCAAAGCCACTTCATGGAAGGCGCTGGATTCCCATAGCCCCTTGAGAGCACATCTCTGAGTGCTTGGAATACTCTCTCTGGATCTCATCCCTTAGAGTTCCTACCTCTCCAGGTACCAAGCTGGTAACCAAGCCATTAGCCCCGGGCCCTTTGTGGAACACCAGATCTGTAGCATTCACACTTGTGGGGAAAGGGTGGGAAAAGAGCTGCCAGAATGCAGCCAGTGTTTTCCTTGGGTCTCCCAGGTAGGAAGATAAGGACAACTTTGATCAGATTAATAAGAGCCATAGCCTATCGAGGACCTTGGCAGTGACTAACTCCCCCAACTCTCTGCACATCCCGATCCTGGGTGTAGACTAAACTCTCCCTTTTAGAAGGCACCCTGAGGTTCACTTCCTATTTCTCCAGGGAGGAAATTGAAATTCAGGGAGGGTCAAGGCTCTGGCGGGCCAAGCCCCAGTCCACAGCACCCTCACTGGGCTGGCTTTGTCATGACATCACTCCTTCCTCTTTGCCCCTGAGAACAGTGGGAAGGGGACTCTGGGCTGTTGCATCACTTCCCATTGGCTAGGAATCTGGTTTGGAGTTTCCAGTGACTAAAACAGCAACTCTGAACTTTCCATTCCTACAGGGCACTTCTCCTGGAGGCTTTCTCTGTAGGAGAATGTCTCACCCCTTCCTCATTTATCTAGAGGGGACTGACAGTATAAGGTCCATTGTATTTATCTTGGCTCTGATGTTTTCTATGGTCCTAGGGAGTTCTGAGCTTTGTCTCTGGCCTTCCTGTCCTCTGCTCCCCCCACTCCCAGCCCATAATCCAAACAGAAAATCTCCATGGAGTTTTGTTCTCTCTAAAGCTCATCCCGTCTCCAGCACAGTACTTAATGCCTTTTTTAAATTAATTAATTAATTAATTATTTTGTGGTGCTAGGGCTGAACCCAGAGCCTCATTGGTGGGAGGCAAACATTGTATCACCACAGTCCCCCAGACACTTGACTTTGTGCTCACATAAATCCCCACTCTGGGATTTTTGAACTCTTGGCACCAAGGCTTGATTTTGTTGCTGTTATTTGCTTTGGGGTTTTTGTTTTATTTTTGTTTTTTGAGTCAGGCTGTCCTAGAACTTGCTTTGTAGACCAGACTGGCCTCGAACTCACAGAAATCCTCCTGCCTCCCAAGTGCTGGGATTAAAGACACCAGCCACCACTGCCTGACTAAGGCTTGATTTTTTTTTTTAATTCCTCGTTTTTTGTTCTGTTTTGTTTTGCGGTACTGGGGATGGAGCCTGGGGTCACCTGCACATGCTAGCAGGTGCTCTTCCATCACGATACCTGCCCAGGCTACATCATTCTCAATGTTTGTTTGTTTTAGTTTTATTTTTTTTCTTTCTTCTTTTTTTTTTCCCCCGAGACATGGTTTCTCTGTATTGCTTTGAGGCTGTCCTGAAACTCACTCTGTAGACCAGGCTGGCCTTGAACTCACCGAGATCTGCCTGCCTCTGCCTCCCTAGTGCTGGGACTAAAGACTTGTGCCACCAAAGCCCTGCTTGTTTGTTTTAAATGTGTCCCTTATGTCAATAAATTCAGTGGCAGGGCTGGATATGGTGGCTCATGCCTGTAATCCTAGCACTTGGGAGGCAGAGGAAGGCAGATCTGTGAGTTCGAGGCCAGCCTGTTCTGCATAGTGAGACCCTATTTTAAAAAAGAAAAAGAAAAATAGCTTTTAAGGGCTGGGAATGTAGATCTGTGGTTTAGCATGAATGAGACTCTGATTTTAAACCCAAGTTCTGCAAAACAAACAAAATCCATCCAACCAAACTAACAAACTTTATGAGCTGGAGAGAAAAGCTCTGAGTAGAGTCATATGAAATGAGGCTCTAGGCTCAGTGTCCAGCACCATGATAATAAAACAGTGATAACAATAATAATTCTAGAAAAAGAATTTAATACAGAATCTCACTATGTAGTCCTAGTTAGCTTGGAACTCACTATGTTTGCCAGGTTGGCCTCAAACTCACAGAAATTCTCTTGCATCTGTCTCCAGAGTGCTAGGATTAAAGGTGTTCACCATCAAGCTTGGCAAATGGTAACAAAAGAGGAACCTAGATTAATTGGGAGAAGGCTTGAACTACAACATTAACAAATAAGAACAGGGTCTTACCTAAGCCAGCACCTTGTGAAGGATGAGAGAGACTGGCCTAGTGGACTTGGCCAGGGAGGGTGGGATTGTCCGTGTAGTTCCATGACAACAACCGTCTTTTTTTTTTTTTCTTCATGAGACAGGGTTTCTCTGTGTAGCTTTGGAGCCTATCCTGGCACTCGCTCTGGAGACCAGGCAAGCACCACCAACACCTTGCAACAACCGTCTATTTTATACCAAACAAATGCAAAGGGAAGCCAGTAATGCTAGCATATGGGAGACAAGGGTAGAAGGATTATTGCATTGGAGGCCTGTCTGGTCTATACAGTAAGACCTTGTTTCAAAAAGTAAAAGAAGGAATGCATAGCCGGGCATTGGTGGCATCCCAGCACTCGGGAGGCAGAGGCAGGTGGATCTCTGTGAGTTCGAGACGAGCCTGGTCTACAAGAGCTAGTTCCAGGACAGCCTCCAAAGCCACAGAGAAACCCTGTCTCGAAAACAAAACAAAACAAAACAAAAAACAAACAAACAAAAAAAGGAATGCATAATTTTGCACTATTGCCAACACAGCTCCTTGCAGTTCTGCCCAGAGTGTCACAGTTAGCAAAGTGCCAACCCCATGGGCTGTGTTTGTCCCTGTGACAGTTCCATAAGGACAGTGACCATGGGTTCATTTGTTCATTCATCCATCACAGATCTATGGATTTTTCCCACCAGAGTTGAGACTTAGCCAGGTACTCAGGGAACAACATCAGAGGACATTTGTTGGGGTCCCCCAAGAGCAGGGTGTCCCTGAGGCTGAGGGCCTCCCTACCTTGCTGCCCTCCCTTCAGCCAGGCAGTGTCTCCATTTGGGGATGTGACATTGTTGGAGAGAGATGAAACTCTCTGCCTTCAGGGGGTTTCTGTTTAGATGAAGTGGGCACAGTTCTGCTCCCCACTGAGGCTTTTTCTGGGGAAGAGACCATCCCAAGCAGAGACACTGCCTCTACTCAAGACTCCCAGGCTCCTGTCTTGTGATCTTCCTCCTGTTGGGTGCAGTAGCCATGCTGACACCCGGGAGGAGCAGTGTGGCAGGAAGGGCCTCTCCCTTGCAGGCAGCAGCTCTAGCTCTAAGCAAAGTCCTCTCTTGTCTTCCAGCCTCCTATGTGATCACAGACCTGACACAGCTGAGGAAGATCAAATCCATGGAGAGGGTACAGGGTGTGAGCATCACTCGGGAGCTGCTGTGGTGGTGGGCCATGCGACAGGCCACTGTCCAGCAGCTGGTGGACCTCCTGTGTCACCTGGAACTCTACCGAGCAGCCCAGATTGTCCAGAGCTGTGAGTAACCATCTGTTCCCAAGGGGGTCTCAGCAAGGGCTAATGTGTCTGTCTGAAGACCTTGTCCATCTTTTATCAGTACAAGGGGTGGAACCAACTCGGTGAGATGAGCTCTCTACCACTGAGCTACACTCTAGCCCTAGGACCCTTCTTTTTCCCAGGTTAAAATTCACACACCAAGTCATTTATTTATCAGATATTATCTGCAGGCCTGCTGTGTACCCTTCGTGGCACTGGGTTTATCAGGAGACATGCTAACTAGCCAGAGACCTAAAACTTTTTATTTTTATAATTAAAAAAATATTGGAGCTGGTGATGGTGGCAGACACTTTTAATCCCAGCACTTGGGAGGCAGAGGCAGGTGGATCTCATTAGTTGAGGTCAGCCTGGTCTACAGAATGAGTTCTAAGACAGCCAGGGCTACACAGAGAAATGCTGTCTCAAAGAAAAAACCAAAAGCAACCAACCAACCAGCCACCACCACCACCAACCAAAAAATGGAGGCCAAGAAGATGGCTCAGTGGGTAAGGGCATTTGTTGCCAAGCTTCATGACCTGGGTTTGATCTCTGGGGCCCACATAGTGAAAGGAGGGACCCCCAAAAGTTGTCCTCTGACCTCCCCATGGGTGTTGTAGCAGCTGTGCCTCTCCAGACAAACACTCAGAAAAAAAAATAAATTGAAAAAAATTAAATATTGGGGAGCCAGGTAGCCAGTAGTAATAGGAAAGGAAAATAAACAGATCAGGAGATAAAAGTGATTGGGTAGGGAAGCCTGGTAAGACTGTGGCCAGGGACGGCCAGGCCAAAGAGAAAACACTGCAGGAGTGGAGAGAAATGGCCACGGGTCAGAGAGCCCAGGAAAAGATGAGGCTGGGGCTGGGGGTGTAGCTCTGGGGTAGGGCACTTGCCTAGAGGTGCAAGGCCCTGAGTTCCAACACCAACACTACAAAAAACAAAAGGAGCATCTGAGGCCTGGAAAGTCCCAGCCTGGGCTTTGAAGTTGACCTGTGTGGGGACCAGAATGGTTGCCTTCTGTGCCAGAGACCCTGATGTAGCACTTGCCTGGATGACCTGACCAGAAGCCTTCTTTTAGAGAAGGATGGGAGTTAGAGTGTACCAGGCTCAGAGCTGCAGCATACGGGCTTTTAGGGCCACCCTGGTACTGTGTCTACTTTTCAGCTGCTGGGTAACTCCCTGGGATCTAATGTGTGTGGGAACCCAGGGTTTTCACACTCCATGATTTTCCCTTTGGAGCTTAAATAGGAGGTGCCTGTTGCAGCAGGAGAGAGTCCAGCCAGGCTTGCTTCTGCATTCCCAGAAATCGTCTCATAAACCAAGCCCCTGCCTATTGGCCATAGCTTCCCCCAGTCTCTGGCTTTGTCCTGTTTGTCCTTCCCTGCCCAGTCTCCTTCCATGTCCACCTTCCCTCAGACTGGACAGGGTAGTCTGCTTGACTCACAGTGCTTTAGAACTGGCTGGAACCTATCCTGTCCTGTTCTGAGCTGTGCCAGACTACTGTTCCTTGTCTCCATTCCCAAGGACCAGCCTGGGAGGCCTGGGGCAAGACACAGCTGAGTGAATCCAGGCTTGGCCCATGCTACAGCCCTGGGAGACTCCCCTACTTTCAGAGTACAGACCCCACCATTGTCTTGTGAAGGCACCAGCCTGGATGCCAAGCAGAGCCCTCTCTGGGACTCTTGGAACCTTGGTCCTTGTGATCACTGGAACCAAGAGGCATTTCATTTGATCATGTGATCAGCCCCTGACGATTGTAACCTCAATTTTCTCTGTATTCCTAGAAAACTGAAATGTGACAGATGCTGGGAAATGATAGTGTTGAAATTGGTGTGATGGCAAATATCTGTAACGCAATCCTTTGGAAGGTAGAGGTAGGAGGAGCAAGAATTCAAAGCCAGCTTTGGCCACATAATGAGTTCAGGGCTAACCTGGCCTACATGAGGGAGGGTTCCCGGAAGTAGGAGGAGCTGCCAGCTCATATGTGGTCACAGTGGGTTTGTTGTAGGTTCACTTTGGGGAGGCAGTTGGCCAGGCCAGGCAAACCCTGAGATTGACGGTGGTGTACCATCGGAGGAAAAGCCCCAGAGGTTGAGAAGCTGTGCCTCCTGCTACATCCCCTGGTCACTGATGGCAGAGATCATTGACTAATCTAGGAAAAATCTTTACCATTTGAGGTCAACAAAGACTGTAGCACCAGATTTAAAGCAATACATTCATGCTTGGTGCAATGGTGCACACTTTTAATTTCAGCACTGAGACAGGCTGATCTCTGAGTTCTGGTCAGCCAGGGCCACATAGAGACTCTGTCTCAAAAACAAACAAACAAACAACAAAAGAATGGCTATGTGACTTGAGATCCCAAGGTCCAAGATCCACCCGGTCTCATCTGGATCCGGGGCCCACTGTTCCACTCTCCCACAGAAGTTAAGCGGGGCCTGTTGCTACCAACTGTGGGCTCTCTGCACCACTTCCTGGCCTTTGGGCTTAAAGCCCTTCTCTGACCAGCGCCCCCTTCTGCCTTTTACTCCCCCACACCCCCAAACACACTTCTGTTTTCCTCAGTCCTGCTGGCTGAAGCCACCCGAGGCTGGTCCCCACTCCTCTGTGCCCTGGCTGTCCTTGTGAGGGTCTGGCTATGTGCTCACCATTACATCAAGTCCCCAGGCGACACACTTCTCCTTTCTGGTTCTTGGTGTTTGTTGTTAGAGAGAGAAAAAAGCTGCCTACCTCTTCTGGAGGTAAACACCCAGGGTGTGTGTGTGTGTGTGTGTGTGTGTGAGTGTGTGTGTGTGTGTGTGGGAGCACTCGAGTTCCTGTGTTAGGAATGCTCAGAGCCCCCTTTTCTAGCCATATTTAATCTTATTTTGCAGCTACCTGCTTAATTATTAACTTGCCCAGCTGCGGTTAACTTGAAAAATTGACTACTGCCCGAATGAACTTAGAACCTCATACATGTTAGACAACTGTTCTACAAGTAAACTACGCCCGTGTGTGTGTGTGTGTGTGTGTGTGTGTGTGTGTGTGTGTGTGTGTGTGTGTGTGTGTAAGGGGGGGAGATCTTTCTGTGTTGCCTGGTTAGCATGGGACTCACTATGTAGACAAGGCTGACCTTGAACTCACAGAGTTCGCCTGCCTCTGCCTCCAGAGTGCTGGGATTAAAGATGTGTGCTACTGTGTTTGGCTCCTGCACATTTCTTTCACTCCTTTCTTTCTTTTTTTTTTTAAAGATTTTATTTATTTATTATGTACACAACATTCTGCATGTATATCTGCACACCAGAAGAGGGCACCAATCTCATAACGGATGGTTGTGAGCCACCATGTGGTTGCTGGGAATTGAACTCAGGACCTTTGGAAGAGCAGTCGGTACTCTTAACCTCTGAGCCATCTCTCCAGCCCTCACTCTTTTCTTTTTAAGATTCTTTTTTGTGTGTATGAGTGTCCCTCCTGCATTTATATATGTGCACCACGTGTGTGCAGTGTCGTTCAGTAGTTCGGAAGAGGGCATCAGAACGCCTAGAACTGGAGTTAGGGATAGCTGTGAGCCACTATGAGGTACTGAGAATCAAACCCATCCTCTTCAAGAACAGCCAGTGCTCTTTGAAAAGTTTCACTCTGATAAGCCTCTCCGCTGACGCAGCAATCCAAATCAGAACAAATCAAACAGAATTAGAAAAAGCCCATGTTTAATGGGTACAACATTCCCCAGTGGCCTTCCAGCCCCCTAGAGAGGAGACAGAAAAGGAAGACTGGAAAACCACACATCTGTTTTCTGGGAGACAGTTTAAATACCCTGTGGGAGTGGTTTTGAGCATCTCTGGGGGAGGGGTCATCGTTTGGAGGGCTTTCTGAGATGCAGCAGGGTTTGGAGAGAGATAGGGGAGGGGGCTTGGGTGGAACTTTGACCATAATACTCTTAACTGCTGAGCCATCTCCAGCTGCTCAAACACTTCCCTCCCAGACAGGGTTTCTCTGTGTAACAGCCTTGGCTGTCCTGGAACTCACCCTGTAGACTAGGTTGGCCTCAAACTCACAAGAGAGTGGCCTACCTCTGCCTATAAACACTTCTTAAAGATAGATTTGAAGGTAGCTGCATCCAGCAGATGTCCTGTGGGTGTGTAGCACTTATCTAGGCCAGGACCTGGGCTCCCAGCACCAAAGCCAAAAGCCCCAGCCATCCAGCAACGTCCATAGAGCTGAGGAGTGTCTCAGTAAATACACACTGCAGTAAACAGTGGCCTCGTGACCATTGTGTATGAGCCAAAGGCCAAGTTCAGGCTCACAGGTGCTGGACTTGCATTGTCTTGAAACCAAGTCTTTGAGGGGATTGGCCTTTGAGTTTCTGTTCCTTCATTTTTTCTCAGCTTTAATTGCCAAGGTCATTCTTTAACCCGATAGACATGAAATGCGACGTGAATTAAAAGAAAGGAGTACAGAGGGCACACAATAGGAAGCCACTCCCGCCAGCACAGCCTTTTCCTCTCCTCCCATCCATTCTTGGTAGTCTTCCTGACAGATTACAGGCTCTTCCCTATCAGCTTCTAATGACCCAGAGGGCCTCAGACAGAAAAAGGTTATCTGTACCCCACCCCCTCCTGCCAGTATACCCACAGTTCATCGCTGGGATGGAACAGGAAGCCGCAGGCCATGTAGCTGCCGTGTAGTCAGTGATTCCAGCAGGACCTCTCCATAGCCTGCTGCTGTGGCTGTCCTGGCCAGCCTAGCTTGCTGTCCCTGGTTCTGTTTCACTGGAACCTTGATGGAGGCACTCGGATGTGGAGTAGTGTAGAGCGTTCGATTGCGTTCATAAGCCCGAGACTCATGGTACTTTTGTGTAGTGGGGTAGATAGACAGTAATGATCTGAACACAGGTACCCACAGCCAGGAGCAGCACAGGCTCTGAGAAAAGCTTGCTGTGAGTGGGGAGGACCACCAGGAGAGATGGGAGGAGTCAGTCTCATCCAGGAGGCCTCCCTGGAGGTGCTGAACTTGACTTTCCAACCGAAGGGCTAATGAGCAGCTGAAGGGCGGGTCTGTTCGGTCATTTCTAGGCAGAGGGCTTAGCATGGTCACAGAACCTGTGGTGGCCAGGAGGCATGTTTGTGACCAAGAGAAGCCTTTGAATTCCCGAGCCTCCTGCATCAGCCTCTCAGATTCTGGGATTACAGGTGTGCACCATCACACCCAGATAATGAAACTCTGGGCTTAAACTCAGGGCCTAGTGCATGCTGGGCAAGCATAGTCCCCACTTCTGATTTGAAAAGAAACCTGGGGCTGGAGAGATGACTCAGCTGTTAAGAGCGTTGGCTGTTCTTCCAGAGGACCCAGGTTCAATTCCCAGCACCCACATGGCAATTTACAACTATGTGTAACTCCAGTTCCAGGGAACCTGACACCCTCATACAGATACACATGGAGGCAAAACGCCAATGCATAAAAATTAAAAAGAAAAGAAAAAAATATAAAAGAGAAATCTGCTGTTTAGTGTTGCTTGTGTTCCTGGCTTCTTCAAGACTTTCTCTGTTGATAGAACAAACCTACATTGTGCAGGTCTTAGAATACATCCTGCTGTTTATTTTTAAAGAATAAATCTCAAATGAGATTTTAAGGATTGCTTTTATTTTTAATTTTGTGTGTGTGTGTGTGTGTGTGTGTGTGTGTGTGTGTGTGTGTGTGTGTAGTTGCCCATGAAGGCCAGGGGCATCTAGTCTCTTGGAGCTGAAGTTACAGGGGTTTGTGAGCTGCCTAACATGGGTGCTGCGAATAGAACCCAGGCAGGTCTTCTGAAAGGTACACACTCTTAACTGTTGAGACAGCCTTACAGCCACCATAGTCTGCTTAATTCAATGGAATATTGCTTCATTCTAATAGAAAATAAAGGCAATTAAGGTTTTTTTGTTTTTTTTGGCCAGATGTGGCGGCACATGTCTGTAAACCAGAAAGCCCCTCACAGATGCACCCAGAGAAGGGTTTGCCTCCGTGGTGACTCTAAATCCCACCAAGATGATGAGATCAATGTATCTCATAAAAATGTATTGGTCCCATGTAGTTGCTCGGTTCTGGGTGTCAACAGAGTAGGGGGAGACCCTTGGAGATCTGAAGGGATGTGGGAGGTGACTAAACCTTCCTCTCCCATCGGCTGCCATCTTCTTGTGACTTTTTGTGGGTGCTAGGGATGGGACCCTCACACACTAGGGAGGATCTATGTGGCCGACTTGTAACCCCAGCTAGAATTTTCTTGCTAAGTTTTGCAGTTTTTTGGAATCTGTGCTTGTGCAACTCCAACCACTCAGACTTTGGCTTTGGCGTATGGACCAGAGTCACTTCCTTTCTGGGTTGGGGCTCTGGGGACAGGGGACTTTGGGCAGCTGTTGAGCAAAGCCAAGAAGTGCCCCCCCCCCTTCACACGCTGGTGACAAGGCTCCCATGTATATTCTGAGAGTTTCTGTGCATGTCCTCTCTAAGGTTTTTACAGCCTCAGGGAGAAACAGGATGTGGGACAGGTTCATTCCCTGGACCATTAGGAATCTGCCCTTGAAGCTATCACTGTGTTGGGCTGAGACAGACATCAGTCCCAGAGTCACAGCTTGTGGACCCAGAATCAACCAGACTCATCACCTGCCATGTCCCAACAAGCACCTTTACTCATGACTATAGTCTCTCCTGTTTTATAGATGTGGAAACCGAGGCTGTGTTTAGGTAAATTCTTAAGTCTCAGTTTTCCCTTCAGAGAAATGGGCATCTTGAGGTTCGGTGTGGCATTCGAGAGACAGAGGCAGGAGGATCAAAAGTTCAAAGTTAGTCTTGGCTACATCGAGGTCATCCTGGACTACATGAGACCCTGTCACAAACAATCTAACAAGTGTATAAGCACACCCCTGTTTACTTTACTTTCAGTGCAGGAAGCTTCGAGACCGCGCTGATGCCTAGTGTGGGGCGGGTCACCTGATTTCCTTCTCTGAACTGATTCTTCAGTGTCTGTGGGTTTTGAGAGTGCTGGAAGAATGAGTAGAAGGCCACGTGCAGCTCAATTAAACTGGGGCACCCCGAGGTTCATCTGTCAAACTCTGGCTGTGAGCTATGTTGTGGTCACCAGGCTCCTCTGAGTGTAAGGTTAAGCCATCCTCAGAGGATGCATGAGTCAGTGTTAGACGCATCACGCTGCACAACATAAACCCTGAGCTGAGCTGTAACATGGGAAAGGACAGCTCCTGTGTTGTGGAAGCTGGGTTTGGAACATGTGGCTTCCAAGGTCACTGTGACAGGGGAGGCAATGGAAGAGACTCGATGGCGTTTTGTTCCTGATCAGCCAGCCCAGCCACTAGGGTCTTTCCTTCATTGGCTGAAACTTGCCAAATATTTCCTGTCCCGGGACCTCTGCGTGTGTTGTTTCCTGGAACTTTGGTCCAGGGAACAACTTCCCTTTATTCTTCCAGAGTCCAGTCCTCACCACCACTCAGCTTTTGGGCCTCTGCTTCAAGGGAGTCTCCTCACAGAAGCTCATGGGGTCCTTCCCTCAAGTTGCTTCTCTGCATAGGAGTCCTCCCACTTTGTAAATTGATTGACACCTGCCCCCACCCCACCAGTGCTGGGAATTGACTCAGCCTTTGCACTGAATTTTGTCTCAAGCAGAGAGAAACCCTGTCTCTGACATTGTAAGTGGGTGAGTCACAGTGAGTCTTTGAAACCATAGATAGGTTTGGGCCCTCTGGGAATCTAGGGACAGAGCTCTTAGGAGGTGAGTCAGGTGTAGTGCCCATGCCTTTAATCTCAACAGTTGGGGGGCAGAGGCAGGCAGATCTCTGATTTAGAGGCCTGCCTGGTTTACAGAATTAGTTCCAGGACAGCCAGGACTGCACAGAGAAACCCTGTCTCAAAAAATTACAACAAAAATATTTATTTTTATTTTGTTTATATGTATGAGTGTTTTGCCCCGCAGAGGCCAGAAGAAGGCGTCAGATTCACTGGAGCTGAGATGACAGACAGCTGTGAGTCTCCATGTGGGTGCTGGGAATTAAACTCAGGTCCTCTGGAAGAGCAGCAAGTGCTATCAACAGCTCACCCATCTCTCCAGCCCCTGTAATACACGTGTGAGCACACACACACACACACACACATACACACATGTGCTGTTAAGTCATAGATCACACATGCAGAGACCAGGTCTGGGGGTTAGTTGGAAAAGTCAAAACAAGGGCCTAGTGAGAAGTTTGTCCTTGAGGTGGGTGCTTGCTCCTTTAGTGTGTGGCTAATCACTCTAGATTGTTTGGCAGGGATCCATTCCAGCTGCAAAGTCAACTTAGAATTAAAATAAATACTTAAGTATTGCATTATTATTTGACTTGAGTGGGTAAAGGGCAGGATTTCCAGCATGTGATCATAAAATGAGGGCCTTGCTAGCAGCTCATGCGTTCCTGCTGTCCCAATGAGCAGTGCTGGGATTTGCCACTGTGTTATGTGTCCCCAGGCAGCCAGGGGAGGAGGCCTAGGCCTCCCAGCCCTCAGCCAAGGCTTCAGCAAACAGCCTTTTTTATTTCCACTGAAGGAAGTGGAGCAGAAATAAAGGACTCCAGAGAAAACAAGTGTTTCAGGTTTCATTTTCTTCAGGATGTGAGATGATAGTTGGACCTGTGTGTGAGTGTGTGGGGGCTGTATTTGTTAGTGTGTGCATGTGCATGTATGGGTGCCCGTGGATGTCCGTATGTGTGAGGGCCTTCAGAGGTCAGTGTTGGTGACTTCCTCAGTCACTTCTCTCACTGAAACTAGAGCTCAACATTTCAGCTCTGCTGGCCAGCCAGTGAGCTTCAGGGATGGCCCTTCTCTGTCCCTCTAGAGCTTTTGTTACAGGAATGTGCCCCCATGCCTGGCCTCTCACATGGGTTCTGGGGATCTGAACTCAGGTCCTAAGGCTTACCCAGTAGACACTTTACCATCTCCTTTGTTTCTTAAAGAAGGGTCTCCTTGTGCAGCTCAGGCTGACCTAGAATTCATTGTGTATTCCAGGCTGATCTCAAACTCGAGGCAGCCCTCCTTTAGCATTCTGAGTGTTGGGAGGTTACACCTGAGTCACTATACCAGGGGTATAGTTGAACCTGTGTGCCAGACCTGAGTTAGATGTCCCCAGAGTGGCAATCATTGTCCAGATGGAGCCATCTAACAACAGTGGGAAGTGCCAATGACTTATATCTCAAAAAAATTATTTCAATTTTTGTGTGTATATGTCCTTGGAGGCCAGGGTGAGGGTGTTATAATTTTTTTGGGTTACAGGCATTTGTGAGCAACCTGATGTTGGTGCTGGGATCCAAACTCAGATCCTCCGATAGAACAGTAAGTGCTTTTAACCACTGAGCCGTCTCTTCAGCCCCAATGGCTTACATCTCTTGATCCCCCTTTCCCTGGGCTCATTTGTGAGCTAGCTTGTCAGTGAGCCCACTGTGTGCACTTAGCTGGTGGGATGTTGGTCAGAGCTTTTGGTCGCTGGCTGGCTTTCAGTAAACGATTCTTGCTCACAGAGACAGCTGTACCCGGTGACAGTACTCAGCAAAGAGAGAAAGAAATCACACTCCTCATACTCAGGCCTGGCAACCATGAAGGGGCGTGGACAGTGCTGTGCCCCACCTTTTGCTATTTTGTTGTCCAAGGCTCCATTCTGGTCTGCTCTGTCTAGGTCCGGCCCAGCTTGAGGAAACTCCTAGGCTCCAAGAACCCACATGTTACCAGAGCTATAGATAAAGGGCACCAGCATCCCTTTTCTTCCTGGGGTAGGGGGATTGCCAGGAGAGTGAACTCCAAGATGTCATCCTTCGTGTGATGAGGCTCTCAGTGAACCCTCGGGGAGGTGAGAATGGGTCCCCATTTCTTCCACCATCCACCTCAAGTGCTGTTTGTTCCTGTGCCCACTGAGGTACTCCTTACCCACATTTACTTTCTGAGTATATTTTTGTTTTGTATTATTGAGACAGGTTTTCTCTGTGTAGTCCTGGCTGTTCTGGAACTCACTCTGTAGACCAGGCTGTCCTTGTACTCACAGAGATCTGTTTGCCTCTGCCTCTCGAGTGCTGTGATTAAAGGCAGGTGCCACCACTGTCTGGCTACTTTCTGAGTGTTTAAAATACGCATATAGAGGTCTGGAGAGGTGGCTCAGAGGTTAAGAGTACTGACTGCTCTTCCAGAGGTCCTGAGTTCAATTCCCAGCAGCCATATGGTGGCTCACAACCATCCGTTATGAGATCTGGTGCCTTCTTCTGGTGTGCAGATATACATGGAAGCAGAATGTTGCAGACATAATAAATAAATAAAATCTTTAAAAAATATGCATATAGAGGCTGTCCAATGTAGCTTGGTTGGTTATGTTTGCCTAGCATGCACAAAGCCTTTGGTTGGTACCCAGCCCCACACACACTGGGTGTGATGGTGCACACCTGGAATTCCAGCTCTCAGGGAGTAAAGGCAGGAGAATCAGGAGGGTTTTTTTTTTTTTAACCTGTTTTTGTTTTATTTTGAGACAGGGTCTTCTATGTAGCCCTGGCTGTCCTGGAACCCACTTTGTAGCCCGAGCTGGCCTCAAACTCACAGGCTTCTGCCTGCTTCTGCCTTTTGAGTGCTGGGATTAAATGTGTGCCCTTATGCCCAGCCCAGGATTGGGAGTTTTAAGGTCACTCATGGTTGCATAGTGAGCCTCAAGCCAGTCCGAGCTACATGAGACCCTGTCTCCAAAACACAAAACCCAGGTGGGAATAGCTTTGTATTTCAAATACTTCCTCACAGACCCTCACTGGAACTCAGAGAGGTTCTTTTTTGATTTTATCTAGTCAAGTAATTTATTCTTTTGAAACAGAGTCTTGCTTTGTTGCCCAAGCTGGAGTAGAACTTCTGGGTCTAATGATTGTCCAGCCTCAGCCTCTGAAGTAGTTGTTTGCTTATTTGGTTTTTATTTTAAGATTTTATTTATTTCCTCTGGAAGAGCAGTCGGTGCTCTTAACCTCTGAGCCATCTCTCCAGCCTGCTTGTTTGTTTTTTGAAAAGGGGTTTCTCTGCAGCCCTGGCTGGCCTTGAACTCACAGAGCTCTGCCTGCCCCTACCTTCCAAGTGCTGTGATTAAAGATATGTATTACTGAAGAAATTTGATTACAGATGAGCAGTGCCTGGCCCAGAGGTCCTTTTAAAAAATGACAGTTTTCATTTTGACATTCATACATATATATAAGTATACTTAGCATATATTTGCACATCACACAGACCCCTCTGCTGGTTCCTTTACTGTCCCTAAATTGTCCCCCTTTTGCTTTCTCACATATATGTGTGTATGTATGCATGTATGAATATATATGTATTTAAATATGGATTCTGCATATGAGAGAGAACAGCTATTTTGTCTCCCCAATTTCCTCTCTTGCTCCTCATCTCTGTAGAGTCCTTCCTTCCCCTTTATGGTCCCTTTCTATTTTTCTGTCTGTCTCTATTAAACTCTAGGTTCTGCTTGTGAGAGAAAGCACGTGGAGTTTGTCTTCTGTGTGGCTCCTAGAGGTTTGTTTTGTTTTGAGACAGGGTCTGTTAGTTACTCTTCTGTTGTTGGGATCAAACACTGTGTCCAAGACAACTTAAAGAAGAGAGGGATGAGAGTCTTCGTGGTGGGGAGGCATGGCATGGTGGCTAGAACAGGAAGCTGAGGGCTCACGTATTGACCCACTGACATGAAGCAGGGAGCACAAACTGAAAAGGGCGTGAGTCTTTAAACCTTCAATGACGTACTTCCTCTAACAAGGCTGCACCTCCTAAGCTTCCCTCAGAAGTACCACTGGCTGGGGACCAAGTGTTCATGGGGGTTATCTCTCATTCCAACTGCCATACTAGACTCATGTAGCCCAGGCTGACCTCTCAGACTCACTGTGTAGCAAAGGCTGGCTGAGAACATCAAAGCCTCCTGTGTTAACCCCCTGGTTGCTGTGAGTGTGGGTGTGCATTGCATGGTGTAGGGGTGTGTTTCTCACCTCATCTCACCAAGCCCTGGCATGCTCTCGGAGCTCTGGGGTTAGGATACTATTACTCCATGGAGGGTGCAGGAGCCCGAGGGGATGGAGACCCTGCTCTGGGTACCAGCTGGCAGGGGAAGCCGTGTCTGCTTCATCCCAGGTCTACCCTCGGCCCACACTCTGCCTTTGGATTGTGTAACTCTGACTCAATGCATGTGCCTGATGCCCTTGAGAATTTAATCCCCAAGGGGGAAAAAGAGCAATGTCCCAAGCACTGGGAAGCTGTCCAGGGGAATTCTGTCACCAGCCTGCACGGGGGTGAGGTAGAACACTCACTCACCCCTTACTCTTGAACTCTGGGCCTGTGCTGTTCTATTTTCATCTCTCCAGCATCTCTGTCTTCCGGTGGCTGAAAGAGTGGGTGGGGGTTGGGTGGTAGTGGTTTGTGCCTGAGCCAGCTTTCTGGCTACATTTTCTCCCACTTGGTTTTCACAGTGGGAAAAAGCAAGCAACTGAGAAGGACAAATTAGGATGGTTTAAGTCTGTTTGTCTGTATTTCTTTCTTGCTGTTTCTTTCTTTCTTTCTTTCTTTCTTTCTTTCTTTCTTTCTTTCTTTCTGTCTTTCTTTTTTAACATTTTATTCATTTACTTACATTGGTGTTGGGGATGTGGGACCCAGGGACTCATGCTTACTTGGCAAGCACTAGATCTCTGAGATGGATCCCTAGTCTAGACATTTGAACCTTACACTTGCTATTCATCATTTGCATTCGGAAAGCTTGAGCTAACCCAAAGCTCACCCTGTCCGGGGATTTTTCAGGAAGTTGATGGGGCCTGACGTAGTAGAGCCTGACTGGGGGCTGTCAGCTGACATCTGTGGCTGGGCATGACCCTCCAAGTGTCACTAGGTACCCTTGTGTGGTTGAGGGGGTGTTAACTCCAAATGTGCTGGCAGGTTCCCCTCAGGCCTTCTCAAGCTGCTCCTTCCATTGTGTGTCCTCCTCCCAGGCAACCCTGAATGTTTCCATTCAGTGACACACTGCCAGGTGCAGGCTATAGCATGTCATTGTGGAAAGAACATGAAAGAGAGAAAAGATGGACTCTCCCTGAAATGAAAATAGTAAATGAAGCTTTTGTGTGCCTTCTGAGTGGAGCTTGCAAAGGTCAGCCATGAACCCTGGGCTGTCCACATTAAATGTGCCTGCAAAGAGAGACACAGATCTGTGCTAAACAAAAAAGTCATAGGGGCTGGGCTATGACTCAGTGGCTTAGTGCCAGTCCCTGGTTCCATTCCCAGCAACAGGGGAAAGGCCAAAGCCACCAGGAATAGGACCCAGAGGTTAAGTATGGAATGACCCTTGACCTCCATGTTATTGATAAAGAAACTGAGGCTCAGCCAGGCTGTAGGGAAGAAAATACCTCTAGCTGGGGAGATGGTTCAGTATAAAAAAGCACTTGAATTCAAATCCCCAGAAACTATGTAAAAGCCAGACACTGGCACCTGTGTCTATATTTCCAGTTTCCCTGAGGGAGATGGGAGAAGGAGAAAGGAGAATTTTTAGAGGCTCTCAGGGTAGGTAGCCTGGTATACACAGTAGAAAAACAAGAAAGAGACTCTATCTTAAACTCTATGCAAGCTCTATGGTATATGTTCATGTCCATATTTACACACACACACACACACACACACACACACACACACTCAGACGCACACACACAAATGCTGGAATATGCACATTGTGTACATATACATAGATAAATACAAAATATAAAAGAAAAGCTGTATTATATGCTGGCCCCAAGAGCAATGTGGGGACTGGTGGCCCTTTGGGGGTCATTTCACACTGCTGTGGGCATGGCTTGGGCCCCAAGTCATGGTTGAGGTGTCCTTACCATGGAGATCTCTGTCCCTCTACTTTAGACACCTGTCGTGAGGTGCTGCTGGTATGCCCTCTGAGGACCATGGCTGTCAGGGGAGGGAGGAGCAACACAAGAAAGACAGTGTCCCTAGAGAGAGTGGAGGCTGGGTAAGCCATGTGTGGAACAGCCTGCCCTTTGGGGACAGGCTTAATATCTGCTTTTGGTCTCCCCCTGGTTGGGCAGCTTTGTGGCAGGCATAATCATAAATTGGCAGTTACCTCAGCAAATGGGTTTTGTTGACATTTTGTTACAAAGACTGTCTGTTCCCCTCCTGGGCTTCAAAGTTAGCCTGGTCTACAGGGCACAGACTATGTGGATTGGCTGCTATGGGAAGTGGCTGGTTTAGAGTCTGCATTCCAGGTGATATGACCCAACAAATGCCATTTCTTAATCCCAGCACTTGGGGCTGGGGCATAAAGATAGGGAGTTCACTCTTAATGGTTGGTTTGAGGCCAACCTGGGCTACAAGAGACCCTTTCTCAACAAACAAGCAAACAAAATGAAAAACAAAAACTCCTTCTGTCCTTCCTAGCTTGCTTGCTTTTTTAAAGCAGGATCTAAAAGTATAATTCAGGCTTGTTTAGACCTTCTGGTTATCCTCCTGCTTCTTGATGCTAGGATTACAGGCCTGCCTTACCACACAGCTTCCTCCATCCTCTGGGAAGTGGTCCAGAGTGATCTCATCTGGGGCAGGATGGAGCTGGTGCTTGCTTTTACTTTCCTAAGATGGGCTTTTTATTTTATTTTTTGCTTTCTGAGACAGGATCTCTCTATGTACTCCTGGAACTTGCTATTTATACTAGACTGGCCTCACAGAGATCCTGCTGCTTCTGCTTCCTGAGTGCTGGAATTAAAGGCATGTGCCATCATGCCAGGCCTAAGAAAAACTTATTTAAAAGAGGAATGCGGGCCAGTGAACTGTGGGTAATGTGGCTAAGGGTACTTGTTGCCACCTAATGACTTAAGTTTGACCTCTGGAAACCATATAGTATGAGAAGAAAATCAATTCCCAAAAGTTGTCCTCAGACCTCCACACATGACCAAATAAGTAAATATAATTAAAAAATATTAATAGAGTGTCCCGCGCCCGCTCTGTATTCCTCGCCAGCAAGAAATACACGCAGGACACTCGGATCCTTCTGCAGACAAGCTTTAATGCATTTTACCAGAGTGGAGACATTGAACCAAGAAAACCATCCCTATATAAAGGCTGACCAGCCGCCTGGGACGTGTTACCCTAATGAATGGCTTCAGCTCCTCAGGCAAAAATGAGCCACGGGATAGGCAGAGATCAAAGGAATGGAGATTACCCAGCGCCTGTGAAGTAATTTACACCTTGGTGTCTTCAGGCAACATTATAATGCAGGAACCGGCTTCCTACAATAGAGGAATGCATCATCTACAATACAGGAAACTCAGGGAAAAGTCACCGTGATTCTCATTCAGCCTTTGTT
This sequence comes from Cricetulus griseus, assembly GCF_003668045.3. Taxonomy (NCBI): domain Eukaryota; kingdom Metazoa; phylum Chordata; class Mammalia; order Rodentia; family Cricetidae; genus Cricetulus; species Cricetulus griseus. Next base: position 31,136,831 of record NC_048601.1, on the reverse strand, counting down.
GTCCCAAATTCCTAGAACTTCCCAGTGACCTCATTGTACTTCTGCTCCTAATTGTGCAGGGACCTTATCTTCTCTGCTGGAACTCAGACCTGACAGGGGTCACAAACAGTGGTGGGTTTTAGTATTAGTGATCCAGTCCAGGGTCTCACACTTCCTAGATAAGCACTCGTCCAAGGAGTTACCTTCCTAGATTGCTCCCCATCTTTTATTTTGAATCAAGGCCACTGAATTGCTGAATTTCCTAATTCAGCCTTCCATGGGCTGAGAGTACAAATAGGAGTCAATGTTCTTGGCTTATAGAGATGATTGGAAGTTTGTGGGATAGTGTTGGGGTATGTAGTTCAGCACGAGAGGGCTTTCCCAGCATGTTTCAGGCCTTGGCTTCCATCCTCAGCTCCACCAATAGATATTTTAAAAAGTAAAAGCATGCATGCAGGTATTAACTGCCAGAGATTGCTGTGGAAGTTAAGTATGTCTTCCAGCATTCATGAAAGCATAGTGCCAGAGGAATTTAGATGTTACCTGTTGTGATAACAAAGCTTGAGTTTGCAAAACTACTTCCTCAGTCATGCTTTCTTTCGAGAGACTCCATTTATCACTTGGAATGAATGATGCTGGGGTCCTTTCACTCCAGCTCAGCCTGATATTGTTGAGAGACTGAATAACTAGTCAGCTGTCACTGGGCGCTCGCGCGCGCGCGCGCACACACACACACACACACACACACACACACACACACGTGTGTGTGTGTGTGTGTGTGAGTGCAGGTGACTCAGAGGCCAGAGATGTCAAACATACTTGTGAGCCACCTGATGTGGGTACTGGTAGCCTAATTCTGGTTCTCATAGTCTCTTACACTGAGCCATCTTTCCAAGGTTTGTTATTGTTTGTTTTGGGACAAGGTAGCATTGTGTAGCCCTGGCCTGCCTAGAACTCATAGAGATCCTCTGCTTTCCCAGTGCTGGCATTAAAAAGGTGACTGCAACCAAGCCTGGCTCATTTTAGTGTTTTTGGCTGTGGCTGTGTGTATGCACCACCTGCATTTAGTGCCAGAGAAAGATAGAAGAGAGTGTCAGATCCCCTAAAGGCTTTCATTTTCACACTTCAAACCAACAGAGAACCATGGGGCTGTGGCCTCATTTCTTTGCCCTCACACACATTCCCAAGTGCTCTACCACCTGTAAGTCCACAGCCCTTACAATTTGAGTTTTATCTGAAGCAGTAATATTGAAGAATCCAGGCTGAAGAATTTAGACATTATCCAGGTGCTGAGGAGTCACGGTGCTTCCCTTTAAGCAATGGAATGTGATGGGGCCAGAAGGGACCTATGTTTCAGTCTCCTGCTGCCTGGTGACAAAGGAAGGGCAGCTGAGCCAGAAGCAGTGGAGGCAGGAAGGGTAAGCCTGGGCACTGGTGGAAGAGAGGAGAAAACTGTTTGACAGAACCGCTTTTGAGGATCTGAATGTGAGCCGGCATGTGTGGGACCTCCCAACATCTTTGGAGTTTCCCAAAGTCATGCTAAGTAGAATTGAGGACTCATAGGAGGGCAGGAGATGTCTGTAGCAGGCCTATAAGCCTGGGTTGTGTGAGCCTCAGCAAATCCCTGAAGCTGTTTAGAGATGAGCTGTGCAGTTGTGTGTGTGTGCTGGGTAGGGCATAGTCTGGGGACTCTCTCTAGATATAGCTGCTATGTAGGATTCACACATAGGAAGTGGGGAAGTGAAACTTCAGGGCAGTCAGGACTTTGGTATACGTGACTCCTAGAACTCAGGGTCTTGTGCATGCTAGGTAAATGCTCTCCCACTGAGCCATATCTGGCTCCAATATGGATGCCTTCGACTTGTTTACACATTCTGTAAACTGGAAAGCCCTTTCCAAAGCCCTTTCATACCTGGGCTCTCACTCTCTGCTCACAGTAGCCCTGGGAAGGAGGCAAGCAGGCATTACCTTCATGGTCTCTGTTTGTTTTTAATTAATTTATTTTAAATATGTATTTATTTGTATTGTATGTGTATGAGTGTTTTCCTTCAAATATGTATGTGTACCACCCATATGCATAGTTCCTGGAGAGGCCAGAAGAGTGTATTGCATCCCCTGGAACTACAGTTACAGACATTTTAAAACCTCCATGTGGGTGCTGGGAACAGAATCCAGGTCCTCTGTGAGAGCAGTCAGTGCTCTTAACTGCTGAACTATTTCTCTAGCCCCAATGGTCTCCATCTTATAGGAGGTTCACAGATGGAAAGTAACTTTTCTGAAGTTATATAATTAGCTCTGTCAGAAGGTGTGTGATTCAGAATGTCAGAACCAAAACATGTGGCACTGTCACAGCCTCTCACCCCAGTGAACAGATGAGCAAGCCATGACCAAGAAAACAAAACGCATGAGGCACAGTGAGAATTTGTGCTGGAGTCAGGATTAGACCCTGAGTTCCAGACCCGCCTCTCCATAGCTCCCCTGGTCATGGGAAGTAACAGCATCTTCTCTTCCTTGTTTCAGGGAAGCCGGTTGCTGAGAGCTCATCTCCTCTTCCAGCCTTCCCAGAGGCTGCGAAACCAGGGCCTGTGGCTACTTCTGGAAGAAACCTCAAGGATGAACAGGAAAAGGGACAGCCTGTGAAGCCAGGCTCCTTTCTAGGAACAGGTACTCCACCTGTTCCACTCTCTTCTGCCTCTTCTTCCGGGTTTTAGACTTACTTTTTTATATTTGTGTGCATGGGTGTTTTACCTGCACATATGGATATGGACTACTTGTATATAGTGCCCATGGAGGCCAGAAAAGGGTGCTAGATCCCCTGAAACTGATGTTAGAGATGGTTGTGTGCCACTATGTGCATTCTGGGATTCAAACCCAGGTCCTCTTAATTGTTGAGCCATCTTGTCAGTCTTATTCTTGCTCTATCTATCTTATTCTTATTCTTGCTCTATCTATCTATCTATCTATCTATCTATCTATCTATCTATCTATCTATCTATCTACCTATCTATCATGTATACAGTGTTTTGCTGTAGATGAGGGCATCAGATCTCATTATAGATGGTTGTGAGCCACCATGTGGTTGTTGGGAATTGAACTCAGGACCTCTAGAAGAGTGATCAGTGCTCTTAACCTCTAAGCCATCTCTCCAGGGCTCCCATAGGTATTCTTAAGTTTTTTTTTCTTTTGGGGTGTGTGTATATGTGTGTGTATATCAAAATACACTGTAAAAGTGAATTAGAGCTGGGTGGTGGTGATGCATGCCTTTAATCCCAGCACTCGGGAGGCAGAGGTGGATCAATGTGAGTTCAAGACCAGCCTGGTCTACAAGAGCTAGTTCCAGGACAGGCTCCAGAGCTACACAGAAAAACCCTGTCTCAAAAAAAAAAAAAAAAAAAAGTGAGTTAAAAAAGGGGAACACCCAGGTATGGTGATGTATGCCTGTAATCCCAGCTATTTGAGAGTCTGAGGCAGGAGGGTTGTAAGTTCAGCCCTATTCTGGGCTATATAGCTGGGTGTGTAGCACATACCTGTAATCTGGGTTTACTTGGGGGGGGTTAGGGTAGGGAGCCCTGTGGCCCATGGCAGAGGATCTGCTTGGTACGGACAGGGCCTGGCTTCATCCTCAGCACCCAAACCCCCCAGTCCCATAATAAATACCTTTTGTGGGGGGAGGGAGAGCTGAGGATGGAACCTGGGCTGTAGACATGCCAGCTTTACCACTGAGCTACACCCCAGCCCCGCCCCCTCCCTGACCCTATCATTTTCATTGGAAGAAAAAAAAAAGGATTTGTTCAAGGTGACTTAAGTCCTGGGATTTGAACACTCCAGTCTCTCATACTGCATACGCTGATGTCCCAGAGCCTTGCAGAGCACATTCTATATGTGTCCAGCCTGTTGGGCCCAGGCTAGCGCTGAGGGAGGGTGGAGGACAGACAGCAGTGACTTCTCGAGGGTTCGCTTCTCCTCTCCTGTAGCCTGTGGCCTGCAAGCTTAAGATCCCAGTTCTATGGAGTACAGCTCACCGAGGGGCCTAAAGCCAGCCAACCCTTCGTGGAGAAGCCACTCTGAGGGGCTTGCCTCTGTGCTTGAATTCCCACTCAACTTCCTCATTCCTCAATTCTTCTATCTGTAAAATAGGTAAGAACAGAGCCATTACATCCCATTGCAGGGAATTAGGCACCTTAGCTGGGTGTGGTTCTGTCTGCCTGTTGTCCCAGCCCTGAAGATGTTGAGACTGAAGGATGAATGCAAATTCCAGGCCAACCTGGTTTCTTGTGGGGCATCCCTGTAAACCCAGAGCTGCGCTAGGCATGAAGCAAGTCCAGTTCAGCACGACTCAGTAGCCAGTGTTGGTTCAAACTTCTAGAGTCTGACCCTGGACAGTTTATTCTAGACATATTTAAATATAGTACAACTTTGGGAAAAGGTTTCCTGTAATTGGAAGTTTTTCTCTGTCTCACCCAGTCCCACTGGACTAGTTTCTCTTCTTCGGGATGGGTCCTTACAACCACTTATAAAATAACACTCTGAGCTAATAATTAAATATAATTGTTTGGCCAATGGCTCAGGTATATTATTGGCTAGCTCTCTCTTATAAATTAATCCACTTTTATTAATCTATGTATTGTCATGGAACTGTAGCTTGCCGGTAGTGTTCTGGTATGTTACTCCTTCAGTGGCTACACGGCGTCTCCCTGACTCTATCTTCTTTCTCTCCGTAACTCTGGATTTCCTGCCTAACTATATTTTGCCTGACGTTTGGTCAAAACAGATTTATTCATCAACCAGTAAAAGCACACATATTCAAAGCATATGGAAGGACTTCCCATATCAGTTTCCTGGTGGTAATTATCACAGTAAAGCTTAAAGTGTAACTCTGTTGAAACTCTTTTGCAAAGTACATGTGACCACTCCCATTAGAGTGGATTTCTTTTGGCATTCAAATCCACTGGGAGAAATCAGAGGCTTAGACTCAATTCAAATCTAGATGAAATGAATTTATTCTTTGTCCATTTGTTTGTTTGTTTTTGTTTTTCAAGACACGGTTTCTTTGTGTAACAGCCCTAGCTATCCTGGAACTCACTCTGTAGATCAGGCTGGCCTTGAAGTCACAGAGATTCACCTGCCTCTTCCTCCCAAGTGCTGGGATTAAAGGTGTAGGCCATCACCACCCAGCAAAATGAATTGTGAAATGAATTTATTCTTACTGCTAGCAGGAGAGCAGCCTTAGAGCATGTATAGCCTGCCATTTAGAGATGGGGTAAGGTGGTTTTAAGGCAGACATCAGAAAGGTGTGAATTACAGCTATCCATAGAATCCGCAGCTGGGCAGCAAAGTGTTTTACTTCGTTCTGCACTTTTTTCCTTTCCCAGTATATAGTAATAAAAAGAACATTTCATCTCTTTCCCATAGCGATAGTGACTTTTACAGAAACAAAGGCAGCTGCTAATACCTCACAGTCCATTATCCTATTCTTTTAAAAAATTATTTATTTAATTTTTATTTTATGTGCATTGGTGTGAGAGTGTCAGATTCCCTGGAACTAAGTTACAGACAGGTGTGAGCTGCCATGTGGACACTGGGAATTGAGCCCAGGTCCTCTGGAAGGGCAGCCAGTGCTCTTAACCACTGAGGCATCTCTCCAGCCCCCTCATTATCCTATTCTTATCTCACCAGCAGATCATTGGGATCTCCCAGGCATTCCAGAACAGAAGATCAATGACCCTTAAGTGATGCCTGGTTCCATATTGTGTTTCTTTAGTCATCACAGGGACTTGTGTAAATTCTTACTCAGGTCTGAGCATGGTAATGACTGGGATAGAGAAGTTCATTCTGGGCAGGCAAAAACAAAAAACAAACACATAAGCGAAACAAACAAACAAACAAACAAAAAACCCAAAATACAGTGCCATCAGGTTACAGCAGGCTGTCACATCCCCACAGATTCTAGCTTGGTGCAGGTGGTATATGCCTTTAATCCCAATACTTGGGAGGCAGAGCAAGGCACAGCTCCTAGTTCAAGGCCAGCCTGGTCTATAAAGTAAGTTCCAGGACAGCCAGGGCTACACAGAGAAACCCTGTCTCAAAAACCCAAATAAACAAAACAAAACAAAAAAACCCTGAATGGATTCTATAGCTTATGAGCCTAGAGGAAGATCTAGTGTGGTCTAGGTCACAGGGTTGGGCGGGGGTAGGGAGTGGTGGGGGTTGGTGGTGGTGGTGTACCGATTGTGAGTACAAGGACCTAGGGCCTTCTATAGTTTTTTTGTATCCAGTTCCAGGCCAGGGCTGCATGTTGAGACCCTGTCTCAAAAACGGGGAGAGAGAGTGAGAGAGACAGAGGGAGGGAGGGAGAGAGGGAGAGAGAGAGAAGACACGGAGGGTAGTGCATGGGGACATGGACCACACAGGACATGAAGGGACAGGACACTGTTAACTTTAGGCCAAGGCGTCTGGATTGTATCCTGTGACTGAAGACATTGAAGGAAGGGGAGAAAATGTGCTGCCCATTGAACTCCAGCAGGTCCTCAGACCCATGCCATACTGCAACTCCTTTGCCAAAGGAAGAAAGACAGTGAGAGGGAGATGGGGGGAGAATGGGGAGGCCCCCTGGTGCCCTCTGTACCTTCACCATCAGCCTTTGTATGGCTCATTTTCCTGAGTGGCTAGGGGGAGCAGGTGTGCCCGGGTCACTGAGCCTGTCCCTTCAGTCCCTCCCACATAGAAGGAAGTTACTTTTTGTTTTTGTAGTTGAAAACAGGAGGAGTCATTCTTTCCATGTATCACTGATGCCTGTCAACCCCGGGGAAAGCCCCAAATTCCAGGCCCGAGCGCTGCCCAGGGAAGTCAGTGTTTGAGGAAGCTTTTATTTTAGAGAAAAGTTCAGGCACTCAGGGTTGTGTTCTGGAGGCTTTTATGTAGAGATAAATGGGCCCTGCAGTGTGTCCCTTCATTCCATGAACCTGTGCAGCATTCAGCAGACTGAAAATAACACACTTAGGCCCTCTGTGAGTCATCTGTGGCGACAATGTGTGGTGTTTGTGGTGCAGTGTGTGTGTGTGTGTGTGTGTGTGTGTGTGTGTGTGTGTGTGTGGTGTGGGTGGGTGGGATGTGTGGGTGGGGAATGGTTGGTGTGTGTTGTGAGTGTGTGTGCATATATGCGTGGTGTATGTTGTGTATATGGTATAGTGTGGATTGTGTGTCGGATGTGTGGGTTGTAGTGTGGTTTGTGTGTGGTGTGTATGTATGTGTGTTGTGGTACGGCATGCAGTGTAGTGTTTGTAATTTCTTATCAAGAATTTGCAGTGTCAAGCCAGGTGATGGTGGCACACGCTTTTGATCCTGGCACTCAAGAGGCACAGACAGGTGGATCTCTGTGACTTTGAGGCCAGCTTGATCTACAGAGAAGCCCTGTCTTGAAAAACAAAAACATAAACAGCAACAACAAAGGGAAATCCCAAATGCACAAAGCTAGAGTGTTCATGCTGCCATTTGACAGCTTCAGTGATGATCAGATTTCTGATCATCCAGTGGCCACTGAGGGCTGGTACAGGTCCCCTCTGGGGCACCAGAGTCTATGGCTACTCATTCCCTTCTGTAAAGTAACATGATATTTACATGAGTCACCTTGGTTACTGGTGCCCACAGGATGGAGGTGTTTGCTAACAAACTGTGCCTATGTATTTACTGAGTACTGGGCCTTCCCCTCCTCTCCCTCAGTACCCTCAGCTCCCCATTCCTTCAGACTATCCCAGGTGGTGTTCCTTGTCTCCCAGCCTGGGTAGCCCCTGGCCTTACTTTCCCTAGGGCCTCCCCAGGGAATGCTTGGAGAATGGATTCTGCTGTAGAACTAGAGTGGAAGTTTCTCTGTGTCTTCGGCTATTCTTTGCCAGCAGTGGGACAGGGCAAGAGCATCCCCTATTGTGTGACCTGGGTTGCTTGCTGCACCTCACGAATCCTAGTCTCCTCCTGTCATTAGAGATGATTAATTGAACCCGTTGAAGGTGTCACCAGGCTTAAACAAACTGACACCCAAGGAGTTTGTAGGCTGTCACATGGTGTCAGGAGGTGGCAGCACCTACTGAGCGAGAGGGTTGCTTTGGGATGAGTCTCAGGCAGAGTGCTGACCCTATCTGTCATCCACTCCAGGGACCACCATGGCTGGCACCCAGCAGCAGGACTTGCACCAGCTTCCATGCAAGGAGGATGCCCCTTGTTTCTTGAAAACTGACCAACCTGACTCTTCCCATTCTAAGGTAAACCCCCCTTGGCTTCTATCCCAGTTGTGTCCTGGCTGTGGTCCTCTCAGAAACAGAGTTTCTTCATTCCTTGAGGCTAGTGTGGGGGTAAGGAGGACAAGGGTGACCCCATTCTCTGCAAGCTTCTGAGACTAAGTATGGTCGTCCTTGAAACGAGGAGCCTCTGCTGCACTAAGCATGGGGGGCTTGGTGGATTTTTTTCCTTGGTGTGTAATTCAGGGCCTAATGAAGCACCCTAGCACTGAGTCCCAGGATAGGCCAGGATTCAAGTTTGCCACACTGGGGATTTGAACCGAGGACTCCCTGCGTTCAACCACTGAACTATAACCACAGCCTGTTTTTGTTTTGTTTTGTTTTGAGATGGGCTCTTACTCAGGTTCACAGACAGGCCTTGAACTTGTGATCTCCCTGTTTCAGCCTCTGTGGCCTCTGGAAGACAGGCCTGCACTACCACGGCCGATAAGACCTTTGTTTTCAATGGCCCTTTGTAAGCAGGAGCTAAGCTGGTACCACATACATGTGCAGCTATGGGAACTGGTTTACAGCCATCCAGTCTTTCCAACTTTCTTCTCAGAGCTGAGCAACAGTCAGAGTGGTCCTGCTTTTTGATTTGGGTTCCAGAATGTGTTATGACTTTATTCCTCTGGGCACTTTCACCCTCATTTGTTAATGTTCCCAGATAGTCCTGTGACTATATTGGTAGTAAGATGACTATAATTCATACTGGGTTAGAAATGAAAGCATTGGATTGGGATGCAGCTCAGTGTTACAGCCCTGGGTTCCACCCTAGCCTAGGGAACAAAAGAAAAAGGACACAACTTTTTATTCTTTGAGGTGGGGTTCCATGTAGCTCAGACTGGCTTCAAACTCACCGAGGATAACCTTGAACTTTGCATCCTGCTGCCTCCACCTCCCAGGTTACTGGGTAACAGTCATGTTTATGTGCGCTAAGGATGGAACTCAGGGCCTGTGCGTGTCTGGCAAGCACTCTGCCAACTGAGCTGCATCCTCAGCCTGCATTTAGTTTTGCGACAAGGTCTCACTGTGTAGCTCAGTCTGGATTTGAATTTGTGGTCTCCCTACCATAGTGTTCCAAATGCTGTGGTCATAACCAGGTACTACCCTGCCAGATTTTTCTTCTGATCTGGAAAGATCGTTAAAGCCAGCAATGGTAACGCTCACCTTTAATCCAGCACTTGGGAGTCGGGCAGGCAGATCTCTGTGAGTTCTACATAGTGAGTTCCGGGCCAACCAAAGCTACACAGTGTAACCCTGATATATATATATATATATATATATATTTCCGTGCTCTTGAACCTGGGAAAGAAAGTGGCAGTTCCCGGACTTGTTAATGCACATTTTCTATGATTTAGTTAATCATTTTCAGACGTGGTTGAATCATTGAGGACCTTTAATCCCAGCACTTGGAGGAAAGGCTGGAAGGTCTCTGAACATTTGAAGCCAGCCAGGGCTACAGAGTGAAACTTTGTCTCTAAAAAAGTTTCTTTTTTTAATTTTTTTTTTATATTTATTTTTTATGTATACAGTGTTCTGGCATATATGCCTACACGCCAGAAGAGGGCACCAAACCTCATTATAGATGGTTGTCAGTCACCATGTGGTTGCCGGGAATTGAACTCAGGACCTCTGAAAGAGCTGCCAGTGCTCTTAACCTCTGAGCCATCTCTCCAGCCCCCCCCCCCAAAGTTTCTATTAACATTTATTTTTCTTTTCTTCCTTTTAGTTTTGCACATCATCTTTAAAATTTTATTCTACATTTATTAGGTTATTTACTTATTTATTTATTTTGGTTTTTCGAGACAGGGTTTCTCTGTGTAGCTTTGGAGCCTATCCTGGCACTCGCTCTGGAGACCAGGCTGGCCTGGAACTCACAGAGATCCGCCTGCCTCTGCAGGTGCTGGGATTAAAGGCGTGTGCTACTAATGTCCGGTGCCTCTGGGGTTTTTAATCTTTCTTTATTATATATGTTTTTCTTTCCTTCTTACTCCGTGGCTGGCTGTGTGGCTGGGTGACTGGCCCCTGGTGTCCTCCTCTCCTAGCTCCTCCCTCTTCTCATTATGAATCTCGATTTCTCCTCCTATTTATTCTCTCTGCCTTTCAGCACCCCCCCCCCCATTTCTCTCTCCTGCCCAGCTATTGGCCATTCAGCTCCTTATTAGAGCAATCAGGTGTTTTAGGCAAGTGAAGTAACACGGCTTTACAGAGTTAAACAAATAAAAGAATGCACCGCATCTTTGCATCATTAAACAAATGTTCGCGTCACCCATTCTTCTCTCTCAATCCCCAGGACTGCAGCACATCCACATCTGTGCCCAAGCAGGAAAAGCTTTTGAGTTTGCCTGGAGACAGGTTTTTCTGGAGTGAGACCGATGTCATCCAAGCAACGGAGGACTTTGACCAAAGCCACCAAATCAGTGAGGGGACCTTTGCTGATATCTACTGGGGGCAAAGGCATGGTGTGGCCTTTGCCTTCAAGAAGCTCAGGGAGGTGAGCTGAGGGTGTCTGTAGGAATAGTGGGAGCCTGGGGCTAAAGATGATGGCTCCTCAGGGCTTATATCTTTTCCCACAGATGGTTAGCTCAAGTCCAGGGTCCATGGACAGATTCCTGCAAGCAGAGATGCAGCTTTGCCTCAGGTAAGTTTCCTGTGCAGAGCCTATGATGATAACAGGCAATATGGTGCCTCCTGTATGCCAGGCAAGTGGTTAGCACTGCCATTATTGTTTCAGGCCATTTTCTGTTCCTGTTACCTAGTATACTAGGTATACTAGGTATACCTAGTATACCTAGTCACTGAAAGGGTGGTATCTAAAGCACAAGTTTGTTAATTCATGGTTCTAGGGGCTGGGAAGTCAGAGGGCATTCAGTGAGGTCTCATTCAGGGTGATGCTTCAGCAGTGGGCATCACACAGTGAGACTGAGGGTCACTCCCCCTCTTCTTCTATAGCCATAATCCATGACCTCACCTAACCCTAATTACTCCTAAGCACCTTAGTGTATGCTCGGTTAAGAAAGCTTGGCTTGTTCCAGCTCTTTCCATGTATGAAGACAGAGACCCTTCCTGTCCCATTTTCAAACAGGCAGATAGACTGGGAGTCTGATGGCAAACTGATCTTAAAACCATAGCTCTCAGGGCTGGAGTGATTGCTCAGAGGTTAAGAGCACTGGCTGTTCTTCCAGAGCAGAAACAGCATGGGGATCACAGCCACCTTGAATAAGATTTAGTGCCCTCTTCTGTAGTGTAGGCAGAACACTGTATACATAATAAATAAATCTTAAAAAAAACAAATTAAAAAAAATCATAGTTCTCTAGACACATGGGGACCCATGGGACTAAGTCTGCCTCTATTTGAGTTATATAGCCTGAGAACAAAGAATGCTTTTTATTTTTTATTTTATTTTTTGAGACTAGGTTTTGCTATGTAGCTGCTTGGCCCAGAGCTCTTTATGTAAATCAGGCTGGCCTCAAACTCACAGAGGTCCATCTGCTTCTGCCTTCCAAATGCTGGGATTAAAAGTGTGTGCCACTATACTTGGCCTGGTATTTAGAAGATGGTTGAAGCAAATCAAAAGAAGAATATCCCATAGTCCATGAACACAAGATGACATTGGCCTTTCAATGCCTATAATAAAGTTTTATTGGTACATGGCTGTATTCACCAGTGCCATAGTGTCTGTGGCAGAACACATAGTAGGGCAGTTGTTATAGTCCACAGTCCGTGGATAATTCATATTTAGTAATTCACTCCTTATTCTAAGCTGACTTTGGGGCTGGAGATGTAGCCGAGCATACATAAAGGCCTGGGTTCCAGTCCTAGGAGCTTCCTACCCATTGCCACCCAGAGATTACAGGCCTGAAGTGATAAAGCCTTCTAAAGTTACCTTCCCATCTGTTCACTTTTCTGGGTGGCACACTCTTGTCATTCCAGCACTTGAGAGACCAGGGCAGAAAGGCTGCAAGCTCAAGGCTTCCTGTCCCAGAGCTGGGAAAGGTTTAGGGAGAGAGAGGACAGTTGGGAACTGAGATGTGTCCTGGTTCTGTCATCGTTGACTGGTGACTTGACAGGTGCACACTGACCACTGTCATCATGAGCTGCCACTCAGTGTGGGAAGGTAATGCATTCTCTCCCGCTAGGGTGTAGCTACAGACAAATAATAAGATTTTGAGAAACACAGAAGGGTATAAGTGATGTTCCTCAAAGTACCTGCCTGGCCTAGCATGTATGCAGTCTTGCGTTTGATCCCCGGCACTATCCTGCCATGAAAAACAAAACAAAACAAAACAAAACAAAACAAAACAAAACAATAAAACCCTCAACAAAGTTATAAGAACAATTGTGCCAGATGTAGTAGTGGTAGTTCAGACCTTTAATTCTAGCACCTGGGAGGCAGAGGCAGGAAGATCTCTGTGAGCTGTTAAGTTTAGAGATTGTTATTGTATTTGTTGTTGTATTTGGGTTTGTTGGCATTTGTTTCTAGGACTTTCCATATACTCTGTAGCTTGACTCCTGAGCTGTATCCTCAGCCCTCTTTTTGTATTGGGAAAGGCTTTCACTAGTTGCTTCATCTGGTTTAGAACTTTTAGGTCCCCTGCCTCAGCTTTCTGGCTCCTCCAGACCTAGTTAATTTGTCCGTCCTTCTTTCCTTCCTTCCTTCCTTCCTTCCTTCCTTCCTTCCTTCCTTCCTTCCTTCCTACCTTCCTTTTTCTTTTCTTTTCTTTTCTTTTCTTTTCTTTTCTTTCTTTCTTTTTTTTTTGTTTTGGGACAGGGTCTTATTAAGTAGCTCTGGCTGTCCTGGAACTAGATCTGTAGACCAGGCTGGCCTTGAACTCACAGGGATCCTCCTGCCTCTGCCTCTCTAGTGCTGGTATTAAAGGTGTGTGCCACCAACGCCTGGTTTAGGATTTAGTCTTGCATCACCACACCGAGCTAGTTAATGTTTTCTGTAGTCATTCATGTGAAAGAACACACATGTGTGTAACATGTATATATCTGTTCTCTGGAAACCAGATGTGTGGTTATGCTTTTCTTCAACTCTTAGCTTTCCTGGCTTGGTGGTCACTCCTTCATTGTTGGTTTAGTAGCCCAGGCTTTCCCAGGTTACAGAGAGTGCTCATTTGACATCAGGTAAACCCTGCCTCATGGTACAGTGTAAACAGACATGCAAATGACTAGTTAATGAGACAAGGAGGCAGCAAGCTCTGGCACAGGGACATTTGCAGTTGTCCTTCAAGGTGGACTGGACTGTGACCTTGAGAAGGGCATGGGAAGCGTGTGTAACAGTGCATGACGATTCATAAGGCAAGAGGTTTCTGGGAGGCAGAAGAGAAATGTCCTTTGTCCAGGTAGACATGTGGATGGTTCTCATGTGAATCATGAGACGTGGCTGGCGTCATGAGGAGAAAGGTGATTCAGACACGGGGAGTCCCCAAGTTAAACCAACCTGGGGCGGGTGTGGTGGCCTGTAGCAAGTTCTTCATCCTTAAGCCTCTTCCCAGAAGTGGAGTGGGGATGGTGCCAGCCTGCATAGCAGGGAAGTAGGGTGAGGCCATCAGGGATCAGAGCCTGTGACACCTGGGAGGTGGCTGGTGGCCTGGAGTGAGAAGGGAGGGTCTGCCTTTGGCTCTTGCTGTTTGATGTCTGACTGTACCCTGGTGCTGGGTTCAGGTGCTGCCACCCCAATGTCCTACCTCTGCTGGGCTTCTGCACTGGAAGACAGTTCCACAGCCTCATCTACCCCTACATGGCAAATGGCTCTCTGCAGGACAGACTCCAGGCTAAGGTAACAGCTGGGTCTTGGGTTGTAGTCCGATAATGGAGCGGATGGCTCCTGCCTAGGTATCATAAGGACTTAGAAGAGTGTGAACTTCTTGAAAGCTTATAAAATTCTCAATACAGACATCAATGTATCCTTTATTTCATTTTTATTTATGATTTTTTTTTGAGACAGGTCACCAGTAGCTAGGTTAGCTTCAAACTTGCTGTTTGGTAAAGAATGACCCTGAACTCCTGAGTGCTAGGATTACAGGCATGTGCTATCATGCCTGGTTTATGCAATGCTGGGGAATCAAACCCAGGACCTTGTGGATAGTAGCGGACAGTCTATAACTGAACAACATCCCCATTCTCCTCCTTTTGGTGTTAAGATCGAATCTAGGACATTGTACATACAAGACAAGTAAGTGTTCCACCCCTGAGCTTAATACCTCCAATCCTACATGTCCATTTCATACCTGAGGAAGCTGAGGCTCAGAGGCCTCATATGTCTTTCCCAAAGTCACATAGCTCACGTCTGTCTGAACTTGGATCTGTAAGTCAATCTGTCTGATACAAGCACCATCATTGCAAGCCAGTACATCACTCTGACTGAGCCCTGTGTTCAGGGACATCTTCAAAGGTGCCCAAGAGCAGGCTATACAGACTTCAGAATGGTGCAGGAGTGGCCCTTACTGTTTCTTTCCTTTCTCTTAGGGTGACTCAGACCTGCTGCCCTGGCCCCAGCGTGCTAGCATCTGCACAGGGTTGCTTCAAGCTGTCGAATACCTGCATAGCCTGGACATCATCCATAGCAATGTTAAGAGGTGAGAGGGACAGATGAGCTGGGCCTGCCGCCCAGCCCTGGCTTCAAGAATGCTTCCTATCTCTCCTCTCCCTCTCTTTTCTCCTCTGCCTCCTGTCGTGGCCCAGCATGGCTCAGTCCCAAACCACGGAAGCCACAAGGTTCGGCCTGAGTGGGGGAGTGTGGACTTGGAAACTCCTAGCAACTCAACGGCGATAATGACCAGACACAGGCATCTTGTCATCTTTAGAGAGCTCTCAGTTCCATGCTGCAAAACTGGAGTCTATTCTTTATTCAGCATCTTCCTGGCTGTAATCTAACTATTCTTTCCTGACCCGGAGAACATTTCTCTTCTATCTCCCTAGACCCTATCAGCAGATCTCTCTACTGTCTCTCTTCCAGTCAACTTCTCTGCCAGATACCTCTTAACTATCTGTTCTCACTCTTCACGTAGACTTTTCCCTCCGCCCTGGTGCAGGCCTATTCAAATGCTTAGTTCTGTAGAGATGCAAAATTAAGGGACATTCTCTGGAGCTCCAGAGCTTTGGACCCCGAGAAATCCTCTAATAGCACAATATTCGGGCCCCCAGCAGCCTCCCCTCCCTTTGGGACCTTAGGTCTCTCTGTAGGCCCTCAAAATCCAGTATTTCTGAGGTGTGCTCTCTGCTCACACTTAGCATGTGAAGCTGTCACTATGTCTGAGATCCTACTGAGCCAGTTTCCTTGCAGGCCACAACACCCTAAATGTTTGACCGTCCACTCAGAAGCCAGTCTACATTCCACCTGGGAGCTTTACCCAGCCTCAGTCAGGATCTGAGCTCCATGTCTAAGCTTTTCTCAGTACCCACCTTGCTTGTGTCTGTTGGTGATGGGTCTTGTCAGGGAGGCTTCTTGTCCCCATCATCTTAGTGTTGGGTGTCCAAGAGCAAGTGGTGTGGGAGAGATTCCAGAAGAGGCCAAAACTTTTAGCAGAACTGGCCACACGACCATGGGCCTTTCGGTTCCCTGAGGTTCCTCCCACGTGTCACATGCCAACTCAGATGGTCTTTCCTCTCCTGAATTTCATTTGATGGTACTAGAATCCATGCTGAGACAGGAACTAGAGCTGCCACTGACCCACTGCCCTGCATAGCGGGTCTGCTGACTTCTTTTTTTTTTCTTTGTGTGTAAGTGTGTTGGGGGATTGCACTCAGTATTGGATATGCCAAGCTTGCTCTGCCACTGAGCTGCACCCTGACTCATTTTCAATTTCTTGCTTTCCTCCCACACAACTCCTCACTCCTTGGAGGTTCCCTGGCTCCCAGTCCCTCCTCTGCTCCCCCCCTCACCCATTATTTGATCATGGGGCGCCGTCTCCCCATGTTGCAAAGTATCACGGTTTGTCATGGTTTCTTAGTCTTGCAGTGAAGCGGCTTGCCCATGTTTACTTAAGTGCTCCTAACAGTAGATATTGGAGTTGCTAGCTACCATAAATAAATTTAAACATTTTCTTGGTTTATTGAGACAAAGTCTTGCTGCAGAACAGAACTGGCCTGTAACTCACTGTACAGCTCAGGCTGGCCTGAAGCTCACTATGTAGCCTAGGCTGGCCTTGAACTTGCAATAGTCCTCTTATCTCAGTTTCCTGAGCTCTGAGTTTAGAGCTAAACTACCACCATGCCTGGCTTGATATCTTCTTTTTTTTGATATCTTCTTTTTTAAATACTATTTGGTGGGCCAGTGAGATGGCTCAGTGGGTAAGACCTTTGCTGCCAAGCCCAATGGCCTGAATTTGATCTCTTGATCCTATATGATGGAAGGAGAGAGCCAGCTCTTGCAAGTTGTCCCTCTGAGCTCTCCTCGAAAGTCATAGTACATGCTCCCTCCCACCACATAAGTGTAATAAAGTACTGCTAAGGTTAGTTCTGTAATGAAGCTTAACTTTTTGTCACCGCTCCCTGGGGAACTCTTTCTCTGAGTTAACTCCCTCCATTTGGTACTGGGTCAAAGGACATTTTCACTTCTCTTTTTGAAATTTAAAACATGTACCCTAGCCGGGTGTTGGTGGCACACGCCTTTAATTCCAGCACTTGATCTCTGTGAGTTCGAGACCAGCCTGGTCTACAAGAGCTAGTGCCAGGACAGCCTCCAAAGCCACAGGGAAACCCTGTCTCAAAAAACCAAACACACACACACACACACACACACACACACACAACAACAACAACAAAAAACCAAAAAAAAAAAAAAACCCAACAACCCCAGAAAACCAAACCAAAACAAAAAGAAACATGTACCCTTTCCCTACAACCTGAGCAAACTGAGCTGTAATGGAAGCCAGTGTTTGGCTTTGCACTGGTGAGTCCAGAACTTGTAGTGGGAACAGCTTTGAAAGAGTGAGTCTAGACCTGCATGAGCAGTGGGCTTGGCCTGCTCTGCTGGCCAGAGCTGACATCTGTAGGGAGTGGGAGTATGCATCTTTCTGGCCACATTTCTGAGGCAGTTTTCAACTCCATTCCCATTTAGTGCAGTGAGTGGTTTTCCAAGGCCATGTCCATTTATTGCTATTTTATGTTGGGGGTCTTCTGTGACACCCCTCTACTCACTTGCAGTACTGACATTGCCCACTGCTAAATTGTTTGCCCAAAGTGTCTCTATGGCAACCTCTTCTTCCCAGAATTTGAAGGTTTTGTTTATTGCTTTCCCACAGTGCCAACGTTTTGCTGGATCAGCATCTTAACCCCAAGCTGGCTCATCCTGTGGCTCATCCATGTCCTGCTGATAAAAAGACCAAATACACTGTAATGAAGACTCACCTGTTCCAGGCCTCAGCTGCATATTTGCCTGAGAACTTCATCAGGGTGGGGCAGCTGACCAAGCAAGTGGACATCTTCAGCTGTGGAATTGTAAGGGTCTTCTCTGTATGCGGCTTGTGTGGATGTATAACAGAGGCAGCTAGGCTGTGGCCTATAGGCCACATTTGAGACAAAGCCTACTGTGGCATCTTCTTCAATCTTATTTGTTTTTAGTTTTCACTGACTGAGCTATGTCCCTAGTTTGCCTAAATTTTTCCCCTCTTTTTTGGTGCTGGAGGTAATACTCAGGTCCTCAGTCATGATAGACATATGCTCTACCACTGAGCCATATTTCTTGTAAGTTTTTTTTTTGTTTTTGTTGCAATGAGGTTTCACCCTGTAGCCCAGTCTAGCTACCAATTTATAATCCTCCTGCCTCAGCCTTTTGAGTAGCTGGAACTATAGGTGTATGTCACTAGCCCTAGCTTCCATGACCTATTTTGTATGGCTTCTGAATTATGTGTGGTTTTCAATGGTTGTAAAGGTTTACATATCTAGGTGAGGGGGGTACATGTCTGTAATCCCAGCACTTAGGAGGTTGAGGCAGGAAGATTGTTTCTAGTTTCAGGCTAGTTTGGGCTACATAGTAACTTCTTGGTCACCTTGATCTTGTCTGAAAAACTCTTTAAAAAAATAACATGGAAAGGTATATTCAGAAACTGTATGTGATTGGCAATTCTAGTGGGCTATAGATATTATCTTTCAACTTCCTGATTCTCATCTACACTGTCGGCCTACTTAGCCATGTCCTGTCATGTCTAATATCCACCTGCTTCTGCCTCCCAAGTGCTGGGATTAAAGGCGTGTGCCACCACTGCACGGCTGAACCCGTCTTTTCAGCACCCATTTATCATTCCCATCATAGTTACTTCTGCAGTCAGTGTCCATTGACCTCTCCTATGTACTTCCTGCTTCATGACCAGGTCCCAGGCACTCAGGGCTTACTGAGCCTGATGGTTTGTCTGCTCAGTTTATCTTTAGGACACACTGACTCCTTTCGATGTCTGCAGGATGGGAGAGCTAAAAGGGTTTAGTGGACAGATGGGTTTGGAAGACACTGTTCAGCAAAGCCAAGCAGGTTTTTCATTATAGTTAACAGGAGCTTTTAACAAGATGGTGACCCTATGACCTGAGTGTTGGGAACTCGCCAGGGAACGCTTTGCAGGCTTCCCCAGCCTACTTGGTGGTGGAACCTCATTTTCTTGGTGTGTCTGTCTGCTTGGGGAATGTTGTCTGAGAAACCCAGTCTGTTTGCCTTCAGCCAAACTCAGACCTCTGCACACAGGCCTTAGCTGCTGTCTTCCTCTCAGTCTTGAACTTTGTACTTCCTCTCTGTGACCACAGTCTCCTATCTGTCCACATCTGCCTCTGAAGCCCTAACTGAGCCACCTCCCGCCCTCAGCTGGACCTCTGTATGTCAGATTCAGTTTCCTTCTGGCCCTGGCTGGCCACTCCGCTGATTCCCATCCTCCCCACAACACCCACAATTCCCTGTCAGTGCTTTAGTGAGGCCAAGCAGCCCTACTTGGAGAATCAGTGGCCCTCTGGTAGGGGAGACAGAGGAAGTTCCAAGAGAACCTAGGCAATTTAGGGAGACTGTGTCTCCAAACAAACAAAACAGAATAAAACAAAACAAAGGGGAGAAAAAAAAAAGTCAAAACAAACCAAAAGGGCAGACCCTCTAGCCACCAGGCAATATGGCCTTGTCCAGTAAAGTTACTTCAGCCATGTAACACCTGCTCACCCCATATCTGGGCCTCAGTTTGCCTTCTGTAAAATGGGGTTAGCGGTGCTTCTAGAGAGTAATGGGGCTGGGTGTGATGGTGCACACCTTTAATCTCAGCACTTAGGTGGCAGAGGCAGGTGATCTTTGTGAGTTAAAGGCCAGTCTGGTTTACAAAGTGAGTTCCAGGGCAGCCAGGGCTATGTGGAGAGACTGTCTAAGATAAATAAATAAATGAAATGTAAAAAGAGAGTTATGGGTAATGGGATTCTGTGTACAAATGGGTATTGTAACACTAGTGTGTGTGTGAGTGCGTCTGCGTGTACAGGTGTGCACATGCCACAGTGCATGATGGGTCAGAGAACAATTCTCCAGAGTTGTTGTTCTCTTTTGCCACCTTGTGGGATCAAACTCAAACGGTCTAGCCATCACACAACTGCCTCATCCTGCCCACTCTGTCTCAGTGTTGGGTTTTTTTTTGGGGGGGTGCTTTCTTTTTTTTTTTTTTGAGACAGGGTTTCTTTGGGTAGCTTTGGCTGTCCACTTGCTCTGTAGATCAGGATGGCCTCAATGTCTCAGTGTTTTTATGCCCACTAAGTGACCCTTGTCAGGGACTTGTTCGTTCCAGAACATCTATTGAATTGTTTTCTTTGTTTCTCCTTTCTGGCAACGACCTGATGGGCCGTTGCTTTTCACCTGGCTGCAGTCCCCTTTCTGTTGTGGTGCCCTGTGCTGCCCCCTCCTGGCCACCACCAGTGTGCTCCTCATTACCCTAAGAGCAGGGTCACCTCAGCAACCACTGTCTGTTTCAACCTGCTGCAGGGCGTGGGAGAGAAGCCTGACATAGAATTGCCGCTCACTCTGCAGCACAGAGCTGCTCTACCACACATGGCAGATGCAGAGCCAGGGGTCCAGGTTTCCCTTCTTGTGCAGGGTAGGCCTGGGAATCCAGGCCTCTGTCTCCAGATCCCCCGACTCCTGTGTCTTTATACCGCTGAGAATCCCGTGAAAGGCAGGCTTGTTCTTCACACAGACATGGGTCACAGTTTTCCACTTGGGTGTTGGCTTACACCTGCTCAGGCCGTACTCCTTTGTGAGTGATGTCAGGGTGGCCGAGTGCTCTAAGGAAATAAATCATGTTGATGTGGCAGGAAGATTAGGAACTGAAGGTCATCTTCAGCTACAGAGTAAGTTCATGGCCAGCCTGGGCTACAAAAGACCCTGTTTCATGAACAAAAAATGGGTCAGGATGACTGAGTGGGTAAAGATACTTGCTGCCAAGCCTGACAACCTGAGTTCCAGCCCTGGGAACAACTCCCACAAGTTGTTCTCTAACCTCCACACAAGTGCTATGATACATGAAAACCAACACACACACACACACACACACACACACACCATGTTAATATATAAATGTAGTAATAAAACAGAAAAGCTGAAGCCTCTGCCATTGCCTAAATCTTTTGCTGACTGTGGGCATATCAAGATCACACTAACTCTGTGTTCTGGCCTATCCAGGTATTAGCTGAGGCCCTCACTGGCATCCCTGCGATGGACAAGGATCGAAGTCCAGTTTACCTGGTAAGAGATCCAGTCACTTCTGGGCTGGTATCCTCGAGCACACATCCATGTGGGCAGGGAGGGCCTTGACCATTGCGTGCAGAGTTCTCAGACCTCAGGCCAGAGCTCTCTGTGTTTACCATACCTACCCACAGTGCCACTTTGGAAGTAACAGCAGCTGGCCCTGCCTGTGTGTGTGTACAGCGGTTGAGCCACATTCTGTTTCTAGATGGTTTCTTTTTTCTCCCTTCCTTCCTTTTTTCTTCTTCTCCTTTTTCCTCCTTCCAGGGTTGGGGGAGGTCTTATGTTATAGCCCAGGCTGTCTGTGAATTCTTGGTCATCTTCCCACCTCAGCCTTCTCTCGAGTTCTGGGATCACAGGCGTGTGCCGCACACCCAGATGCAGCCCTCTTACTGAGCTCCTTCTCCTGTCACAGTTGCCTTCCTTTTCTTCGGTGAGTCCCTGTATGCTCTGCTAAAGTGGGTCATTCATCCCATGCAGACTGTGGGACATTTTGGTTTGTCTGATTTCACTCACTAGTTTTTCTAGTTTTCTTTAGAATTTCCTGGGAGTTGGCTCTTGAGACTTGTGTAGGTTCGTGGTTGATTCTTCTGTCAAGAATGCTTTGTCAGGGGGCAGGAGAGTTGGCTAGTGGTTAAGAGCACTGGCTGCTCTTCCAGAAGTCCTGAGTTCAACTCCCAGCAACCACACTCACAACTATCTGTAATTTGGAATAGTGCCCTCTTCTGGCCCTCAGGCATACATGCAGGCAAAACACTGTGTACATAATAAATAAATCTTGGGGAAAAAAAAAAAGAATGCTTTGTCAGGGGTCCCCACACTGTGAAGTCACTGCTGTTTTCAGCTTCTCACACTGGCTCAGATAAGATCTCTCTTTCCTGAGGGGTCACAAGGTGGGGCTCCATGAACAGCTTCTGGATCCCTCCCTCCTCTTTGGTGATAACTTGTCTCTCTCTGTAAACCATTCACGTGTTTCAACTGTTACATGCTGATTTCCTATTCCTTGAATGTCATTACATTTCCCCAAAGATAAATAGTTAAAAGGTCATGCATGCCTACACAAGGAACTTTGTGAGTGTCAGAAGTGCCATGCTGGCCTTAGTGGTCTTTACCTCCAGGTATTGAATCTCTGGTGGTATCAGTCATGTTGTGTTCTCAGATCTTGAAACCACCTACTTGCTAGCTGGAGAAACAGAGGCACATGGGGGCTTACTTTTTTATTTTACTTTTTCTCCCTCTGGAATAAAATCTTGTTCAATTGCCCAGGCTGGCTTTGAACTCTTGGGCTCAAGCAATCCTCCTGCCTTAGCCTCCTGTGTTGCTGGAACCACAGGCCTGTGACACCAAGCCTGCTTAGTTTTTTAAATCTGTGCTGCTGGGGATCAAACTTGGGGATCACAAACACTAGGCCAGGGCTTGACTGTTGAGCCACATCCCCAGTCCTTGTTTTGCCTTTGACGAAACCATCACATCCCGTGGCTGATAATCTTTCAGGGTTGTTTTCTCTGAGTTTGTATGAAAGGTTGTATAAAGTGGACAGTTACATTTACATTGAATTTTTACATCACTTCTACAAACATCTGCCTTAATCCCAGCACTTGGGAGGCAGAGGCAGGCAGATCTCTGTGAGTTCAAGGACAGCCTTGTTTAAATAGCAAGTTCCAGAGCTACATAAATACACCCTGTCTTAAAAAACAAAACAAGGGTCTGGAGAGATGACTGCAGTTAAGAGCACTGGCTGCTCTTCCGGAGGACCTGACTCTAGCTGCAGGGGATCTGATGCCCTCTTTTGGCTTCTACAGGCACTCGCACAGATGACAGACACACAGTTTTACACACACACACACACACACACACACACACACACACACACACACACACAAATCTTTAAAAAAATAAGATTGAGTTGGCGTTGGAGAGATGGCTCAGTGCTTAATAATGTATACACCACTCTTGCAGAGAACCTGAGTTTGGTTCCTAGAACCCACATCCAGTGGCTTACAAACTTTTTACCCTGTAACTCCAGCTCTGGAGGATCTGACACCCTTTGCTGGCCTCTGAGGGCCTATGTACTCACACTTACACACCCACATACAGTCACAGTCAGACACACATACCCAAAAATAGCAAAAAATAAAATCTTTTTGTTCTTTTGAGGCAGGGTTTCTTTGTGTAGCCCTGGCTGTTCTGGAACTCACTTGTAGACCAGGCTGACCTCGAACTCACGAGATCTTCTGCCTCTGCCTCTTGAGTCTTGGGATTAAATGTGCTACCACTGCCCAGCAAAAAATAAACATTTTTTTTAAATATTAAATTATAAGTGCTAGACACATGGTAAGTGTTCTCTAAATGTTGGCTGTTAGCATTCACTGTGCACATATTGTGCAAATGGAAGACATTTATTGGAAATGGGCTATTGAATATTTTTTTCTGTCAGGTATCACATTTTGTGCTTTAGGTCCATTATTGGATTTGCATTGTGTTACACCCAGGGATAGGCATTTCATGATCCCATTTTCTGATGGAGCCATGGAATCTGGACAGGTTAAGCTACTTCAGATGAGCTGTAGATGTCACAGGGACTGCCCTGTGCACAGAGCAAGTCCCATGATTCTCAAGAGCTTGGGTGCTGAACTTATTTGGGGACATTGTGTTTCTTTTTTAAGACATCTTGCCACACCCAGCGTTTCACCTGGATTTCCTCATTCTTCCAACAGAAGGATTTGCTTCTTAGTGAGATTCCGAGCAGTACTGCCTCGCTGGACTCCAGGAAGACAGCCATGGGGAAGGTGGTGGCGAAAGAGATCTGTCAGAAGCACATGGAGAGGAGAGCCGGGCTACTGCCTGAGGCCTGTGCTGAAGCCTGGGCCTCCTCTGTATGTCTCTGCCTGCGGAGGCGCAATGCCAGCTTGGAGGAGGTGAGTTCTTTGCTGCCTGCTGTCTTATCTAGGGAGACTCACACACTGGTGACGTAATAAGTCACATTTAGTCTTGGTTGTCTGCAGCAGAACTCGCTGGGGCCATGTCAGCAATCAGGTTGCTGTGTGGGCCGTGGGGGACCCTGAGAGTGGGTGTGTGACTGGGCTGCAGAGGGTGCAGGACAGGGCCTCTCATGGGAGCCAGTCTCTTCCTGTCTTCTCTCAGCTTGCTTTCTCTCCTGGTTTGTCACTGGCCCTGTGGCTTTTCCTCCACCGTGTTGGAGAGGATGGCTTGGAGTGGCCCAAGTGTTCCTAAGATGGGCTGTAATAAGTGCCTAAAGGTCTCTGACTGACTACAGAGGACATATCCCTGAGCAAGCCATTCTTGTCCTGCTGTCCTGGTGTTCCTGGTCTTTGCACGGGAGTTGTCTGTGTGGTGAGCACCAGGATGGTGTAGACAGGACTCACTGTGTTGAGCCTGGCCAGGAACCCATACACACGTGACGAGCAGTCCCAGAAGGAAGTCTGAGCTGAGGGAGAGAATGCCACATCTTTAGATCTGGAAGGAAGTCCAGGTGGTTGAGGAATAAATTCTTGGGGTCAGACTGGCTTGTCGTGAAGTTGGTGAGGAAAAGAGCCTAGAGTTAGAGGGCTTTGGAGGCACAGAAGGATTTTTCAGGTCACTGAGGATTTCAGGAGGAGCAGTATATAATCAATCAGTATATAATCAATTGTATTCTAAGCAGGTCTCCCCTTGAACCACTCACTTTCTGACATGTCATTCTGACATGCAGTTAGTTTTTCATTCCGCTAACGGTTCAGTGTATCCCTTAAGGCTTGGGTAAAGTGACTGTAAGGAGATGGCAAAAGACATTGGTTTAATCAAGGTTGTTGCCTTTGAGTTGATGGCTTGGATGTAGGTAGCCAGCGCTGCAGTGGCAGTACCACAATATTGTGTTAGCTACATAGCTTCCATTTCAGGGTTCAAGATGGTAACTGTCTCTCAGTCTGTTGCTCAATCCATTCTACCACATGGATCCTGGGGATTGAACTCAGATCATCAGTTTTGACAGCAAGCATATTTAGATATGGTGTTGTTCTTTGCTGCAGCTTCAGGCGATGAAACACGACTCAACAAACCCACATGGATTTTATTGGGAAAGTGAGCAAAGGGAGGGGTAGATGTGAACTGATTGGGAGCAGAAATGGAAAGAGAGAGACAGAGACAGAGAGAGTGAGAACAGGTAGGAGG
Source organism: Cricetulus griseus (assembly GCF_003668045.3). NCBI lineage: Eukaryota > Metazoa > Chordata > Mammalia > Rodentia > Cricetidae > Cricetulus > Cricetulus griseus. Next base: position 31,111,708 of record NC_048601.1, on the reverse strand, counting down.
TGCTTGCTTATATGGGGAACAGGAGTGGCTTAAAACAAGTCTCAGGCTGGAGAGATGGCTCAGGGGTTAAGAGCACTGACTGTTCTTCCAGAGGTCCTGAGTTCAATTCCTAGCAACCACATGGTGGCTCACAACCATCTGTAATGTAGTCTGGTGCCCTCTGCTGGGCAGGGATACATGCAGACAGAACATTGTATACATAATAAATAAATTAATAAATAAATAAATCTTAAAAAACAAGTCTCAACAGTTGCAGCTGTTGAAACTGGAGTCATGGAGCTGCCGTTGGCCCAGCTCCGGTTCCATATGGTTTCTGCATGCAGAGTCCTTATGCAGCCGCCTAACGCATGAGGGACACAGCCACGCAACCTTTGACAGCCTTTGAACTGTCAGCGAGGATCGATCATCTATCAAAGATGGATCTCAGGGTGAGGGAAGGTAGCCCGGAGTGATCCTGTGGTGGGGAGAGAGCCCAAGGACTAGAGAGGCCCCAGAACCAGGAAAGGCTCCCTAAGGAGAAGGCCCAAGCTCAGGAGAGAGCTGGTTCGGAGTGACAGGCAGGTGCTAAGGAGAAACCACAGGGTTGGAGAAGGAGAGGAGTCGGGAGCAGGAACAGGGCCAGGTTGCCCAGGACTCGGGGAGAGGGAGAAGCCAGTATATCAACATACTGAGCCATCTCACCAGCCTACACCCTGAATTGTTTTGCAAGGCACTGAGGAAATGAAAGTTTCTTATTAAGGGTATGTAGAGTGAGCTGTAGTGCAGGTCTGTAAATCCCAGCTACTTGGGATGCTGAAGCAGAAGAACCACAAGTTTAAGACCAGCTACAAAGTGAGTTCAAGGTGTGGAGGCAGTTTAATGAGCTCTTAGATCAAAATGTAAGAAGACAAACGAGAGGACCCAGGATGTAGCTCCATGTAGCATGTTTGCCTAGTGTGCACACCCAAGGCTCTGCATTCAACTCAAGATCTTAGAGACACATGCAAACAGACACCTGCCTACACCTGACCCAGTCCTCGTGATCAGAAGAATCACGAGGTGCAGTGATTGGACCACCTGGGCTCACAGGCTCATCTGTGGCTCTGAGTACTGGGGTCAAGTTCAGATCTCTTTAAGGCAGGATGCTATTCTTCCCACCACAGCAGGCATTTGATTTTAACTCCCAGGAGACCAGGTGTGGGCTCTGGCTTTAATTCAAGTTCCTGTGTTATCTGTCTCTTCCCCCCAGGCACGAGTCTCCATGGCTGGGGTGGTGGAGCAGCTCCGAGGTCAGCCGTCCCTCCCTTGGAGCCGGGTTTCTGAGGGCACAGGCCTGTCTTCCAATACCCCAGAGGAAACAGATGACGTTGACAATTCCAGCCTCAGTGTCTCCTCTTCTGTGATGGTGGCGTCATGTACAAGGGTTGCCTCCTCTCCGCTCTCTGGGGAAAATGGAATAGTACAGCCATCCGCCAGTGGAAGAGTGGAGGTTGACTCCTCCTCAGAGGCCCGCACAGGCCCACAGCCACCCCAGGACGGTAAGCTTGGAAGGGTGAGGTGCCCATGCATGGTCATTCCTGTGACCCTAACTTAGGCCATCCCTCCCCTCTTTGTTTGGTTATTCAGGCATTCACAGCTCAGTGGTTATACAAAGAGGAAGCCCAGTTCATTGGTGGCCATTTTATTTCTGTCTACTCCCTTGGCTCTTAAATCTTTTGCACCTCCGTCTCTGTATTGCACCCTGGTCACAGATACTGCACATCTGCTAGGACAGCTGGGTGGCCTCCCTCACCCTTGATCCACTCTTGCCTCTGGCTCACTAGTTCTTCCTCCAGGATCAAGAGAGAGTGATTAAAATATTATGTATATGGGTGTTCTGAATCTGAGCACCTGAAGAGGCCAGATATCCTGGAACTGGAGTCACAGATGGTTGTGAGCTACCATGTGGGTGCTGGGAATCAAACCTGAGCAAGCAGCAAGTGCTCTTAACTGCTAAGCCATCTCTCCAGTCCCCAAGTTTTAGTTTTTTTTTAAATGTATTTATGTATGCATTTTTGTGGTTCTGGGGACTGGATATAGAGCCTCATGGTTGGTAGGCAAATGAATATCCTACCACTGACCCATATCCCCAGTCCTAGAACTTTTTTGCTTTTTGTTTTTGTTTTTTAAATTCTGAGACAATGTTTCATGTAGCCAGGATAATGTAGACTTTCCTACATAGCTAAGGATGACCTTGAACTCCTGGTCCTCCTGCCTTCACCTTCCAAGTGCTAGGATCACAGGGCTGGTAAGATGGCCAGCAGATAAAGACGCTTGTTTTAAAGCCTGACCACCTGGGTATCGTCCCAGTTCATTACCTGGTAGAAGGAGAAAATTGATGCCTGTAAAGTTGTCCTCTGACGTCCACAAACACAACTTGTCATGCATGTATATGCTCATGTAGGTGTGTGTGTGTGCACACCCCCCCCCCGGGGGGGGGGGAAGAAAATAAAATATTAAATAAATTGAGACAGAGTTTCACCTGGGCTATCTAGTGAAATCCTGTCTCATTTTATTTTTATTGGTATTGCAGGCATGTGCCACCATGTCCTGCTAGAGTGGTTTACAAAAACACACCGCATGGCTCATACCTATTGTACTTCAAAACACCTCATTGGGACCAGCAGGGCCTTGTGTGGTCCCTCTTGCTTGCCTCTTCTCCCTTGTCAATCACTTCTAAAGACAGCTTCTGTCACCTGAACTTGGGTCCAAATATGTCATACTTCCTAGTGGAAAAAAAAAGTCAAACCTTCTCAATGAAGTGTTACCATGCCTTATACACACGGCTCACTGGTAGACTAGGTTCTGACTTCTTTAGTGAAGAAGGAGAATTGGAAACAGCTGCCAGTATGGTTGACTCTACACTTCTCCTCTATCTGTGTAGGGACCTGGGAGCCTCTCTATGGCGAGGGTATGTGTGTGGTGGGGGTTGGGGGGTTGAGGTGTATATGGTGTGTGTGTGTAAATTTCCCTGCAAAGGCAGGAGCCATGGCATGCTGCTTGCATTTGGGGTCTGATTCACAATCTTGACAATCAAGCCTGACTCAAAGAATTTTAATAGTAACACTTGTTGAAGCTGCACTTTTTCTACTTTCTGTTTAACATCAGCTACGGAGACTTCATGGAAAATTGAGATCAATGAGGCCAAGAGGAAACTGATGGAGAACATCCTACTCTACAAAGAGGAGAAGCTGGACAGCATTGAGCTTTTTGGACCCTGATGACCAAAGCACAGCTGAGGACCCTTTTCCTCAACTGGGTGGACACTTGTCCATTCAAGGAAAAGGTCTTTGGCAGCCCAAGGTCTGTCAGGACCCATACAACCTAAATACCAGCCTGAGCAGAAGGAAACCTGTTTTAATCAGTGTTGAGTTGCAGGGAGACAGGGCAGGGGACCTCAACTTACACAGACAACAAACTCCAGGAAACATTCTTCCTTTGTGAGACTTCTGGCCTTCCATACCAGGCCAGGAATGGAACACCTGGTATGTGACCCAAGGATTTGGGTGGTTTTGTGGTTCCAGGGAGATCATGTTGATTATCATCCCAATAGGTGCTGTTGCTCCAGCAGCAAGCACTCCTCCACAACTGACAAGAACAACCCTGCAGCACCCATGGTGTTTTCCAGAGTTATCATCTGTCTGTCATATTTGCTGAGAGCTTTCTGCAAACTTCCATTTTCTAAAAGACCTTCAGCTGGTGTCTCAGTGCAATTGTTGACTCATCTCTCAAGTTCAAGATTACAAAAGCAAGACACTTGGCAAAGGACTTAGTGGGCTTTCTATTTCTTCAGTTAATAATCTTGTAAGCCACTGGTATTTATGAACTGCTTGCTTTGCACCTTTATCTTCCTAGCACACCAATGTCCCACTTTTTACAGAGACTCCAAGACTGTGTGTTATTTATAGCTGGGTGAAGAATCACGAGAACTAGTCTCATGTTTGATTCTGCTGCTAGTTAAGTCAATCACTCAATGTATAGGAACTCAGTATCCTTGTAAGTTATCCCCTGCTCTATTCTCTCTGCCTTGGGAGGAAAGGGGCAGTGACTTTAGAAAATAAATAAAAGGTATTAACTTCATGTTTCTGCCATGTAGAAAATGTTTATGTAGTGGATATATTTTTGAAAAGTCATGTTGTGAACCTTTTTGTGAAACAAAGCTATTTCTAATTTACTATTTAAAATAATTCCCCTATTGTAAAATAAAGATATTTGCTTTGGTTTTTTGAGACAGGGTTTCTCTGTGTAGCTTTGGAGCCTATCCTGGCACTGGCTCTGGCCTTGAACTCACAGAGGTCTGCCTGCCTCTGCCTCCCAAGTGCTGGGAATAATGACGTGTGCCACCAATTCCCGGCGTCCAGTACATATTTTATAATTACTTTTGTGTCTGAGTAATTTGTTTCTAGAATGTGTTTGACTTAAGGACTCTTGCTTTTATTTTATTTTTGCTTGTATAGTGTGTGTGTGTGTGTGTGTGTGTGTGTGTGTGTGTGTGTGTGAATGTGGTGTGTACACTACCATGTGCTTGTGGAGCTCAAGAGGATGACTTCAATTGTCAATCCTTCTTCCACAAGGTCTGTTAATTTTTCTCCTTCTTACACAAGGCTAGCTGGCCCATCTCTCTGTAGGAGAACATCAATTATATATATATATATATACCCTTGCTACACAGCCAGCTTTTATGTGGGTCCTGGTATTTGAACTCAAGCCCTCATGGTGTGGCAAGTGCTTTTATCCTCATAGTAGACTTAGGATATTGTCACTTTAGGATGGGTTCCATCAGCAGTGCTGCCACTGTAGTGGGGATGAAGCATTTTCGTAACCTTCCGTGGATATTAAAGTTGCTTTCATTTTTACTGTCACAAATAGTGATGGCTTCTGGGATGGTTAACCTTTACTGTTAACTTGGGTTTACAATCACCTGGAGATAGATGTGCTTCTGGTTTTGACTATGAGGGTGTTTACAGAGACTAAGGACAGAGGACTTGTTCTGATTATGGGAGGCACTATTCCAGGGGATGGAGACTTGAATTTAATGATGATGATGATGATGATGATGATGATGATGATGATAGTGAAAGCCAGCTGAGTGCTGAGAGCCTCATGTTCCTGTCACCAAAGTTGTGAGCTGTCCTGGAATGTTGGACTATACCTTAAATAGTAAGACAAACTCTTCCTCCCTTATCTTTACTTCTTTTGTTGGGAGTGGAATGTCTTATGTATTCCAGGCTGGTCTGGAATTCCTGACCCTCCCCTCACACCTTCAGAGTGCTGGTATTACTGGTATTACTGGTATTATTTTCTCCTGTAAGTGATCTGCTTTTGAGCCACAACCATTGCCTTTTCTGGGAGTGGGAGGAGGTTTGAGACAGGGTCTCAAGTAGTTGGAGGTGACCTTGAACTCTGGATCCTCTGGACCGAGCCTCCTTAGATGTGTGATTACAGGTAGCCACTCCTTTTTCTTTCTAGAGGTGGTCTCCTCGGAACTCACTAGGCTAGATATTCCAAACTGCCTTCCAATTTACAGTAGATCCCCACTCTCAGCAACCCAAATGGAATTACAGATGTGAGCCACCATGGCTGCTTCATGCTCCTCCCCGCCCTTGTTTAAATTTTTTTAAATTTGTAGGCAGGGTCTTAGTTGTCTAAACTAGCCTTGAATTTGGCAATCTTCCTGCTCTTTTTCCGGAGCAGCTGGGATTACAAGTCTGTCCAACAGGCGCGCGCGCGCGCGCGCGCGTGTGTGTGTGTGTGTGTGTGTGTGTGTGTCTGTCTGTCTGTCTGTCTGTCTGTCTGTCTGTCTGTCTCTGTGTGTGTGTGTGTCTGTGTGTGTGTGTGTGTGTGTGTGTGTGTGTGTGTTGCCTTCTAACTCCAGTTCAGTCACTTTTTGGGTGTGTCGCTTGTGTGTGTGTGTCTTGTGCCTTCTGACCCAAATTCCATCGCTTTCTGGGTGTGTCGCTTGTGTGTGTCTTGTGCCTTCTAACCCCAATTCCGTCACTTTCTGGTTGCGTCGCTTGGTTTCACCGAACCACAGTTTCCTAATTTGTAAAAATGGTGACAACGCTTGGCACGCAAGAATCCGGTACCAAGGAGCCCGAGCAATCGACCTCTGGTATTCGCTCCCGGCCTACTCAAGCTGGCGCTACGCGGGGCTCCCGGTCCACGTGAGAGGCTGCACCCCACGTCTCTCCCAACCAACCAGAAAGTCTTGTGAGGCGTAGGGCCGCGCCCCGGATTGCCAGCCCAATAGGCGCGCTCCGTCTTGCGAGGAGTTACGCCCCCTCCGGTTGGAGCAATGAGCGCCTTCCCTGGCGCAGGCTCCGCCCCCGCCGCACGCCGCACGCCGCACGCCGCACGCCGGGAAGGTTCAGCGGGGCTGACGCTGAGGCTGCGGAGTAGGCGTCGGGGCGGAGGCCTTGAGTGAGGGCGCGGCGCGGCTCTGGGCCAGGTCGACTGGGCGGGCTGTGGTGACTTCCGGCGCGCGGCTCCGGAGGCCAGTGGTTCCTCTCAGGCCCCGGGGCGGGGCGGGCGGGAGCCGAGCGGCCACCCCCGCCGCGGCCCGCCCTTGGCGTCCGGGCCTGCGGGAGCGAGCAGCCCGAAGGGCGGCTGCTTCGCACGCGCTCGGAGCCCCGCGAGGGGCTTCGGAAGGTTGACCGCCGCGCCGCGCCGCGCCGGAAGCGCCTTGGCGTCTCGGGAGTGGCGCGGCGCTGCTGATAGGAGCGCTCGCAGACTACGGCAGCGCTTCGTGGGCTTCGGCGTTCGGCCCGTGGGCGCTTCGCGGAGCGCTGTGGCGTCCCTGAAACCCGCAGCACTGGGATGGGCAGACGACAGGAACGGGAAAGGTCAGTGGGGCCGGACCCTGGCGCTGCCCTGGCGGCTTCCCGGTGGTGTGAGGTGAGCAGCCGCGAAGGCTGGTGCTGCAATCCCCGTTCCTCTGTCCCTGGCAGGTGCCCATGGCGTCGGAGCGGCGCAAGGTCAAGTACCACTGGGGCAGCACGTCGGAAGGGTGTCCCAGCAAGCGCAGCCGCTCCCGGGAGCCCGGCAATGTGGCCTCCTCCAGCCGACCAGTTCGCAGCTGTGCGTCGCGTCCTCGAGGGGCCAGCAGCCCCCAGCGTCTGAAAGCCCGGCGGGGGAACGATGTGGCCCGCACGGCCCGGAGCTCAGCCCGCCGCCGCACCTCCTCTTCCTCTTCGTCGTCCTCTCTCTCCTCAGGCTCAGGTGCAGGCGGGGCTGCCTCCCCTGGCTTCCTGATTGCGAGCCCTCGAAGGTTCCTTACGTCCAAGAGATCCTCTTTGCACCCTGCCCACTCCTCCCTTGAAGAAATGGCTTCTCTTCGGAAGGAAGCTTGTAAGGTAGGTGGTGGCGACATCTAGCAAACGGTGAAGTCTCTTGCACGTGGCTTGAGAGCTGGAGAGGAGAAATTGGGTGGGAGGAGACTAAGAATTAGATTTTTTTTGTGTGTAGGGTTTGGGTGTGTGTGTGTGGGGGAGTCGGGGGTGGAGTTCAGTGTAGAGGGAGTTTTCAAACTTGGTGGCATTTGCAACTACTGGAAAGCTTGGCAATGCTTGTGGCCTGCCATCCCAGAGAGAACGATTAAAGAGGGGATCTCTGGAGGAGGTTGGAAGGTGGAATGTTGCTCAGGAGAGAGGATGTAGATTTTGGTCAGTTTAAAGAATTTGCCCTTGGGGCTGGAGAGATGGCACATACTGGTCTTGCAGAAGACCCAAGTCCTGAGTCCAATTCAGGGGGCTCACAACTGCCTCCAATTCCAGCTCCCAGGAATCCCATTTCTCTGGCCTCCATGGGCATCTGCATGTGCTACATACATACACTTAACTAAAAATAGAATTTAAAAAATGTCGTTGTTAGAACAGCTATGAATCTCAGCCAAGGAGTTGGACTCTTTGTGTGACTTTTTCACCAAAGTTGTGGATTCTGGCATGTTGACATTCTCTTTGGTGGTTTGGTTACACGGTTTTGTTTTTTTGAGACAGGGTCTCTATGTAGACCAAGCTGTCTTGGAACCCACAGATATCTGCCTGCTTCTGTGAGATTTAAAGGCATATGCCACTATACCAGGATTGTGTGGTCTTTTTGTTAGTAGTTACCTTTGGAGATTAACTCAAGTCTAGTTCCCCAGTGGAAGCCCAGGAGTGGGGTTTGTAAGTTCTTGGAGCAAACTGAGGAGTGCTTCGAGAGTAGATCCATTTCACGTTTTGAGTAGATTTACTGAGGTCCTGTTTTGTGCCTGACAGTGGTAAGGAGTGTGGGATTCTTAACTGTAAAATAAAGATCTCTGCTCTTATACTGATGTTACAGTGTAGGCCTCTTAGCAGATATGTGTGACCTTGTTTGTCTTGAGTCTCAGGTGTTGTGAGCTGACACAGCTGAAGATTATTGATGAAAACATTTTCCCAGGGCCATCTCAGGTTGCTTAATCTGTCCACACCAGCTCTGCTTGCTTTGACTTCGACTGGTGCACACTTGGCCTTGTGTGTCCCACACTTTCAGGTCAGAGCTCTCAGTGTCAGGACATAGAATGTTCAAGAGGGAAGATGTTTGAACATTTTACTTATTCCCTGAGGGCATTAGTTTAGGACTTCCATATGAGCCGGACGGTGGTGGTGCATGCCTTTAATCCCAGCTCTCAGGAGGCAGAGGCAGTCGGATCTCAGAGTTCAAGACCAGCCGGTCTATAAGGGCTAGTTCCAAGACAGCTTGGAAAGCCACAGAGAAACCCTGTCTTGAAAAAACACCCCCCCCCCCAAACAAACAACAAAAAAGGACTTCCATATGCTAGGTGAGTGCTCTGCCTCTGAGATACATTCCCAGTTCCTGGTTAGTCCTGATGCCCACCTCACTTTGTTCTTTTGTTATTCCTCAAGTCTGAAGTTGATTTCTTAGTTTTTTTTTTTTTCCATCTTTTGTTTTTTGTTTTTTGTTTTTTTATTTTTTGAGACAGGGTTCAGGGTTTCTCCTGGAACTTGCTCTGTAGACTAGGCTGGCCTTGAACTCATAGAGATCCACCTGCTTCTTTCTCCCGAGTCCTAGGATTAAAGGTGTGCTGTACTATAGCCCCTCCCCCCTGTTTTTTTTTTTGTTTTTTGTTTCCCAGCTGAATTTGGCTTTGAACTTCTGATCCTCCTGTCTATATTTTCCTAGTGCTGGAATTAGAGGGGTGTGCACACCATACCTGGCATCTTTTTTTTTTTTTTTTCCTTCTTCCAGAGTTGTTCCTTTTTAAAAATAACAAAATAATGTTTATTGGGCTTGAAGAAATGGTTGAGTGGTTAAGTACCGACTGTTCTTCCAGGTGACACAAGTTCACTTCCCATCACCCACATGACAGGTAACCTTTGTCTGTAACTCCAGTTCCATGGAATCTAATTCCCTCTTTTGTTCTCCATGGAAAGTGGTGTGCAGACATATATGCAGGCAAAACACCATGCACATTAAATCTTTAGCAAGTCATTAAAATGTTAATTTTGTGTGTATGGGGGGCATTCATGTGGTGATCAGAAGATAACTTTTGGAAGTGGTTCTCCCCCTACCAAGTAGGTCCTCAGCATCTAATTCAAGTTGTCAGGCTTGACAGTAAGTAATTCAGTTTACTGGTTCCGCTGCACTAGGGTAGCTAGCCAACAAACTAGGAATCCACTTATCTCCACTCTCCTTTTCACATGAAACCATCTCTCCTGCCCCAGGGAGTTTATTTGTAATTATTAGATTTTTTTCCTTTTACTTGGTCAGGGATGGAACATGGGACTTAATTACAAGTGCTCTGCCACTAACCCCCCAACCCTTTGTTACTACCCAGCTTGCTACTCTTTGCAGTGTGCTTAATAACCCCCCACTTTTGTTTGTTTGTTTTGGTTTTTGGTTTTTCAAGACGGGGCTTCTCTGTGTTACAGCCTTAGCTATCCTGGAACTTGATCTGTAAGCCAGGCTGGCCTTGAACTCACAGAGATCCACTTGCCTCTGGCTCCTGAGTGCTGGAAGTAAAAAGCATGTGCTACCACCACCCAGCAATAAACCCATTTTTTTAGTTTTAGTTTTATTTGTGTAAGTCCATGCAACAGTGTTTGAATGGGGTCAGAAGACAACTTTCAGCAATGGTTCTCCCACTGTGGGGATTGAACTCAGCTTGTAAAGCTTTGCAGCAAGTGTTTTTGCCTGTTGAGCTATCTTTCTGGCTCAGTAAACTTGTTCCCCCTACCCCGCCCCCCCAAAAAAATTTAGCAACCCCGCCCCCCCCAAAAAAAATTTAGCAGAATAACAGTAGTGGCTTCTACATTAGGTCCTACTACTATCACAGTCACTGGCTTTTGACCAGTTTTGCAGTACTGGATGTGAATTATCGTCATTTGAGCTGGCCTTAACTCCAGTCAAAAATCGGTTAGCTATTCTTTTAGTAGTAATGCCTCTGTTACACTAGTGGGTATATCTTATTTGTCAGGTCAAGAGTGTATACCGTAAGGGTCCACAGCATACTAAGACCATTGATGACAATTCTCTCCCAACAGCATGAGTATCCCCTTCTGGCATTATGAAAGCTAGCCAGCAGGGAGAAGACTTCTAGCTTTATTTTTTCTGTGTCATACAACCAGAGCATGTGATGGTTATACAATATGGACTTCCCCTTTCTGAGCTTATTAAATGGCGTGCGTGCGTGTGTCTGTGCGTGCGTGTGTCTGTGCGTGCGGTGTGTCTGTGCGTGTGTGTCTGTGCGTGTGGTGTCTGTCTGTCTGTCCGTCCATCCATGAGTGTCTGTCTCTGGCACAGGAGAAAGTAAGTCAAAGGAATTGGGTTCTCGCCTTCTACCATGTGGGTTTGGGAATTAAACTAAGATTATTAGGCTTAGTGGGAAGTGACTATGTTGGTGAACCATCTCACTTGTTCTGTTTTTTTTTTGTTGTTGTTGTTTTTTGTTGTTGTTTTTATTTTAGGACACCAATTTTTAATATATAACTCATGCTTACCTGGAACTCAGTGCCCAGGCTGATTCACATTCACAGTGATCCTCCTACCTTAGCCAAGTGCTGTGATTATAGGTGTGTGCCACTGTGTCTGGCCCGAGTGAGTATATTTGCTTTGAGAGGAATGTAATATAAACGTTCAAGCTGCGCTGGCTGTAGAATGCCCTAGGCTCATATTTGTTGTGTTTTACAGCTGGGGAGGTTTGATGTTTCTTTGCATTTGTGAGGGCTCCAGTTTTCTATCATGCTGGACTAAAAGTGGACCTCAGTGTTAACACAAACTAATAGTCTGGCTTATCTGCTGCAGACTCTTGGAGTAAGTGGAAACAGAAGAAGAAAATGGGGCTGAGATACTACCTTTGTTTCAGGAGGTTCATCCTTATGTCATCTTTGGGAGAGTATCCTCTAACAGCAGGGTTACAGTTTGGGGAAAGAGTTAGAAGAAGACTCGAAGGGAAGATTAGTCCATAGGGGCAGAACTTAGGACTAGTGGACTTGGGTACCTTAGGCCAGCCCTCCCCCTTGCTGGGGAAGGTCTTAGGTTTCCTGAGTTTTGTAGTGGACTGGGCTAGTTCAGTGGAAAAATATTGATTTGTTATGTTATTTTATCTATTGTGAAGTGTGTCCTTGTTTCCCATCTCTCAGTATATAGTGCAGCTATACTGTTATGTTCCCTGTTCACTGAGGTAAGAAGATGCCATGATGCACTTTAGAAGTGAATTTTAAATAAATGACTAAAACATTATTAGCTTTCCGAAATGGAATAGGAAGAAACTACTGTCTGGGTGAATCTTACCTTTGTCACGTTCACTCACTTAGGCTGATGGAGCTACTAGTGACTTGTCATTGGCTAAAATTTGCAGATACCAAATTTTTCTTAGAACAAACCTTTGAAAGTTTCTTTTTAAATTCCAGGTTGATTCTAAAGATAATTCTTGTCACTCTATGAACTCTGAATTTGCAACTGAAGCTGAGGGTCAGAGTGATGCTATGGAGGAACCTAACAAGTTCCAGAAAAGGAAGAAGGACAGGCTTCGAGACCAGGGCTCAACAATGATCTACCTAAAGGCCATCCAGGGCATCCTGGGGAAGTCAATGCCCAAGAGGAAGGGAGAAGCTGCCACCACTCGGGTGAAGACAAGCTTGGGAGAGTATCCAAGCAGGGAAGGACCAACCAGGAATGTGGAAGGACCATCCAGAAGCAGGGAAGGACCCTCGGTCAGGAGTGGGGAAGGACTAGCCAGAAGCAATGAAGGACCTGCCAAGGGCATTGAAGGACCTGCCAGGAGTATTGAAGGACTGGCCAGGAGTGTGGAAGGACCAGCTAGGAGCCGGGAAGAACTGGTTAAGAGTGTTGAAGGACCAGGTGAAAAGGTTACAGTTACTGTACCTCAGAAGGAAGAGTCACCTACAAAGGTCAGGGTGAAGAAGAAGGAAGAGTCTATGCTAGACAGGAGTAGCTTCTGTAACAGAAGAGTGATTATAGACTCTGTGAAGAAATCTAGTGAGGAGCTGCTTGGTGACCAAAGGACAGTCATTGACAAACCCTCTCCAGTCCTAGAATTTTTTGATAACTCTGACTCTCATGCAGATATTCAAAAGGTAAATGAGCACACACTAAACATCTGGGTTTTGAATTATCTTGACTATGTATATTTGGCATTTAGTCTTTTTAATTTGATCCTAAGTGATAGAGATACTATAATTGGTATCATCCCCCCTCCTGACCTGTGTCCACCACCATACTGAGGATCAAATTCAGGACTCTAGGCATACTAACTAGGCAAGTTCTACCTCTAACCCCAACTCCTAGTTCCTGGAGGATAGTAATTAAAAGCAATACTTGATTTAACATGGACTCCAGGAAATTAGCGCCTCTCTTCCATCATTCCTTTCAATTATTAATAAATTTTGTTTGGCTTTTTAAAAAATAAAAATTCTATTAAATGTGATAGGATGTAGGTTTGTTTGCATTGAAAAAGACCAGCATGATAGTGGCCTAAACAAAACTGAATTTTTGCTTAATAAGGATGGGCTCTTGGTGCATTCTGTCTTGATGCTCTGCCCTGCTAAATATAGTATCCATCTTATAGCCTGAGGTGGGTGTACTGATAGAATTGAGTTTGTTACACAGACATTTGCCAGTAGAAAGCAGATGAGAGAAAAGGAAATATACTTTTTTTGTTCTTGAGAACTTGATTCAAAAATTATACATATTGAATTTTTTCACACCTATTTAGAAGCACCTGGAAACCTAGTTAATATCTAGCTTCAAGAGAATAGAGTATGAGAAATTCTGCCTTGAGCTCCATGTTCAAATATCAGGTTCCACACTGAAGTCTTTATCTGAATCTAATTGCATTGCAAAGACCTTGCTTCTGAACCACACAGTTAGGTTAAGTTTATACTCCCTGGTGTAACCTCAGAGTGGGATTAAGATCCGAGTGAATTCTGGAGGGGAAAGACTATTTTGGAACCACAGCACTGGATGAGAGAGGGGTTTCCCATAGGACGGCTAACTTCTTGCTTTTCTCTGCAGCACACAGACAGAGAGGTGGTGATTGAGCATCCCTCTTCAGGGAGTGACTGGTCAGATGTGGATGAGCTGGCCACTGTGAGGTTTTCCCAAGAGGAGCCTGTCTTGCTGAAACACTCAGCAGTTCCAGAATCTTCTTCCTTCCCCACTGACTATGTTATGTACCCTCCTCATCTGTATAGTAGTCCATGGTGTGACTATGCCAGCTACTGGACTAGCAGCCATAAGACTCCTGGTTATCCATTGGTGGGATCCAGCAGCCATGACTCAGCACAGACTGGGAAGAGCAGCCAGGACCTTTTGAGTGTTCATTCCTCTAAGTCCACAGTGAATACCCAGAGTATCTCCAAAGACCTGGACATTGCCCAGGAAAGCAGGTCCCAGAATTCCCATTCACTTCAATTCTCCAGAAGCACAGAGGAGAAGGAGGAGGTAAAGGGGAAAAGGACATTCCGAGAGGAGACACCACCTCGCTACACCAGAGAACATACATGCAGCTCCTTGCCAAGGAGCCACCGGGAGATGAACCTGGAGGAGGGCTTTATTGATACCCACTGTCACCTGGACATGCTTTACTCCAAGCTGTCTTTCAAGGGGACCTTTACAAAGTTCAGAAAAATTTATAGCACTTCCTTCCCTAAGGAGTTTCAGGGCTGCATCTCTGACTTCTGTGATCCAAGGACACTGACTGATGGCCTATGGGAGGAACTCCTGAAGGAAGATCTGGTTTGGGGAGCCTTTGGCTGTCACCCTCATTTTGCACGCTACTATAATGAGAATCAAGAAAGAAAGCTTTTGCATGCCTTACGGCACCCCAAGGCTGTGGCATTTGGAGAGATGGGCCTGGACTACTCTCACAAGTGTACCACACCAGTTCCTGAACAGCACCAGGTACTGCCTCTACTAGTCTGCTTTCCCTCATACATTTCCTTAGTGGTTGAGCCTCCCAGTAAGAGCTGTTCTGCATTTAGAACTCCTTGAATGCCATTCTTCAACTGTTTTTCAGAACTTTTTTTTTTTTTGTTGTTATTGTTTTGTTTTGGAGACAAGGTTTCTCTGTATAGCCCTGGGTGTCTTCGAACCATAGGCCAGGCTGGCCCAAGATCACTTGCCTCTGCTCCCAAGTGCTGTGATTAAAGTGGCCTTTTTTTTGCCACTATGTTAAACTGACCTTGAAATTGTGATCCTTTTGCCTCAGCCTCCCCAGTGCTGGGATTAACAGCACCCTTGACAACACCATGCCCAGTTTTTTTTTTTTTAAGATTTATTTATTGCCAGGCAGTGGTGTCTTGCACCTTTAATCCCAGCACTCTCGAGGTAGAGGCAGGTACATCTCTGTGAGTTTAAGGCCAGCCTGGTCTTCAAAGAGAGTTCCAGGACAGTCTCCAAACCTACAGAGAAACCCTGACTTGAACAAAAAACAAAACAAAAACAAAAAAATTTATTTATGTATAAAGTGTCTGCATGTATGTTTGCAGGCCAGAAGAGGGCACCAGATCTCATTATAGATGGTTGTGAGCCACCACCATGTGGATGCTGGTAATTGAACTCAGGACCTGTGGAAGAACAGCCAGTGCTCTTAACCACTGAGCTATCTCTCCAGCCCAGGGTTTTGTTTTTGTTCATTTACTTTGGTTTGGGAATTGGCATTGTTGAGGTTTAAATCCAGGACCTTTGCAAATGCTGAGAAGGTGCTCTGCCACAGAGACACACCTAAAAGCATTTTATTTGTCTCCTTTTGTAATCAATCCTAGCTGGCCTGGAATTTGCTATGTAGAATAGGTCAGCCTAGAACTCAGAGACCTCTTGCCTCCACTTCCTGAGCAATAATAATTAAGGCATGTGCCAACAAATCTGACTTTTTGGGTTTTGGAGACAGGGTTTCTCTGTGTATACATGGTTATTGTGGAACTCATTCTTACGGACTAGGCTGGCCTCAGACTCAGAGATCCACCTGCCTCTGCCTTCTGAGTGCTAGGATTAAAGGCATGTGCCAGCCCACATGGCTACATCTGATTTCTTCAGCACTTTTATAAAAGGTGCAAATGAGGCATTTTGAGTCTTGTAGAAAATTATATTTATTTATTCATGTGTGTGTGTTCATGTGCATGCATACTGTCTTGGTGAGTGGAGGTCAGAGGAGTTGGTTCTCCCCCACTGCGGGTCCTGGGGATTGAACTCAGTTGTCAGGTTTGGTAGAAAGTACCTTTATCTGCTAGTTCATCTTCCTGACCTTTATTCAAATAACTGTTTTTAAAGATCCATTTAAATTTTAGTGATGTGTATGTATACATATATAGGGATGTACATGAGTGCAGTGCCTGTGAAGGCCCAAAGAGGGTGTTAGAGCCCCTGGTGGAGTTCTAGGTCTTTGTGAGCTGCTTGACATGGTTTCTGGGAAATGAACTCAGGTCTTCAGTAAGAACAGGACAGAAAACTGAATCATCTCTCCAGATGCCTGTTTTGAAAGCACTACTACTACTACTACTACTACTACTACTACTACTACTACTACTACTACTACTACTTGGTTTTCCTGAGACAGGGTTTCTCTGTGTAGCCCTGGCCATCCTGGAACTCTGTAGACATGGCTTCCCTATGCCTCCCAAGTACCACCACCCTCTTGAGGGTTTCTATTGCTGTGATAAACAAAGACCAAAAAAGAAGCCAAGAGTAGGAGCCTGGAGGCAGGAACTGAAGCAGAGGCCATGGAGGAATGCTGCAGATTGGTGTGCTCATCCTTCTTTCTTAATATACCCTAGGACTGCCAGCCTAAGGGTAGTGCTACCCACAGTAGTCTCCTCAAATTAACCATCACTCAAGGAAATAATCTACAGGCCAATATGGTGGGGACATTTTCTCAAGGTTTTACTCTTTCCAGATGACTCCAGCGACTGTCAAATTGATAAAACTAAGCAGGACAGACCCTGTGGCACAGGTTAGATGTGCCAGGGGAAGAGGAGCAGTTCAGGGAGCTCATCCTTGCAGTGTCACAGGTTTACTGGATGCTTGGTGCCAGGAACCCTGTTAAAAGAACTTGACAGTACCCAAGTTCTTTGTTAGATTATGAGGGGCTCAGATCACATCTACAGTCCAGAGTCACTCTGCTCAAGCTGAACTTAGTGTTCTTCTGGCTCTCACTTGCTTTGGTGAGATGAGACTCAAATGAAAAATAATAATTAAGGAAGTAGATTGCTGATTGGAGAAGGACAGAACACACACCTGAATGTGAAGCACTTCTCATCTTAGATGTTTCTGTCAACATGGAGGATGCTGAGCTGGAGAGGGGAAGTGGATGCTGTGTTTTTTACATAAATCTTAAATTAGGTACCTGGTAAAGTGAATAGTGACCTGCACCAGCCTGAAAGTTTTTCTTGGTGAGGAAGAACCCAGGGAAGTATTGTGTCTGGCAGTATTGGGAGGGGTCATACCTGACAGAGTGTGAGTACTTGAGCACTTAGCATGGGCCATGCTTGGGTTCTGTGTTTGATTCACAATACACACAAGAGTAGCTAGGTAGCTGGAAGGAGGAGGAGTGAAGCTTAGTTTTGTTACTTGATACTTACATACTTCCTGAAGGACTGAGAAAATAGAGGGGGAAAAATGAGGAAAATGGTTCGAGTAGTTCTCATTAAGTCTTGTTTTTATCTGTGTGAACACCAATTTAACTACTTCACTTCCAAGGATTAGGCCCTAGATATTTCCTGAATGCATTGCACATTCTTTGAATGAAAAGCCAAGAAGACTGACCTCACCCACCTCATTGAGTCCTGGGTATCTGTGCCTCTATTTGTGTTCTCTTGGAATTAATTATTGGGTTAATAAAGATGTTAGAAAGGCTTGGTTCGCCTAGGAGAGCAGGGTTAAATCCAAAGTCCCTGTTAATGACTTGTCAGCTGAGGACCAAAGTTTAGGTAGTCAGGAGAGAATGTTGGGGTAAATAACACAGGTGTACATCCTTTATTGTTCTCTTTGACCCTGCATGCTAGGGTTTTTTTTTTTTTTTTCTCAATGTTTTTTGTTTTTATAATTTGGATGAGTGTGTCAAGCTATTGTATATTTAATGTTAGGCCTGTTGGTAAGTTGCAAGGGACAGTTGGTGACTTGTCTTAAAATTACCTGTCAAAGATTCAAGAAAGTAAGTGTAGGTAAGTGGTCCCACCCTCCTCATGCAGGAGATAGAATTTAGAGTCTTGGGAGATGTGCTACAACAGCTTTAAAATTGTGCCTTGCAATAATTTTAAGAAAAGAAAATAGGGTCATGAGATAGCTGAGTGGGTAAAAAGATTTGCTGTACAAGCATGAGACCTGAGTTTGGATTCCAGCATCAGTGTAAAAATCATTTGATTTGTGTCTGGTTATTATCCTGTGCTTAACACTTAAGGGTGCCAGTGAGATAGCTCAGTAGGTAAAGGCACATGTCATAAAACCTGATGACCTGAGTTTTATCTTCTGGACCCACTTGGTGGAAGGAGAGTTGTCTAATGATCTGCCCTCACCTTAAATAAATAATAAAGGTATAATAATGTTTTTAAAAAGTTAAAAGCTATATTAGAATTGATATTGGCCTGTACTCCGCTTTGAGATTATTTGGTACCTGCTTTAGACATGTTTGTCATTCCTAAGTGGATATTACCAAAAGTGTGTTGTTACTGACCTGAAGATGCAAACATGAGCTATACTGCACAGCTAAAATAATTGCTTATGAAAGTGTCATGTGTTAGGTGAGGCAATTTGCTGAACAATTCTGGTACTATTTATTCTAAATTTGGCCATGGTAGAGGAAAGAAAGATTTGTCTCTGCTCGTTTGCTTACATTATTAACTGTGGATTTTACCAGTCTACAGAATGAAGTGGATCCACAGGTACTTACTTATCAGGACATTCAGGAATTGTAAACCCTAAGACATGGGCATTTTGTTGGTGGTGTGAGTTGAGTGTACAGTCCTTCCATAGGGAAGGATCTTCTTCAAAGTAGAGGTGTGAGGTATTGTGCTGAAATACAGCAAATTGGAATTATATACTCTAAATCTCTGCTCCTGCACCCTTAAACATTGCCAGCTGCTCAGGGAAGTGAATTGGGTATCAATAGCTCTGGGTTACCGCTTTCTAGGCTGGCCATAGTGCCTGCCCAGGGAAACCAGTGAGGATTGCAAGTTGTTAAGCAGCACAAGGGCATTGAGGACTGGGCAGTGTAGGAAGTACCAGTAGATGGTACCTTTTTTTACAATTCTATTGTATAGTTTATAGGTTAGAAGCGAAGAATTAGAGGCAGAAGTACCCAGAAGTAACAGACTGAAGGGCCACTAATTAGATGCTGTGATTTTGCTTTCTCTCAGGTTTTTGAGAGGCAGCTGAAGCTGGCTGTGTCTCTGAAGAAGCCCTTGGTCATCCACTGCCGTGAAGCTGATGAAGATCTGTTGGACATCATGAAAAAATTTGTGCCCTCTGACTACAAGATCCATAGGTTAGGAGCTGCAGCTTCAGTGGGCACATGGGCACTCCTGTACTAACTGCAGATAAAACTCGAGGAAAGCAATCATGCTATTTGGGTGTTTTTTGAGGCCTTTTGTGATCTGGACTCTTGTTCTATTTTAAAAATAACTTAAATATTTTTTTAGATTTTCATACATGAGTACTTTATTTGTTTTGCTTTTTCCAGATAGGGTTTCTCTGTTTAACAGCCCTGGCTGTTCTGGAACTCACTTTGTAGACCAAGTTGTCCTGGAACTCACAGTGGTCTGCCTGCCTCAGCCTCCCAAGTGCTGGGATTAAAGGCATGCTTTATTTTATTTTATTTTTTTTGTTTTGTTTTTATTTTTTCAAGACCGGGTTTTTCTGTGTAGCTTTGGAGCCTGTCGTGGAACTCTTCTCTGTAGACCAGGCTGGCCTCGAACTCACAGAAATCCATCTGTCTCTCCCTACGGAGCACTGGGATTAAAGGCTTGTGCCACCACCGCCCAGCATGAATACTTTATTTAAATCATGTCTACCTCTTCTACCATATTACATTTAAGAAAAATTTGGGAGTTTTGAGACAGGGTCTTGAAAGCCTGGGGTAGCCTGGAACTCATGGATATCTCTTTGCTTCAACCAGAGTTCTGGGATTACAAGGTGTGCCACCACATCTGGCTTCCTATGTGTTTTAAAGTATCTTTTTTAAGAGAATTAAACATTAACTAGACTCATAGGAAACTTCTGGTGCTTGACAAGTTTTTGCTTATACAGCCATGACTTTTTAACAGTTTAATTTAATATTCTTTAATCACAAAGGAGCTAGAAGGGGCTTCCTGGTCTCAGATGAGGGAGAGGCTGCTTTAGGGTACAGTAGCTCATCATACAGAGACCCTTCCAAGGTTTCTGAAAAAGTACTTCTTATACTTCTTTTCCTTACTTGAACTTGAAAGCTCTTTTTTTTGTTTGTTTTGTGATAGGGTCTCACTTTAGCTCAGGCCAGACTTCAGATACACAGAGGAGGATTACCTGAATTCCTGATCCTCTTGCTCTGTCTCCCCTTTGCTGGGACTATAGGTATACACCACCAGGATCAGGTTGTTTTACCTCAGTGACAACCACAGTCTTAGTCTAGAAGACTCTCTTGCATTCCCATATTGCATGTACCAGGCATGGCCCTGCCCTGGGGATGCCATGGAGGCTGTAGAAGCTAGACAAAGGCTACTGGTGGCATTAGTATGCAGAGTGTGGGACAGAGGTGGACATGGATATAGGTCCATTAGTCTGACTAGAGGTGGTCAGGAATTGATGCCTGAGTGAGCTGTTTTGCTGGGCAGAAGGGATGAATAGAATTTGGCAAGGGTGGAAGTGAATCTGGGTCTTGTCAGATGGCAGGAGGGAGTGGGTTTTCAGTCAACTGCTGCTACTCACTGGGTACTAAGTGGCTGAGGTGCAGTGAGGAATGGTTGGTTGGGTTTTTGGGGCTTTGACAATGGTTGTCTTTAAAGGGACAGCTGGACCAAAGCTAAGACAGTTTGATGGGGAGTTGTGGCCGCAGGAAGCTGAGAGTTCCAAGAGTTGACAGTATTTGTTGCCCAAGAACATGAACTGTTGTCTCATTTAAGAAGAAAATTCTTAATTTCAGTAGTTGAAAAGCAGAGGCAAATGAATCTCTGTGAGTTCGAGGCCAACCTGGTCTACATAGTTTCAGGACAACCAGGGCTATATAGAGAAACCCTGTCTCAATAAGTTGGGGGGAAATTTTTTTGCCCCCCCCCTTTACCCATTTCCCATGATTTTCATTTGTCTATTTCCTTTTAGTGCTTCTGACAGCACAGGCATGATTTTTCCATGCTGTAGTTGTAACCTTGGGAGGGATGGTCTTTATTTCTTCTGTTTCCTCTCCCACACTTCTTCAGCCTGTGCTATGGCTGTAGTTGTGTCAGATGGCTGCCTAGATTGTGGGATGGAGGTGAGACTGGTGGTGCCTGGTATCTGAACTTCATACCAGCTTGTTCGGCTGTGTTTGTACTGGCTCCTTTCTCAGCTTGCTCTGGAGAAAAACTGAGCTTTTCTAGGGTCCACTAATGGGGGCTGCAGGCCTGGAGGCAGCTAGGGGCTGCTGCTGAGGCCTGGGAGCAAGCCCTGAACCATACTCTCCTACAGGCACTGCTTCACTGGCAGCTACTCAGTCATTGAACCTTTGTTGAAGTACTTCCCTAACATGTCGGTGGGCTTCACAGCAGTACTGACCTACTCCTCTGCCTGGGAGGCCCGGGATGCCCTTAGACAGATCCCATTGGAGAGGATCATTGTGGAAACAGACGCACCCTACTTCCTCCCTCGCCAGGTAGGACTGTCTTCAGACCGACTTGAGGCACTGAGGTGAATTGGTGGGAGGCTGGCTGGGCCCAAGTCCCAGTGACCTTCTGGTCGCACCCTGTGCGGTATAGGTGTCTCCCTGTTGTTACTCTGTAGAACCAAAAGTCCTGGGGGCTGAGAAGCTGAAGGGTAACCACTCTCTTCCAGGCAGTGCAAAGCCCTACCCTGTAGAGGGTAGTCCATGGAAGCGTGGGACCCCGCTCACCCAGAGCCCCCCATGACTAGGACTCTCCCTGCACCTGCAGGTAAAGGGGTCTCTACAGGGCAGCCCCAAAGAGGTCCTTGCTGGACATGGGATGGGGGACACTCTATGTGACATGTTCAGAAGGCACAGCGATGATGTGAATGCTTGCTGTCTTCCAGGTGCCGAGGAGTCTTTGCCAGTACGCCCATCCAGGCCTGGCCTTGCATACAGTTCGAGAGATTGCCAGGGTCAAAGAGGAGTCACTGTCCCATACTCTGGCGGTCCTCCGGGAGAACACCAGTCGCCTCTACAGTCTTTGAGCAGGGAGCAGGCATCTTCTGGCAAAGGTCATAAAAGCCACATGTTTCTTAGCAGTCAGCCATGGGAGTCTTCGGCTGTTTTTTTGGCTGTTTTGGTGTAACCTATTAGCTGGCTTATCCAGCCTGAAGCCTGCAGCCAAGGAAAGTTACGAATACAGTTGAATGGAAGTCCATAAACTAACTTAAACTTTGAGATTTATATGTTTTGTAACTAGATTGCCTGCTTAGGTGTGAACTTCTAGATGACCATGTTACATTACAGTGTTAAAGACTGAACATATCTGGTAGGGAAAGTAAAATCAAAGGCCAGTAAGATGGCTCAGTGGGTAAAGGCACTTACTGTGCAAGCCTGGTGAACTGAGTTTGATCCCTAGAACCTGAATAAAGGTGGAAAGAGAACCAACTCCATAGAGTTGTCTTCTAAACTTCATGCCTGCTGTGGCATGCATGCCTCCTCAATCATGCAAATTCACAATAATAATTTTTTTAAAAAAGAATGTAAGTCTAGGATTGGTATTAAGCCTGATTTGTTGAGCTTGAACTTGAAACTTTTTCTTTTTAAACCCTCTAGGATGACCAGTGCTGCCTGATAGTTTAGGATGGGCTCCATCTGCCTATCCAAGGTGAAGGATATGTTGGAGATCCTGTCAAAACTGAGCAAACCAGGATGGGATGTTACCCTTGGAACCTAATCACAAGGCTTCACCTGCTGTTTGGTGGATGGGTACTGTGGAATGGGTTGGGGAGAGGGGTAGTTTTGCCTGCTGGCGACACGGCCCCAGGGTAATCAGTGAGCAAAACATTTGTGACATAAATACAATGAGTTGGCCAGTCTGGATACCTGCCCAGTGGCCTGGGTTTCCCAGCAGTCTGAATAAAGTCACTTCTTTGTCTTAGCACATGTGGATGAGTAATCTGGTCCCTGCTTCTCTGTTGTGAAAGGAGCTTCCTCGGGGAGGTCTCCTGGGCATTCTTTCCAGCCTTGGTTCAGGTGTAACCTTACATGATTCTTCCATGGTTGCTACTGGTTCTGTGTCTCTGTGGTGCTGGTCTTTATGATCCCACTACTGTGTAATGATGTGTCCTATGAGTACTAAAGAAAGAGGTCTTCCTGTGATAGATGAACCCCAGAGGATGTAAGGGGTCCTCCTTTGGTAACGCCCCTTTGTCAGGTAGCTGAGCATCTGGGCCCCTTTTTGTATCTTGTTTCATAAAACACAGAATATTTCTCTTCTTTCACACTTGTCAGTCTCCCTGTGTCCCCCACCCATGCTGCCATTCCCCAAAGCTTGCCAGGAGCTTTGGCCATGTTGGATTGCTAGCGTTGAGCAAGCAGCCTAGAATCTAGGTGTGATTATTCTCTCTTGGCTGCTTTCTTTGTCCTGTTTGTTTTTTAGGACCCTTCATTTGAGCAGTGCATGTTCTAAATTGGTGGCTTTGTTCTCATCTCTGTGGTTCCTTGTAAAGGTTGGGTCACTTAAGGTCCTGGAGTTGGTGCTGACCCTGTTCTTGGTCCAGAAGGATTAGGTTGTGTAGTCCAGCACTTAGCAATGAGTTCTTCTAGGTGGCTTTATCTTTGAAAAGTGCTCTTGAACCTTGTGAGGTAAAATAAATAGGTGATGTGATTATTGCCTGTTTGGACTTTCTGCCTAACCATGGGACTCAGTGTCAGGTCTGGGAAATAGCTTTCATCTCTGTTCACCTCCCTTGGGTCAACAACGTTTTGTCTATGTTTCATATTTGTTAAGTGGGAAGAACAGGGGACTTGGCTTCCTGTTTGAAGACTTGGGTCTGCTCGGTCTGCCACACTACTTGTTACTCAAGCTGTACTGTAGCCGTTTCTTTTGCAGCAGGCCTTTGGTATCTTTGTGGGTACCACTAGCCTCACTTTAGGGCATTACTACTGACTATTACACAAAATTGGAGGTGACTACCTTGCCCAGATGCCTCCTCATCTCTTCTCCGACTCTGACCTTCTCTTAATCCCTTAATTCCCATCCCATGCTCACCTTGCTTATTTAGATTGGCTTGAGTGATGCAGGAGGCTATAGCGTCCTCTCAGCTTGGTAACATGGTATTCTATGTGCTGCTTTCTGTTGCTGTGTTGAAACATTGACCAAAAACAACCTAGGGAGAAAAGGGTTTATTTCACCTGAAGATTACAGTCCATCAATCAGGGAGTCAGGGCAGGAAGTCAGGTAGGAACTAAAACAGAGGCCATGGAGGGACACTACTTACTGGCTCCCCATGGTTTTCTTAGTTTGTCTCCTTATACAATTTGAGACCACCTGCTCAGGTGTGACACCACCCTCCATGTTCTGGACACTCCCATATCAATCATGATTCAAGAAAGCAACCCATTGGCCTGCCTGCATGCCAGTCTCATGGGAGCATTTTCTCCATTGAGGTTCCCTCTTCCCAGGTAACTTAGCTTGTGTCAAGTTGACAAACTAACCAACATACTTGGGAATGTCTGGAGATATTGTTAACTTATTGTAAGATTAAAATGGCTGTGAGAATACAGTTCTGTCTAAAAAGTCTGCTGCCTTGGAATGAGACATCCATGTCACTTTCCTGCAGACTTGGGTGTGCTTTAGCTGTTTAGCCTTTGGGGAGTACATAGTTCAGCAGAAGAAAGCAGTGTTGTACATGGGGATGTTGATGAAGTCAGTTGTAATGCAGGTTTTGGGCTCTGAACTCTTGTCTCCAGGTAAACTGGGGGGAACTGTTTGACTATCTGCAGTCAGTCATCTTATTTTATGGTATTTAAAATTTTCTGGTTTATCTGTATGGGTGTTTTGCCTGTATGTGTCTCAGTGTACCATGTGTGTGGTGTTCATGAAGATCAGAAGAGGGCATTGAATTTCCTGAAACTCAGCTGCTATGTTGGTGCTGGGAATTGAACCAGGTCCTCTGGAAGTGAAGGCACTACACTTAACCACTGAATTATATCTTCAGTCCCTATCAAGGTGTTTTTTTGTGGGGCTTTTCTGGGTTTGTGGTGCCGGGGATTGGCCCAGAGCCTTACTTGCTTGTGCTATTAAGCAAATTCTCTACCATAGAACTGCACCCTACCCTTGTGCTGAGATATCCTTGAACTTTAAGCTGGAAATGAATGCAGTACGTGAGATAGGCAGGTTCCCTTACCCCTATGTGTAAACATGGTCAGGTGATTGTCATGGACCATAGATCACAAATTTCTGCTTTGTCTTCATGTCTGGTTCTGGGAGTTGTCCCTTCTGAGGCTCTTCCAGTGTTTCCCTCTTTTTGCATTGATACTTGACCATTTAATCTCAGCACTTTTGTTTTGTTTTGTAAGGGAACTGCTGCTGGCATGTATCAAGATACACTGTCAGGGATGATAATTGGTACTGGCTGGTTTCACTTGGTCCCTTTGACTGTTTGTCTCTGGTATTTGAGTGTTCAGATTTAGGGAGAGAGGCTATTGTGTGTGTTTGGCCTCTTCTTTGGTGCTTGTCAGACTTTTTGAGCATGTAATATATAGTGAGATAGATATACATGCTGTTATGCTAATTATAAAACATTTTTTTTCTCTTGAAGGAGAATTTATTTTTTCCTCTTGAAAATGCCTTGTTCCCTCTAGAGATACAGTTTCCCTATTCCAGGGACCCTTAAATTAGTGGAATCGTTAATACATGAAGGAGTGGTCTTAAGAAAATTGAACTAGCCCAGTAGTAGTGGCATACCTTTAATCCCAGCACTGAGGAGGCAGAGGCAGGTGGATCTCTTGAGTTTGAGGCCAGCTTGGTCTACAGAGTGAGTTCCAGGACAGCCAGGGCTACACAGAGCGACCCTGTCTTGTACTCCCCCCCCCCCAAAAAAAAAAAAAAAAAGAAAAAATATCTAGGGACCTGGGCACCATGGTATATGCCTACAGCCCCAGATTTTGGGAGGTAGAGGAGGGGAGTTGACAGTTCAAGGCCACCAAACATGGGTGACTTAGCAAGCAAACAAAACAAAAAAAGGAAATTGATGCTGGAACATGTTTAGAGAGATGTATTTCCTTGGTACTGTACACCCTCATCGTGTGCTTGGATGTACTTTATTTCTACCAGTTTTTAACTTGAAAGTGTCCTTGATGAATTATCAAGGAAAATGAAAAACAAAAGGAGGGCCCCACCTCCCTGGTAGAGTGCTTATTTAGTATACAGAGGCCCTGGGTTTATCTTCAGCACTGAAAATCCTTATGAAACCCTGGATCCTTGGCAGTTGGGCCAATGGAGCAGATGGAAAAGCCACATGCCTCAAGTCTGAAACTCTGGTTATGAGTCTTCAGGTATTTGTTGTTTGACTTTGGGAGAGTTACTTCATTTCTCTGAATTCTCTCATAAGTAGATGTACTGTGGAAATGAACAGAAATTAAACTCATCTTTGAATATATACAGTAGGATCACGGAATCATAGGTATTAAGATGATTGTGTGCCTGTTCTTCAGGCACTATTATGCCAGATGCTGGGTTAAGTTTTGCAGTGACTGTGGCAGGGAGGAGCCAGGGAAGTGCAGGGTCTTGATGTGGGTTGTATAGTCCCATGCCCACACTGAACTGCCTGGTAGGTAGAGTTTGGCCAGAGTGCTCAGCATCTGCTTCTTGAAGGAATAATTACAGGGCAATGGCAGAAGAAAGAGAAGTACTCATTTTTTGTGAGCGAAGCATCTTGTGAACAACTGTTCATTCAAGTTCTTTCCCTCCATTTGCTAAGTTTCTTCCTTCATTTCTACTTTCCAGTAAGTCAAAGTGGTTACTTGTGACAAAAATCTTAGACCTGTGCCATTCTGAGGTCAAGACAGGTGTTGTTGGTAGAAAGGCAACAGGGCATTGGTGCTGTTGCATATCTTAGGGGTAGACTTAATTGATATGGGTGAGCATTGCATAGATGGGAGGGAAAATATGAGAAGCTGAATGCATTAGTTTTTCTGTTGCTAGGATAAAAAACCTTGACCAGAAGCAACTTGAGGGAAGAGGCAGGTTTATTTTACTTCAGCTCACAGGTTACAGTCTACCTCTGAGAAAAGCCAGCAGAGGAACTCAAGCAGACACCATGAAGGAATACTGCTTACTGGCTTGTTTATTCCTGCTTGTTCAACCTGCTTTCTTATAACCCAGAACCACCTGTCTAGGGTGATACTGCTTGAAGTGGGCTGAGCCTTTCCACACCAATCATTAACTAAGAAAATGCCCCACAGACTTGCTTAACAAGAAATCTGATGGAGGCGTTTTCTCAGTTTAGGTCCTTCTTCCCAGGTGATTTAATAGCTTATGTCAAGTTGACAAAAACTGAGCAGCACAGTGAACATCTGTGTGTCTCCATGTTTCCAGGTTTGTCAAGGACCCCACACAGCTCTGTGTTGTTTGAAAAGGATCCTGGGACTTCTAAGCAAGTCATAGATTGGGGCTTTGTTTTTTTTTTTTTTTTTGTTTGTTTTGTTTTGTTTTATTTTTCAAAACAGGGTTTCTGTGTAACAGCTCTGACTGTCCTGGAACTCACTTTGTAGATCATGCTGGCCTCGAACTCCTAGAGAGATGTTTTTACCTCCTGAGTGCTGGGGTTAAAGGCGTATGCTACCATGCCTAGCTTGGGGCTTTGTTAAAGGATTCTCTGGAGAAGGGCTAGAGTGGGACCGTGCATTCATTTGTAAGGAGTTACCAGATGGTAATATCGAGGAGCATCACAGCTCCTTGGCAGGGATGCATTTAGATTCCATAGTGCCTGCCAAGTGTGCTTATCCCTGGTCATCTCATGCTTTGGGTTCTGGGTGGCCAAGGCTTCCCTTGAGCAGGTACATGTCTCCTGCTGCAGCAGTGTTGCCCTAGCTGGGCAACACTGGGTGTTTTCCTTCTTTATCCTAAGTGCTTACTGGGCTGCACAAGGAATTTGGAGAGCTTTAGTTATGGGTCTCATGTAATATCACTGGACTTTGGGACATGGTCTAAAGATTTGCATTGAGGTGTGAGTAATATTCTTAGTATCTTAACTAAAATTACAATGGTAGGACTTGAGGATTGAGGCTCATGAGCTGTGATCTGGAGTTTGGGAAATATTTTGGGATGTCTACCTGGTATCAGGTGGTGGTCAGCTTTGAGTACATGGGACATTTGATTTGCCAGACTTCTCCAGGAGTTGAAGAGTGGAGAATGTGGTTACCTAGCCCTGTGTGGTATGGTTGAGAGCCATTGCCAAGCACCCATTCTGATCACCCCAGACAGGTCTTGAGTGTGTCGATTCTGATACTGTCAACTGGTATCTTTATGAATGTAGCCATTGGTGGCTCTTTGGAAGCTCCTAGTGTAGCTCTTAATTATTCAGGAAGCTCTGCTATATGGTGGACTGTGTTTGTGGCCTCCAACGCCCACCTTTAGAACTGTCTGTCTTATAATCCTTCTGCTGTTTTACTGCTGGAATGAGCAAGGATTCGTTTGGTTTTCAAGCATGCTCTCACCTTACTGTAGCTTTTTTCTTTTCTTTTCTCATGGGTCATAAACTTACAGCATTGTTTCATTTCATTGTTTCAGTAATTTTTAAGTAAAATGTAAATTTTACCATGTTGATGAAAATAATTATTTTGAGCATTCAGCACTTAGCTTGAGCATTTATTCTTAAGGCAGTAGGAGAGTGCTGGGTGTTGCAGTGGAGCCTAAGGTTAGATGTGGGTTCTTGCTCAGGAGGAACTCATAGTGGGCCAGTCCTGTCAGTAGTCACTTGTCAGCTGGTGCTTCTGAAAAGCAAGAGGTCAAGTCAGTCTTCAGGTTCACCGTCTGACACAAGTCATCAAATTTGCTTTCCTTAATCATGGTCTGCTGGGAGCAAGTGTGTTGTGTTGGGGGTGGGGATCACTGGCCTTGGACTTAAAGAGGATGGCATTTGAGTGTGAACTATGTGCTTTAGGGTAAGTATCCTTATATCTCCCATCTTTCCTCATCTGTATGGTGAGATATGTATGATTGCCATATTTGTGAGGAAGTGCTTAGGGAAAGAATGTAGCTTGTTTTTGAAATTTTTGTTTTCTCAGCCATGGAAAAGCTGG
This sequence comes from Cricetulus griseus, assembly GCF_003668045.3. NCBI lineage: Eukaryota > Metazoa > Chordata > Mammalia > Rodentia > Cricetidae > Cricetulus > Cricetulus griseus. The sequence continues at coordinate 31,082,793 of NC_048601.1, read as the reverse complement.
GTATTTTTTTTTTTTCACAAACTAAGAGGGTACTGAAAACCAAGGATGCAGCTCAGAAGTAGTGTGCTTGCCTAGTATGTATGAGGCTTTGGGTTTCATCCAGAAATTACATAGAAATCCTAAGATATAACCAGGCATAATAGCACATGCCTTTAATCCAGCACTTGGGAGGATAAGGCAGGTGAATCTCTGTGAATTCCAGGCAAGCCTGGTCTACAGAGCAAGTTCCAGGACAGCCAGAGCTATTATACAGAGAAACCCTGTCTCAAAAAAACAAAAGATACATGTCTGCTGGCATTTTCAGTGCCACTTTGTAGTTGCACTGTAAAGATATTTCAACGCCAGATGATTTGAAATGCAGGAAATAGATATCAGCACTACCTCACAGTTAAAAGAGTTGAGGGTCCAATGGGGCCTAGCAAGCTAGCTAACACACTAGTTTCTGGAACATGGGGCTGTTGAAGATGGACCTGAATCTCCAGCCCTCCTGAGCTGCCACATATACCAGCTCAGCGCCCTTTCCCATAGATAGTGAGGAAGATGAGAAGCTTGAGAGTGGGGTTGGGGAAGAAAATTTGTGTCACTAATAAAATAGGTTAAGCTACATTTCAGATTGACTCACCTTTGACCTCTTCCCAGAGGATGTCTTGAAGGAACTTCCCCAGGGCCTGGCCATGCTGCTGGTACTGAGCTCCTGACAGCTTGATACCAACGTCAAAGGGAGCGTTGAACTAGGAGGTAGAGTTGGGAGGGCCTGAGGCTTTATCCTGCCTGCCCTGCCCCAAACACCCACCTCTTCCCCAGGGAGGCCTGGCCATGTTGGCCACTTGGGTATCTGAGTGGTCTGTGAATGTAATCTTAGAGTCAGTGGGGAGTGCTAACTGGTCTGGTACTCTCCCTGTCCTCAGGTCAAGCCTGGAAGACACCTCTCTGTGTCACAGATAGAGGTGATAGTCAATGATTTAGAAAGCAGGATTCTGAAATCTGCCTAGCCCCAAGTCCTTGCTTGGTGTGGGCACAGGCTCTGTCAGGCTGCTAGGCATCAGGTGAATGGTAGCCTGCTCCTCAGTTTGTTTCGGGCTGTAGGAAGTATGAGTAGGATGGGGAGTGCTGGGACTTTCAGGGACCTGGAGCCCTTCCAGCCTTCTCTTCAGCAAGTGCTAATTGTTCTCCTCACACTCCATTGTCTGTGCAAGCTGGTCAGATCACCTAACCATACTCTATTAGGGTCACTGCCAGGGCTTACACCCTAGTACTGGATGGTCAGGGGCATGTGAAGTGGCAGCATTTGATTCTCACACAACCTGGGAAAGCCCCTTCTTCTTTGATTCAGGGTCCATCTGTTTAGTGTGGTGGAGATTGTTGGTGTTCTGTCTACAGACCTGATTTTGAAGAGAAAACCTTTGAGGAGAGATGGAATCCCAAATGACAGGGCAAGCAGTGGTCATACTCTATGCCCAGTACTTGCTACATAGGCCAGATGTTGAGGATCATAGGAACTAGGAAATGTTTAATCCTGGCCCTGTGCTAAGATTTCTTTCCTAAAAGAACTAAGTGCAGGACTTGTGGCTGGGGTAGCCACCTGCCCAGTGTGGACTTGGCTGTCTCAAGACAGTGTCCATGCCGTGTCATCGAAGGAACCTTGAGGAGCCAGGGGAATAGTTTTCAGGGTCAAACTTCCTGTGGAGCAAGGGTTTATTTGAGAAGACGCTCCAGAGAGTCAGAGACTGAATTTGGTGATCTTGGCATTGGCATTTGCCCTTGACTAGAGAGGAGGATGGGGGAAGGAAACCCAGACCTGTTGGCCTTGGGTGAGTTCACCTTTCAACTTGGGTTTCTTATCTACAAAGTTTAGTCAATGATGCCAGTCTTGCTTAGCTTAAAGGGTTTTTAAAAGAGTAAATGATCCATGATAACGGTAGAACAGGGCTGGAGATGTGGCACTTAGCAGAGCACATGCCTAGCAGTTGTGAAGCCCTCGGTGTGCTCCCTGCTGCTCAGTTAATCATGGTTGCTGTGTTTGAAGATGAAGTTTCATGTAGAAACACAGTATAGGGACAGACATCGCCAGATGCTACTTACAGTTCCCAGGGGAATCCTAGGTGAGCTGCTGAGAGGCACCTATGGGTTCCTTTATTCCTTTCTCCCAATCCTTGAGCTGTTTGTGGTTTTTCTTTACCCCATGCAAAATTCTTCAAAGCAAAACTGACTCCATTAGGCTAGTGGTGTATGAGCTAGCCAGCCTGCACTAGCAGCCCACTTACCTCTCCATAACCAAGGCAGGCCTGAGAGGCCTGGGATAGACAAAGACTTTCTTCTGTCTGTGTCTCTCCATCTGTGCTCCCTGGCTCTTTGTGACCCCCTGGAGTCTTCTGACATCTTTGCTGATCCTGGCTGCTCCCTTGCTACCCTTGCAACATTTAGCTCTTTTGTGCCAGAGACCCTGACCCCCTTGCAGAGCTGTTGTTGCTGGACTCTTAATTCATGAGAATCTTGAAAAGCTTATACTCCATTCTACCCCACCCAATTCCCATTACTGTCACAAGAACATACTGGTGCCTGGGTACCAACCCTGATCTCCAGTTCCTCCTCTGTCCCTTCTGCCTGTCCTCTGCCCTCGGGGTGGAGCCAGCCTTCCAGAGATCGTGGCTGCAGTTTGGCCTGTGGCTTCTTGGATTCCTTTCTCTGCTAGAAAGGAAAAGAGGGTCCCTTTATTTTTCTTAAAATTTATTATTATATTTACTTATTTTGAGATAGAGTCTCACTATGTAGCCCAGGCTGGACTTAAAATTTGAGGCTCATCTGCCTTTATCTTCTAACGTTGGGATTATAGTGTGCACTACCATGCTTGGATGAGGTTTTCTCTTTAGGGACTTAAATCTGCATATCCTACCAAAAGCAGAATTGGGTCACATCAGAGTCCTCCCTTAAGCTTGAAGGCCAGAGAGATGGAGCCACTGCTGCTCGTCATGGGCCTAAAACAGACCGTTTTAGATATGGGGCTTGTGGAGACAGGCTTACCTGGGCTTTCTGGTGCTCTGGGCTCAGGAAGCTGGAGCCTGTCATGGCCACATCCATCCAGAGCACACTGAGTAGCAGCAGACTGCAGATGGTCCCTGAAGACAGCATGGCCTTGGTGGTGGGTACAGGTTGCCCTGAGAAAAGAGAGTCTTCTGGCAGCATACCTATCTCTATGATACGCCTTAGATTTTGTTTAGGTTGGAACCCAAGAAACTTCAAGAAGGGTAGAACCTGGAGTGGAGACTGCTGAGTGAAGCAAGACTCTCTTGTCTTAAAAGGGTGGGAGAGCTGAAGGCTGAACTCTGTCTTTTCTAAACTAGAAGGCTGTGGTGTTCATCCCACTGTCATTTGTCCTAAGCCCCCAGGAGCCTGATGATGGAGCTAATTAGTTCTTTATTCAGCTTTTTCTCAGCAGCCAGACTAAACGTAGGTTGTCCACTGTCCCTTTTGTTCAGTGAGCTCACTGACACCCAGAGAAAGTAAGTAAATGGCCAGTAGTGAGTAATTTAGACCCCTATGAGCACATACAGTTGTGCATACACATACACACATACACAAACACACAACACAGCCTACCTGGAATGCCTCTGAGGTTGTGGTGCCTGCTGCCTGACTGCTCCTTATATAGGAAGCCTTGTGTTTGTTCAGATCTAACAGCCTTATCTTTGAGGCTGTCTACTTTGTGTGGGCAGTATTGCATTCCTTGGGAACTAATATTCTACTCCCTCCCCACTGTTGAAGAACAACAGTGGCAGTCAGGTGCTCTGAGAGGTATCATACGCAGTTAGCTTCTGTTGGGACAACAGCTCCTGATGTCTCTGTGGTACCCATGTGGGTCTGGCTCTGCTAGAGTGTTGGCAGCTCTGAGGTCTGGCTTAATTATGGTGTGACCTTGGCTTGTCCCCTTCCATGTGAGATGATATTGCCACCAGGAGAGCTTTAAGATTTTGTTCAGCTTTGCCCTGCTACTGTGCTTTTATAGCTTCCACATAGAAGCCTGATTTTGGGGTGTTCCCCAAGATGGGCTGAACTGTCTTCCCTAGGGAGTGAGTAAGGGGGAATGCTCACCTGGTGGCCATGCTTTATTGGTGTTCTGTGTGGTAAAAAGACAACTGTTTGGTCTTTTGTTTTTGTTTTGAACTTTTAGGCATAGTTTCCAGGGCCTTGTACTTGGTAGGCATTTTCCACTGAGCCATACCCCAGCCTCATCTGGTGTTTGCTAACCTGGCAGCTTGCCTCTCTGTCCTCTGTCTGGTATCAAGGCCCTAGGACAAGGGATGCCCATTGTGGAGGAGCAGATGAGATGGACCTGGTGATAGGAGTCCTGCAATATAGCTTTGACTGGGGAGAGTTCTAGGAAACTTTCCCACAAAGATCCCTTCCCCTTGCCTGCTAGTTCTTTGAGGACAGAGTGGGAATACGTTATAACTGATAATGTGGCCCGCAGGAGGCAGCTGTGTTGAACCATACCCATGGTTGTGATATACATGCCAAATTCTGTTGGCCCTAGGACTTGCAACTTCTAGAGGACTTCATGTAGTTGGATACTCTTCAGTAATGCTCTTAAGAAAAATAGGGCTGGGTTGGTGCATGCCTTTCATTCTAGCACTTGGGAGTTGGAGGCAAGTAGATCTCTGAATTCAAGGCCAGCCTGATCTATAGAGTTCCAGGACAGCCAAGGCTACACAGAGAAACCTTGTCTTGGAAAACAAAATAAAAAAGAAAAATAGGATGTCTTGAGGGCTGGAGCCTATAGATCTCTACCTGGGGCAGTACAGGCTTCTGATTCCAGACACACTGCTTTCTGACCTGTCCCTGCTGCCACAGTGATAGTGACATTGCATCGACATGGCCACTCTGGGTGGATGTCCAGTTAAAGGGGCCTTGATAACAGAATAAATGATTCAGGGCCCCATGACATCCTGAACTACTAGATAGTCTTGGGGGAGATTGGGCCCTTTGGGAATTCTAGTGACAGGTGAGGCATGGGCTGCGTTGTACCTTCTCTAAGTAAAAGACCATCTGGCAGGGGTAGCTGAAATCCTATGTTTAGTCCTAGCCGCACATAACTATATTACCAGGCACCTTCATAGCCCTGTCACCCACCTGAACTTAGAAACCATTTGGCCCTGGGGCCCAGAGGGGCTGAATATGGAGGTGGTGAAGAAGCACCTGCAGCCCTCCAGTCTGGGAGGACAGAAAGCCTATGCATGGTGATCAGGCATTGGCTGAGATAAGAGCTTGTCTACTTGGTCCCTGGAAGCTTCTGGAGGCAGGAGGTACAGGTGTTGATCTTAGATAAGGCCACAGGTGAGCAAACAACAAATTGCTGGCTATCTAGGGACAGAGCTGGCACCCTCTAGTAACATACCTTGGCATCTAGAGTGTAGGTTATAGCAGGGAGGAAGGTCTGGTGATGGAAGAAGTGTGGAGGGAGAAAGTACTAGAAAATACCTAACCACCCACCCAAAGCTGTGGGAGAGGGATGGGGCTGGGAAATGTGCCTCCATCCTAGCAACAGGAGCTTGGAGAAGACTGTATGACTCCAGAAGGACAGGTGGCTTCCCTACAACCTCCTCCCCTTTTAAAAGATTTATTTATATATATAGGTATTTTGTCTGCATGCATGTCTGCAAACCAGAAGAGGTCAAATCTCACGGGACTACAGTTATAAACAGTTGTAAACCAACATGTGGGTGCTAGGAATTGAACTCAAGACCTGGAAGATTTCAGTGCTCTTAACTGCTGAGCCATTATTCTAGCCATTTCTCCACTTTTTAATTGTGACCAAAACCAAATTGGCAGCTCCAAGAATGGGAGCCAGGCTAATTTATTCATTCTATCCAATGGTTTTTCAATCAACTAGCTAGGGTTAGGCTTTTGAAATGGTCCCAGTTTTGAATAGCTTTCTGTTCTGAGATCCCTCAAGTACATCGTGTACACTTCCTCCTCAGACCTGAAGCCAAACATGTGCCTAAAGAAGCAGTTGTTTCCATTAGTGGGAACTCTTTGTGCAAGCACATACACCCCTTTACATGCACTGTGTACACATGCTGGTGGAGGTCGGTGGTTAACATTAGGTGTCTTCCTCGATTGCTCGCTAGTTAACTTACTGATACAATCTCTCTCTCTGAATTGAGAACTTGCCAATTCAGTTTTTCTAGCTGGCCAGCTTGTCAGGGGTTCTCTGGTCCCACATTCTGGGCCTTAGGATTTCAGGTAGGCTGCCATACCTGCTCAGTTTTTAAGAACCCCCCCCTGGGGATCCACACTCAGGTCCTCGAGCTGTGTAGTGTTCTTGCTGAGGACCTGAATTCAGTTCCCAGAATCCATGTTGGGTGATTCAAAACCATCTGTAACTCCAGCTCCGGGGGACCCAGTGCCCTTTCTGGCCTCTGTCAGCACTTGCACTCATGGGCACACACCCAAACACAGACACATACATATACATATAATTTAAACATAAAACAAAAAAGGTAAACTGTCATTTTTACACTGTTACGGAGTCTCCTTTTGCAGCTTCACTTTGCATAGGTTGAATTAGGGACAACTATGATCTGGAAATAAAACATGGAAAAGTCTGGAAATAAGCAATTCATATGTGTGGTTATTTGTTTTTATTTTATTTTTTTTTGGCTTTTCGAGACAGGGTTTCTTTGTGTAGCTTTGGAGCCTATCCTGGCACTCTTACTATATACCAGGCTGGCCTCAAACTCACAGAGATCCACCTGCCTCAGCCTCCCGAGTGCTGGGATTAAAGGTGTGTGCCACAAACACCCAGCACGTGTGGTTATTTGTGTCTTTTTCCCCTCTTGTTTTGAGATAAGGCTTGGCTGTGCTGTATGTAGGCTGGTTTAAAATTATTCTGTTAAAGTGATGTTCCTGCCTCATACTCCAAGGAGTGTGGGGCTAGATACATGGCAGAGACCTGGTTCACATATTTTAAGTAAGTTTTATTATGGTTTATTGTTAAAATTGTTCTTTTGTGTATGGTGGACTTGAGTTTGTAGGTATAAGCTCTGTGTGTGCATGTGGGGGCCATAGCAGGATGTTGGGAGATCCAACACCAACCCTTTGAGTTTAATAGTTTTTTAAATATGTTGGGGTTTAAGGTCCCTAAGTTTTGTTTGATGAGTATTGTAGCAGCAAATGAGCAACAATCTGAAGCATTGCTGGGTAGAATGTTCTGTATGTTAGGTCAAGTACAAGAATGGCTCATATGTGCTGTAAATGTACTGAGTTTGAATGCTCTTTAGGTTCTGTTACTGAATGAGAATTGAAATGTCAGAAAATTGGAGCTGGTTTCTTTATATATGTTCCTGCTCCAAGTGTCTGGAAGTTCCTGTTAAGGGCAGACGGTTTTGGATTGTTAGGCCTTCCCAAATTGACCCTTTTATCATGTTCTGGTGTCTGATGGCATTTCTCCTTCTAAAGCCTGTTTTATTTGACAGAAACAGATAAACTTGATTCTTTCCTTTTGATTAGTATCTGATATGTTTGCAGCATTTTTATTATTTCTTCCCTTTGTGTTTAAAGTGGAGCTAATATAGTCTGGTCATACTGATTTAGAGATTGGTCTTGCTTGCAGTCCCTTAGCTGGGATTCTAGCATATGCCACTATTGGGCTGATTTTTCCTCCTCTCCCTTCCTTGTTCTTTCTCCATTTCCCTTCTCTTTCCATTCACTTTTCTTCTGGCTTGAACTGGACTCATTTGATCGTCCTGAAGCCTCAGTCTCTTGAGTAGCTGTGATTATTGTTGTCACTACACCCAGCCATGTGGTTTGATTGTGTGTGTGTGTGTGTGTGTGTGTGTGTGTGTGTGTGTGTGTGTGTGTGTGTGTGTATGTATGTATGTATGTATGTATGTGGGTAGTGCCAATATGTATACAGGCAAGAGACTGGCATCAGGTGCTTCCCGCATTTATTTACCTCCACCCCAATTTTCTTTTATAATGTATGTGTGTGGGTTTGTCTACATGTGTGCAGGTACTTGTAGAGGTCATAAGTGGGTGTTGATCCCCTGGTGCTAGGATTACAGGAGTTATAAGCCACCTGATATTGGTGCTGATAAGAGAACTCTGATCCTCTGTAAGAGCAATGTGTGCTTTTAACCACTGAGGTCTCTTCTTATCCCTCCACCTTACTTTTTGACACAAGGTCTCTCACTGAACCTGTAGCTTGCCTGTTTGGCTAAACTGGCTGCCTAGCATGACCTCAGGATAATCCTGTCTTCATCTCTCCCATTTTATTGTGTGGGTTCTTTCTAGCCTTTGCTTGTTATTAAGACAGTATCTCACTGAACTTGAACTTGCTATGTAGCTGAGACTGGCACTGGATGCTTGGTCCTGCCTCTATCTCCTGAGTGCTGGAATTACAAGTACATGCTACCATACCAAACATCTTGTTCAGATCTTGAATGTTTGGTAAAGGCTGCTTTTGCCAACCTGTGTGCTGGTGAGAGGTGTGATATAATGGAAGATTAAGGTAGTGAGGAGATATGCCCATGAAGAGGATACTGGGGTCCCGGTCCCTTTCTCTTCTTGCTTCTCCCTGTCATGAGGTGAACAGGCTTCTTCCTTTGCCTTAAATTCCCACCATGATGTAGGTAAACCACAGGCCAAAGGAACAGACCCAACGAACCATGTACCAAAAATCCCGAAATTTTGAGCTAAGGCATTTTGTCATAGTAACAGAAAGCTAATAGATCTTTATTTTATAAAGACATCTTTATTTTAGCAGGTGTGGAGTTCTGAGTTTTCTTTCATCAGAGATGTTTTGTTTGATTTCTGATGACAAATTGGCTGCTATTCCTTTATGTGTTCTTGTGACTATAGCATGTATGTCTCTGACTGCTGCTGTAACACCCTTAATGTGCCCAATGGTTGTGGAGGATTAGGGCTTTAATTATATTTGGGGCAGGGATTGAGTCAGGGTTTCTTTTTGTATGTAACAGACCTGGCTGTCCTGGAACTCACTTTGTAGACCAGGCTGGCCTGTAGTGCGCAGAGATCCACCTGCCTCTGCCTCCCAAGTACTGGGGTTAAAAGCAGTGTGCCACTATGCCCGGCAAGGGTTTTAATTTTAATTGTGGAAAAATATTTGGCTGTCTCTTCATATTTCTTCCCCCTGTACTTTTCCTTTTTTTGCCCTCTTCCCTCAGGACTCCCAACTACACACAGGCTAGACTATATGGTATTGCCCCACAGATCACATTATTGGTTCAATTTCTCAGTCTCCTTTTCTGGTAATTATTTGGTTCCTTCTGGTAAGTGTTAAAATTCACATATCTTTCTAACTGTGTTATCTAATCTGAGTACTTCCAACTAGAGTATATTCTAGAAATTCCACTTACCGAGTTTTTAGGTATTTCTCTCATGTTCATTTTCCTTTACATTCTTGAAAACGTAACAGCTGCTTTTAAAGTTCTTAGCTGCTACTTCCATGGTCTAACTTTTTTTTTTATTTTTTTGAATGGTGTTGCTATGTAGTCTAGGCTAGCCTGGAACTCACCGTCTCCTGCCTTACATACACTCTTCATTCTGCCTCCTTTCCTCCTTTATCTGAGTATGGAACCCAAGTCCTCACAAATTCTGGGTAAGCATTTTACCACTGAGCCAAGACCCCAGCCATGTATCTTTTCCACTTTTGGTTGAACCATATTGTCCTCCTTTTTGCACACCTTTAGTTTTGATCTGTAAGCAGGATATTCTGGTGTTTGAGTTGTTCTGCATTTTGTTATATTCCTTTAAAGCAGTGGTTCTCAAGTTGTGGGTTGTGACTACTTTGGGAACTGTATTAAAGGGTGGTAGCATTAGGAGGCTTGAGAACCACTGTTTTAAAGAATGTTAGGCTTTCTCACACAGTGAAACCACAATAGATTCCTTTGGCCTTTGCCAAGGCTGCTTGGCTTCAAGAACAAACCTTAATCTGGGCATGGTTTACACACCTTTAATACTAGTAGTCATCAGGTAGAGGCAGGAGGCTGAGTTCAAAGCCATCCTTAGCTATGTATCTATCCAGCTCCAGGCCAGCCAGGTAAGGTGTAATAGCTGGGTGTTTGAGACAGGATTGCAGTATGTAGCTCTGCCTGCCCTGGAACTCAGACAAGGCTGGCTTTGAATTTTTGACAGTTCTCCTGCCTCAGCTTCCCAAGTGCTGGCATTACAAGTGTGCCCACCATGCCTGACTATCATCATTCTTGGAACTTTCCCTAGTGTAGTACTGTGAATGTGTTCCATTGACTTACCTCCGGTGTGGACACCAGAGATTGTTTTGCTCTCAGCCACTTAGAGCTATCTTTCCTATCATCTTAAACTCTTAGGGTCACAATTTCACTTACTGTAGCCCCATACCATCTCAACTAGCCTAAGCTACAAAGAGGTCCCTGGCTGCCGTGTGACACTGTGTCATATCATCTCACTCTGTTGAGAGCAGCAAGCAGCATAGGAAGCCAGGCTTGTCCTTAGGCTGACAGACTTCCATTCTCTATGAGCTGAGAAGCACAAGAAAGCTTCTTTCCAGCCCTTTTCTCACACATATTATGAAAGAAAGGAAACTGGTTTTCATGCAATTTCCAGAGGGCTTGGGTTCTATGGAGTGACTTGGGAGGCTATGTGGGCAGGTACTAGCATCTCCTTACTTCAGTTCCACCCCTTAACATGACAAAACAACAGGTTTGGCTTATGAACAGTAAAAGGATAGATGGGAGCTCTGCAGGTCTCCTGAGGTAACTGGTAAGTAAAGGTTTGGTGTGAACATACACTGTGGCAGAGGAATAACAACACCCACTCATCAACCCCCCACCCCACCCCCACCTCTGGTTCTGCAGTGGATAAGTTTGGGGTAAGGTGGGCTAGAACTCTAATCCTGACTTTCTCTTTAGCAAGTGGATAAGTCTGTCTCCTCTGCCATATTGCTTACCTGAAATCCAGTGTAAAGGACTGCTAAAGCAGCAAGTGGTAGATGGTAGCTATTATTGTTACTTACTGCTGGTTTGGGTGATGGTTTCAGGACTTCTGCTGGGAGTGGTACCTGGCTTAGGATCAGAATTGATTTCCCATCATAGCCTTATGTTTGAATGCTGAGTTAACATTCCTTGCCTGGCATATACGTGTGTTAGCATCTCATTACCTATTCTTGTTTGTTTTTGAGACTAGGTTTCTCTGTGTAGCCTTGAATGTCCTGGAAATTGGTTTGTAGATCAGGCTGGCCTCAAACTCAGAGATTCACCTGCTTCCTGAGTGCTGGGATTAAAGGCGTGCACCACCACCCGGCTTCTCATACCCATTCTTTAGGACAGAAGTCATCACTCCCATCCCATGGAGTAAGTGCACCCAGAAGGGGCTACTGTCCTTGAAGGCCCAGCCTGGAAAACATGGCTCACACAGGTGCTCACCACAGCAGACCAATTTGGACAGATGCACTGTGTGGGATGACACAGTAAAGTTTCTATGCAATATGATTTTATTAGCTTGGAAACAGCCTGAACCAAAAGATAGTTAAAAATGGCCAAAAATATTTAAAAATAATAGTCATTTGTTCCTAGCATGAATACTTTTCAGATGGACATTAAATTAAACACAGGAAATCCCAGTAAGGCAGGTGAGCACCCAGTGTTCCATCTGTGGGTACTCCCAGGGTGAGGAATCTTGGTAGCATTAGGACCCTTCTTCCCAGTTGTTGGGATGTTGTTCCAAAATAGGCAGTCCTAGAAATAAGACCAGGCCACCTGTGTTGTCACTGCTCATTCTGTTGGCCTTCTGTGATGGAGGCTGACACGGAACCCTGGCCCTTGTTGACATCACTGATGCACACCCACTGTCCATCCACCGACTCTTTCCATAGGGTCACCTGCAAGTTAGCGCACAAAGTCACAGGTCTGCACCTGTTTCTGCTGTTCTCCAGCCTCATCCTCAGTGTGGACTCAGAGGCTGTGGGAAAAGCATTTACCTCCCACTACACTTGCTCAAAATGCAGGGGAATGACTAACTCATTGCAGAGAGCAGAAGGAAACAGCACAGTAGAACATGGGATGCTGCTCTAACTAGAGTGGCACAGAGAGGACATACGTGGCTAAGAGCAGGACAGGATTGGGCCACCCGTGTCCCCAAGTTTAACAGCACAAGTTAGACAAAATACAACTATTACATGAAATTTAAAAGGTCTGTCCCTGGAGAAGAACTGAGTGGCTGCTCTCAGACTCTCAGAAGTACATGACCTTGTGCAGCTCACCTGCACCTATCACGGAAGTAGGATCTATACTTTACACATAGGGTGAGAAATGGCCTTATAAGGCAAGCAGAATAAGCCAGCTGTAAAATGCCTCAGGAATGCCAATTTAAACACCAGGACCTGACTCTGGTAGACTGAAGTAAAGCTATCCTTTGAGATAGAGCCTGCAAATCTGTTCTGGAATTACTGCAGAGCAGAAAAGGCTATCTGCAGAGGTGTGAAAAAACATGTTTCTTCACTCATACTTTTAGCAATGAACAATGTTGTTTGCATTAGCTTTAAAAAGGAAAGCCATTATGCTAAATGAAATAAGCCAGTCACAAAAGGACAGAAAGTAGAGTGGGTAGTGAAGGGAGCTAGTTAATGGGTACTGAGTTTGTTTTACAAGCTTAAGAGTTCTGAACATAAACTGCATAGTATCAACACAAAGCACTTAAAGTCATTACAATGGTTTAAAAAAATACATATTTTGCCACAGTTACAGAAATTATGGAAGTACCCCCTGCCCCTACAGAGAAGCTATGCTTTAAGGCAGAAGGTGCTCCCTACTTTCTTATCTCTGCCCTGTGTTGGTCTTTCCAATGGCCACTTGGCTATGGCAGAAGCAAGGGTGGAGACATAGGAGGTAGTAAAAGCCCCTGTGGTATATTCTGATTCTTAGGAAAGAGGCCCATCAACATCCTGGATAGCTCAATGTTCTCCTAGCAGAGCTCAGGCCACACTATAGCTATGCAAACCCTATACAAGTCACCTCCTTTTCTGTGTAATAGGGCACACAGTGTCTCAGGGTTGAGAGGCTGAGATGTAATTTAGATCCACCTCTGACTAGGTGGGCCCACATGCCAGCAAGTGAGAAAACATTATAGTCTTGTATGCTTGCTGCCCAGGAAATGGGGTATACCTTATTGTCTCCACCTGACACAGCTAGGATGTTTGCTGTGATAGACCAGCTCACATGCCACACGACATCGTTGAATTTGTGCAGGAGTTTGGGTGACCACATATTGCCTGAAGCATCATCGCAGGTCCAAATAAATACTCGACCATCCTGGGGAAAGACACACATCAGGAGATGGAGCATTCTTCCCAGGGAGAGCCATCTGAACCTGTAGACAGGCTGCTGAACAGTCTGTTCCAATGCTAAGCTTCTGATCCATTTACCCTGAACACATCCCACAACAGACAGGGGCTCTAAGCTGGGCAATGGTGGTGCACGCCTTTAATCCCAGCCCTTGGGAGGCAGGCGGATCTCCATGAATTCAAGGCCAGTCTGGTCTATAGAGAAAGTTCCAGGACAGGCTCCAAAGCTACAAAGCGGAAACCCTGTCTTGAAAAATAAAACAACAAAAAAGAAAAAGCCGGGGCTCTGGTTTCATGGATGAACAGGCCATTGCTATGGGTGTTCTTCTCCCTGCCTGGCTAGTCTTTCTCATCAAAATGGGGACAGCAATCTTTTAAACCAAGCTCAGAGACAGGGAATGAACAAATAAGAACAACTTCCAATAAAACACTCGAATGGGCCTAAAGGTCTTGCCTCTTACCTCACATCCCAGTGGTGACAGGACATCAGAGATGGTTGTGTCTGGGAAAGGTGACTAGGTATATATGAACCCATGAATTTGAGCAACCCCATCCCTCCTACATGTGAGGGTCAGGAGGGACCCGAACTTGCCTCCAAGTTTGGTACTAGTTCTCAAGCTACTTCTGACCCATCTCACTGTACACCGGCCTTACATGCTCCTGGTCTCTGCCCAAGTCTAAAGATGCCTGCTGCCCTCCCTTCCCATTCCAAAGGACTTTTCCTCTGTTGACATTGGAAGGAATCAAGGCTGAGGACATGGGATGCCCTCATGGGGAGGGCTGACCTGAGAGCAGCTGGCAATGGTGCTGGTGGGCAGGCCAATGGAGGGGGCCCAGGCAACGTCTCGAACCCAGTCGCTGTGTGCCTCTAGCTTCTGCTCCTCCTTCCATTGGCCATCTTCCTCCTCCCTACAGAGGAAACCAGAGCAGGGAATGTAGTGGCAAGCAGGCTTTTCTACCCTAGGTGGAGAGTCCACCTTTCATGTTCTCTTCAATGAGAATAATGAGTGGAATTCTATTTAGCTCACTAAGCTGTCCATGAAGCTCCCAGGAAATGCCCTCTCTTCCATAGCTTCAAAGTTTTGGTAAAACTCAACATACTCAGAAAAAGAGCAGGTATTTGTGTTGTTTTTAAAAGGATGTCCTAACAGATTGAAAACAGGGAGAAAGGTGATCTTGCTTCTTGTAGAGTGTGGCTGAGCAATGACAGGCAAGAGTAGAAGTGCCCCTCTGAGGAGATGTCCACACAACTCACTGACCTCCACAGCTTGATGAGGTTGTCACAGCCACCTGATGCAAACTTCTTGATGTAATTGGGCTTCTGCCCTGATGGTTGGTCTATGAGGCTTCCAGGCACAACAGCAGGGGCCCAACTGACGGCGTTACAGCCAATCTGCAGAGGGGAACCTGTGGTGAGGCTGCACTCTTGCACAGCAGTGGGAAAGTATCCCACAGACTCCTAGTGATTTTCCTCTAGTTGTCAGGACTTGGATTACAGCACACAAATAATGTGATGAGCAAGAATTAGGCACTGACATGTTCCTGTTATACCAGCATGGGAGGCAGGATAAGAGGACATGAGTCAGGTAGATTCCTTAAGGTCAGTAGTCAACTAGCCTAGCCAAATCCATGCACTTCAAATTCAATGATTCAGTAAGAGATCTTGTCTCAAAAAAGTAAAATGTGGGAGCAACAAGGAAAGACATCTGATGCCAACTCTGGGCCTATATATTACTAACAAGACACACAAAGTAGAGTTAACCTTAAAGGCAAACTATTAGACCAATAGATTTCTCAGCAAAAACCCTACAGGCCAGGAGGGCAGTGTTAAGTCCTCAAAGAAAATAAAGGACTATAGTACAGTCTCAAAGTAGAAATGAAGAGCTTCAGCTAAGAGCATAATCCAAGGGAACTTGGCTACAAGACTAGCCTTGTGAATGATGGTGGTGGTGGTGGTGGGGAGGTCCTGTACCAGAGAGGAAAGAAAGATTACCCATGGATTGCCCATGGGAGAATAAATCCCACTAGAAAAGTACACATGAAAATGAGAAATAGCAAACAAACAAAAAAACCAAAACAAAAAAACTAATATAAATATGAGCTAGAGAAGACACCATCAAAGAGGAGTCAAAACAACTAGATGACCAAATAATGACTTTTCATGGTAACCCTGATCATTGGCTTATATATTTAATTTTCTTTTGTTTGGTGGCAGAGCTTCCCTCCTTCCTACCTCAGTTTCCCAATGTAAATTATCTCAATTCACTAGTTAAGATACAGACTAGGGCTGGGAAGGTGGTTCAGTAAGTAAAGTGCTTGCTGCAATGAAGGAAAACTGAATTAAAAAACAGGAATGGGCCAGGTGGTGGTGGCGCATACCTTTAATCCCAGCATTCAGGAGGCAGAGGCAGGCGGATCTCTGAGTTCGAGGCCAGCCTGGTTTACAGAGTGAGTTCTAGGACAGCCAGGGCCACCCAGAAAATCCCTGTCTTGAAAAACCAAAAGGAAACAATAACAACAAAACAGGCATGATGATGTGTGCTTGCACACTTGTAGTATTAGGGGGTAGGGACAGGAGGATCCCTGGCACTGTCTAGTCAAATCAATGAGTTTTAGTTTCAGTGAGACCGTCTCAAAAAATAAGGTAGACGGGCGGTGATAGAGGAAGACATCACACATTGACCTCGTGTCTTCACATGCATATGAACACGTACACATGCATACATTACACTACAGAAACAAAGAAACAGACTGATTTGCAACAAGGACCAACAAAATTCTGGATGTAACTCACTTCAGCGGCTCAAACAGAAATCAATCAAGTGTAACCCCAAATTCAATCAATTCCAGGACATGATTAAAAGATTAAGAATTTATGGGGTAGGAGGAGTTAAGATCAAAACTAAAAGCAGTGAAACACTACCCAATGTAATCACAGCAAAAAACTTTACTAATTCCCCCCCCCCCCAAAAAAAAGCAATGGGCTCAAGTGTAAGATGCATTTAAACCACAAATAGGAATGGCCACAGAAGAAACTTTCTATGACTAGGTAAAATGTCAAGGCTATAAAACAGTGACAATATTTAAAGCTGTACAAGGGCTGGAGGATGGCTTGGTGGATAAGGGCACTTGTGAAAGATCTAAATAATTCAATCAATAAATGGCAGATAAACTGAGCAGTTCTCAAAAGGATCAGTAAAAATGCAATACATGAAACAATGTTTGTCTAGTTACTCAAGAAATATAAACAAAAGCACACCAACTCCACCCCTCCCTAGGCAAAGCAGCCATCAAGAAAACAGCAGCAAATTCCAGGATGGATGAGGTGGGAGAAAGAACGCTTACACAGTGAAGGTGGTGGGGGTGTATGTAAATTAGTACAGCCACTACAGAAAAGAACTCCAACAGGGTTCTGCTCTGTGACTTGTATACATACCTACCTACCTACCTACCTACCTACCTACCTACCTACCTATCTATCTATCTGTCTATCTAGAGGACTCTGAGTCAGCACAGCACAGGAATAACTCAACCATCCATGTTTATTGCTGCATTATTGACAGCAGCTAAAAACTGGAGCCAGCCCTCTGTACACCACCAGAGAAAATGACCAAGGAAAACGGGGCCTCGATACACAATGGAGGGAGCTTCATTCTGCCACGGAAGAATGAAATTATTTCATTTGCAGAAAATGAATGGAACTAAAGGTCATCATGTTAAGTGAAATAAACCTCACTCAGAAGGACAACTATCACATATGGAATAGACATAAACAAGCCAGGTGGTGGTGGCACACGCCTTTAATCCCAGCACTCAGGAGGCAGAGGCAGTGAGTTCAAGAACAGCCTAGTCTACAGAGAGTTCCAGGATAGCCAGAGCTACACAGAGAAACCCTATCTCAAAAAAAAAAAAAAAAAAAAACAAGCAAAAAAACTAACCAAAAAGAAAACCAAGACATGATAATAGACGAGGTACTATTTGGGAAGAGGACTCGTGGACTGTTGGGAGATGAGAGGGTAACAGGTGAATGTGATCTAACTATATGATATGCATGTATGAAAATGTCCCAAATTGTAATTTTGCACAATGATTATATACTAATTGAAAAGCAAAAAGGTAAACATGAAATTGCCAGATGACCCAGCTATTTACAGAAAGATATATACCCAAGGGAATTTGAAACAGAGATACAAAAACATACCCATAACATTCATAGCAACATTTACTAATAAAAACTGAACATGCCCATTATCAGACAGGAAAAATGAATGAAGGTTTGACACACCAACTCCACCCCTCCCTAGGCAAACCCTGAAAAATTAGTATTTGCTAGTTTGTTCTTTCATGTACAACTGTGTTTGAGAATTATGAGACATCCAGTTAGGGGCTCAAGAAATGTGAGTTTCCACTTTCCACAATGCTTTCTAGACTATTTCAATCTTAAGGTCCAAGTGCTAGAAAGCACAGGGAACTTGATCTCTAGGCCAGTCTTTAAAACACCACTGAGTTCTGGGAACCCCTAATGCATGTCAGCCTGAGGCTTCTGTAGCCAAGCTTCTATAGTAGTTGAAGGCCCCCACACTTCTACCCCCAACCTGGGGGCTTACTAGGAGAAACCAGTGCCACCTCTGCCTTGGACGGAGAAGGCTGGTGCAGCTGCTGTCCCTCAGAGTAAAGAGGCTCCAGCAGTACCTAACCTATAGCCACTTCTCAGCAAGGATTCTCAGTCTCCTCCTGGGAGCACAGAAGACTTAAGCACAGCAACTATGCTCTCCTCCATGCAAAAGGTAGGGGTTGGACTCACCGTGTGAGCGTTGTTAATCTTCTTCACTTCCCATTGGCCTTCCCCTGTATAGGTCAGCAGGGAGATGGCCCCATCCGAGCTCCCACAGGCCAAAATCAGGCCATAATCATGAGGGGCCCAGCATACAGAGTTCACTGTAGAAAGGAGGCACAGTGAGCAGGCTTTTATCATACATCTGCAATTTTGCTAAACTCTTAGAAAAACCAGAGGGGTTGCAAGTGGCCAGTTAACATTTGGCCAAATAAGGAAAAATCAACACACCTAACAGCATTTCCTAAGACTGTCCTCACAAAGCAAGGAGGAGTGGCAGCCTGAGATTCAAGGCTATCTTGGGAAGCCTCACTGTTCTTGATAAACCTTTTTCTGGACTGGCTTTAGGTCTTGGGGACTGACCTCAGCCGTGGAAAAGCCAACCAGTGTCCAAAGGATGGACAAGCAAGGGAAGGGATTTTGTCATGTGACCAGAACAGAGGCCCTGCCCACCCACAGGACCCTCCCACTCACCTGCTAACTCCACATACCTGAGGAGTCATGTCCTGAGTGCTCATGAGTCTTCTCCCAAGTGCCATTTTCCTCCTTCCAGATAATAACTTTCCGGTCATAGGAACAGGAGGCCAGGATATTGCCGTACATGGGGTGGGCCCAGGCTACTTGCCATACTGGCCCCTCATGTCTGCAAGGGAGGGGGTCAGAGGATGCTCAGAGGGTCAGGAGACCCACAGAGTTACCTCCCTCTGGAGAGACAACAGAATATTCCCAATGTCTTAGTTTTTTGAGTCAGGGTCTCACACTATTTAGCCCTGGTTACCCTTGAGCTTGTTGTGATCCTCCCAAATGCTAGGACAAAAGGTATGTGTCACTATACCTAATTTTGGTCTTCGTTCTACTAAGTTTAAAGCAAAAACTCCCTATCATGGAATGAATTACTAAAACACTGAATTGCCTCTTTGCCAAAATCAAGCTAACAAGTGGCAGGTCTAACAATCTCTACAACTTCAAAGTCACAATGAGCACAAATGGTATTCTTAGACAACTACATGTAAGACAAAAACACATCTGACTTTTCTTGATGACAGAGTGATGACAGGCACTACAGTCACTACTGGGGTTTCCAGCCTACATCCAAAATAGAAGGAAGTGGTCAATTCAGAGTCATGCTAACAAATGTAATTGCTTTCCCTGTCCCAGTTTGCTAAACCTTTGTTTCTATTTTGAGAACCCTTGTAGACCTAGGCATCCTAGGTTAGGAACCCACATTATGTGAAAGGCACTGATGGAAAGCAAAGATAGGACTATGCAAATGAGCCAAGACCTCAAGGGTTAGTGGGAGAGAGAAGAGCAAACAGGGAGAACAACACGATGTATACAATTTGTCTTACGGGCCCAGCAAGATAGCTCAGTGGGTAAAGCACTTTCTGTGTAAGCCTCAACACCTGAGTTTAACTCCCAGAACCCATGAAAAGGCAGAAGAGAACTCCATAAAGTTGTTCTGACTGCCACATATGAGCCTGCACATGTGCCCCAAGTAAGTTTATCTCATGATCATACTTATCAAATGATACTTCAGGTCAAATGGCTAAATATGTGCAGGAAGGTAGTTGTGTTTGTTGCTTTTGAACATGGTAATGGTTGCCCATATCAAAGATATACTTACGATGGGCCCTGGATGGAGGCAGGATTAGCCCATCTGAAATTAAGCAGAGTAGGGCTCCAAGATGCAAAGTGCCTCACTTGCCTAGGTCTCTTGGGGGTAGAGCCAGGGGTCATACCTGAATACACCTGTGCCCTTATCTGCACCTCTGCTAAGGGCACAGGGGTCTGGGCTCTAAGTCTCCTCATTGCTGAACACACTCTGGGACTGCTCTAAATTGGTGCTTTCATCCTTCCTCCCAGGCCCGAGAATCCAGCTATCCCCGAGACCTTCTCCAGGCTTGTTTACACTTACCCTCTAAGGTCTGCAATGAGGATCTGCCCTCCATTTCGCACATCAAAGATTTTGACGGACCTGTCCGAGGAGCAGGTTGCTAGGCGGGTGCCATAATAGTCCATCTGGGCATCATGCTGCAAGGGAGGACAACTGGGGAAGCCTGTAGGATGGGTGGGTGACGCCCCAGCTAGGCCTAGTATAGAGCAGAATCTACCCAAACTCCTATCTGTGCATCATGTTGCAAGGGGAGGGCAGCTGAGGAAGCCTGAAGGACAGGTGGGTGAACCAGTCAGGGCCAGGTACACACAGGAGTCCACTCAAACTCAGTCGCAAAGAATCATCACCTCACACACAAGAGGCTACAATGCTGGTATTATCACTTCCTTGCCAGGAACGTCTTTCTGCAAGGGACCAAACAAGCCATACTACTGAGCTGGTTGTTCCAGACCCTCCACGCACAACTTCTAATCCTAAATGGGTACAGGAGGAAAAATTGACTTAGCTGTCCTCTGCCTCCTTTCAGGCCCTGTCCTCATCGCACGGGCTATTGGGGAAGTCACCCTGAGGTGACCCCAAGGCTAATGATAGAGAGCAGACCTCAGAATACTTCAGGCTCCGTGCGGCACCTCTCTGAGGCACTGTGGGCCTGGACACAGAATTCCGTACAGTTATGTGGTCCTTTCACCATACCAAAGTCCTAGATAGTTTGGGGACCTTTTCCCCAGCAGTGTGCCTAGTACTCCAGATTCCATACCATTGCTCCTGTTGCTTAGGAACCAACTTTTGACACCGACTGGATACCTGGACTTAGGGCTGGCTGCTGCCCCAGTTTTGGGCCTATTTCTGCAGCATGTTATATGGTCTCCTTCAACATCAGTCCCCTGTTGGCTGGTTCACCTATCCAAGTGGTTGCTGCTTTCCTTTCCCACCCTGCAGGTTTCAGCAATTGTCAGCTATCCCCTGGAGCAGTTACAACCTTTCAAAGGTGTTATATAGAACTTAACATTCCTTTGCCACTTTCCTACTCAAGGAAAACAATTCCTCTGGAAGGTCATCTTTCTACTGTGTTACTGCTCTCCTGGTAGGCAGGCTGCACACCCATTTCAAAGTGCTTTGCAGCAGAGTTCTATCATACTGGGAAGGAGGGCATAGGACCTGGGGTGGAAATTCTATCTCCTTAGCTTACCTATTATACAACCTTTGAAAACTTAGTTTATTTCTTTAACCTGTGGTTTCCCTATCTTTCAAAGGGGTTAAGGAGTGCACTGGCTTCAAGAGTGAAGACTTAACAAGGTATGGAATGGAAAGTACTCAGGATCTGATGACAAACTTAGTGAGCATGTATTACTACACTGCCTCATCTGGTCCCCAGGAGGAAACAAAGGCAGGACACTAGCAAGGGTGTCTAGATTGGATATTATTGCCCTTGGGCCCATGCCAGCTCCAGTTGTGGGCTCATAGCTAGACTGCTCATGACCAGTACCAGCAACATGCACAGCTTTGTATCAGAACCCCCAAACAAGTGCCAGTAATCAGGCTGGGAGGCCAGGAACCTCAGAGAAAAGCCTGAAACCACCAGGCCTGGGTCCTCTACCCAAAGGCTGCCTGCACTATTTGGCTTCAGGAAGCAAGCTGAATTTTTCTGTCTGAGACTTTAACCTTCTGGACCTTCCCCAGCAGCACTACATTGTGCCCTGTGTTAGCCTCTCAAGAAACGTCCTAAGTAATGATTCAGGCCTAATGGCCTGGTGTGACCTACTCTCTGGGGCAGAAGCCAATCTGTCTCTGCCCTAGGCTTTCACTGTGGCTGCCACTGACTTCCTACTCTGCCTCATTTAACTCCCTTTCAATGGAGCTAAGAAGTGGCCTTAGGAGGAAGACAGGTGGGAAGATGACTGTCAAACCTCTATCCCCAAATCAGCCTTACTCGCAGAGCAGGGTACTGTGTTGGCCAAAGCCTG
Organism: Cricetulus griseus; assembly: GCF_003668045.3. Classification (NCBI taxonomy): domain Eukaryota; kingdom Metazoa; phylum Chordata; class Mammalia; order Rodentia; family Cricetidae; genus Cricetulus; species Cricetulus griseus. The sequence goes on along the minus strand of NC_048601.1, from coordinate 31,060,768 downwards.
AAGGGCCTGAGCTGTACAACAGAACCAGTTTCTCACAGCAAAGACAAGCCACTGTCAAAGCCTTGCCAACTCAGAGGTCATGTGGGAGAATGACCCTGGAGGCTATGGCCTGCTGGCAACTATTACACAGTCTGAACCCCCAGGGAGAAGGCCCGTGTCCAGGCAGGAGAAGGCAGGAATGAATACTTACAATCATGTCCTCATGAGAGGTGTCCACGGTGTTGATTACTGACACCTAGAACCAAAGATACTCTGTGAACTCACTGACAGCAGCTGTTGAGAGTCATCTTAATGAAGCACCAATTGTTTTAAAGTTCTCAGGCATTTGTTCACTCATTCATTCACTGACACGCTCATTCAGTAAACACTGGCTCTCATTATGTAATTCAGTCTGGCCTTGAACTTGCCTCAGCCTCCCAAGTGCCAGGATAACACATGTGCATTTTGACTTCCAGCTAAAGACTTTGTATGTATTGAGTACTGTGGGAAGGACTGCAGACTGACAGGAATGTGAATGGCAGTTCTTGCCTCAGGGAGGCTCATGTGTAAATAACCTGCCAGTAGCCAGATGAGCCATACTGTGGTTTGTGTGGGCAGGAGGAGCCCAAGATGAGGGGATACACAGTTGCCTTAAGTGATGAGACCCAGGGAGAAGATATAATCCAAGCAGACAAGGATCCCATGGGCAAAGACAGTCTGAGAACCTGAGGTCAGTGAACCTGGAAAGCAGGTCTGGCAGCTCTCAAAGGTGAGGTGGGACCAAGCAGGAGCAGAGTTCACATTCCCTTTCTGCATTACAGAGCTCCAGATGGCCCAGAGAGTCTCAGACAGGACTTGATCTGAGCTGCTTCTGAGGCTACTCTTCTGGCCTGCCTAGACTTTCACCTTAGTGTGACCCAGGTTTGACAGTTTGTAGAGGCAGAAAACAGCTGTGATGGCCATCAATGATTTCCCCATTTGTTTCCTTGGTCCCCAACTAGCTAGACTCTTAACATATACAAAAATCCTGGACAGCTACAGTACTGTATGCTACTTCTCTGCTGGAGAATGTAGGTTCTAACTATCTGTAGCTTTGACACACATTCTCCATTTGTCTTAATGCACAGTTCTAGCTGGCCTGGAACTCACTATGTAGAACAGGCTGACCATGAACTCTGAGATTCACCTGCCTCTGCCTCCTGAGTGCTGCGATTACAGGTGTGTGCCATCCTATCCCTCAGCTTTGAATCTCTTTAAAATTATTTAACACATAAATGTGAAAAAATGTAAAAAATAAGTTACTACAAAAACAAAAAAATAAGAAAATTACTTAGCACCATGTCTTACAAACGGACGAAACTCAGTAACTTATTCACTGAATTAATAAATGAACAAAAATATACCTTTTTTTTTGTGGCTCAGCCATTATTTAACTCTTGGAAGAGAAAGGGGGGGGGGACTGAAAAGGTGGCTTCCATTTGAGATTGATATTTCTCACCATTTCCCTCATGTCACCTTTTTCAGTGCAAACCTTGCAGTTCCAAAGTCTGACTCTTCAAGGCAGGGTGTTGTGGTGCAGGACCCTAACACTCGGAAGCTCAGGAAGGTAGATCAAGAATTCAAGGCTAGCTAGCCCGGGCTACTTGGGAGAGCATGGTAGTAAGGCATTCAGAAGGCAAACACTTAAGTACAAGTTTCTTTGAGAATTCCAAATGCTCTAAAAAGTGCACTTGAGGGTCTACAAAGACTACAGGAAGAGGAATTGCACCTGCTTGCAGACACTGACATTGTCCCATGAGCACTGAGAGGCACGAGGAGCAGTCAATTACAGCCAGCAGAAAAACTAAACCGCTTAAGAGCCAGCGCAGAGAAAAGCCTTGCCAAGGCCAGACTGCTAGGAATAAAGCCTGGCTCCGAACCCTCTAACACCCAGCTTGTTGTCAGAGCTCCCCCACCCCATCCATATAAGGCTGGCGGTGTTTCAAGAATCCCCACAATCCAGACTGGCTGAGGAAAAAGTAATTTGACATTGGTGACCCAAAGGACCCGTGAGAGCTGGCGTTTCTTTCTAACCATTCTCAACAACAGTCATGGGTTGTGATCCACACTTTGGGATGCTATGTGTTATAAAGCTCTTGGAGCAGTCCTCTGCAGCACCCATCACTTATGGGGTTACTGGAATACAGTAAGAAACAGCACTCAAAACAATTCAGCTCATCAGAATCACACCAGTTACACATTTAGAATGAGCTCAATGACCAACTTAAGAACCTCCAACTCAGCAACAGAAGAGTCAAAGGCCAACAGAAGAGGGAGGCAGCTCTTTGCATCACTGTGCCAACCAGGCCTAAGACTTCCAGCGGCTGATCCTCATTTATTCACACAGTGACTCAGGGGGCAGCGAACACATACTGCAGATACCACCGAACTTAAAAAAAAAAACAACAAAAAACAAAAAACCCGAGACGATGCCCTAGACTACAGCCATTCAGCTAGGCCTCCCATCAGTTTCCGGAAGGGCCTATCATACCTGGGAGCCCTGTGTCTGAGCAACTGATCCCCCCACCGCTTTTGCTGAGGTAGTAGGTGGCAGGACCAAATGGTTAGGAGGATTTGGATCTCAGCTTTGCCACTGCCCAGTTCAAGTGTTGAGGATAGCAGCACCGGCTCCGCAGGCTACGCGCAGGCAGGGGATGTGCGATGGTGGGAACGTACTAAGGGCGCGGTAGACAGCAGCTTCTATAATAGTTTTGGCTTTTTTGTTTTTTCCAATTACGGAAGACACGATTTGGTCAGGAGGTGCCGCAGCAGCCTGGGCCTCTGAGTTCCGGAAGGCCCGGCGACCTTGCCATAAGCGCGCACTCTGAAACCCACAGAGGCAGAACACGCAAACCTTTAGGAGGTGTAGTGGGGGACAGCTCGAAGGTCACGACTGGGGCCGGTACCGCAACACTCACCATAGCTGTTGCTGCGGCGACTCACGGCTTCGGACGTGGCAGCACAGAACGCTTCACTTCCGGCGCCGGCCCGCAGCCGGCAGGCCGCCACCCAGGAGCTTCCGGTCAGCAACACATTCGACTCACACAAAGGTTCCGCCTCTCCTGGAATCGCGCCCCGCCCTCCCTCGGTTCGGACTTTATTGTTGGCCGCCTGTGGGGCTCTGATTGCTATGGCGACCCTAGTCACGGGGATTTAGTAATCTGAAACTGTCACTAGCGGATTTTCTACCTAGACCAAGCTTTCCTGGTTCCTGAGATGCATAAATGAAATGATTAGTGATTACAACTTCACCCTCCTTTTCTGTGGGTTCTGGGTCCCTCTGGCTTTTATCACGAACGTGATAGAGGTTAATTTCGCGACTAGACTGGGCTAGAGCTTTGTTAGGTCTTTTGTAGGACGGCACTGCTATAGGGCAGATGACTTCAGAGACCACAGACTTCCAGAGGGATTCCTAGGATCTCATGAGTCAGGCCCATGAGGGATTCTAGAAGTCCTGTCGGGAGACCGGGGCCCCAAGATCCCCAGTGTCCCCAACCGTTAGTACACCAACTTTCTTAAGGGATGGTAAACCAGAGTCTCTAATCCCGGGTACTCTGACTGCTCCTAGGGAGGGCAACTTGAGAACTTGAGACCTGTAATCCCTTGCCCCTAGCTTTTGGTTTTCTACACAAGCACTGTAAGGAGGATGCTGAGCTGTGGGACATGGTCCCATTCTCCCACCCACTGCAGACCTGAAGAAGTCAAGTGGCCCCAGGGTGGGACTCACCCCCTGCCCCCACCAGCTAAGTCAAAAATCCTTTCTGGTCTTATGTTGAAACTGAGATTAAAAACCCTGGTGCTCCAGGACAGTCTCCAAAGCCTCAGAGAAACCCTGTCTCAAAAAACCAAAACAACAACAACAACAACAACAACAACAACAACAACAACAACAACAAAACAACCCTGACAGAAGATAGCTACCAGCAAGATGATAAAACTCAGGGAGAATGAAGGGGCTTTGGAGAGGGGCTAGGAGAGTGAAAGCCTTATCTCCCTGCCCTCCCACCATGGTACCTTTGAGATCTTTCTTCTCCTCCAATGGAGAAGTTATCACAGGGGCATGAAGAGGTAGTACTTAGGGTAAAACAGAAAACAAACTTGAGGGGCCAACTTGGCCTTCTATACTCCAAGAAACAGGTCCCTCAGTAGCTGTACCACTAATCCTTCAATTTATAAGGCCAAGTTAGTTTTCTCTGAGCCTTTTCTTCAGTGAAAAATAGTGACAATGGGATCTTATATGTAAATATAATGCATGAGGTGTCATTGTTATTGAGGAAATTTCCTGGAATAAATCCTGAAGCTGAAGACCTTGAGGATCTCAGATAAGACATTTGCAGGTAGACTGGAAGGCAGGGTGTTATAAAGCTTTAGAGAGCCAACTCTGGCTAAAGATGGAGAATTACCATAACTTCATCTCCTACTTTTGAGGGCCCATTCTTTGCCCTTTTGAGTGACTGTCTCCTCCTCTGTTTGGTGGGGAACACAGTACAAGTGAAGTATCTCTTCTCTTGGGACCAGTAGTGTTTCATTTTGATTTTGTGAACATTTGCATACCCATGAGATATCCTGAGATGGGATCTAAGTTTGATTACAAGCACATACATATTATATACTCTTACACACATAATCAGAATTTATATATTTTTAGTAATTTTGGGCCCAAATCAAACTTTGATGATGTAGGGTTTCCTGTTTGTGGCATCATGTTGGCACTCAGAAAATATCAGATTTTCAGATTCAGGATGCTCAGTCTGTAATACCTACTCTGAAAGTTGATGTTGGATTAAATTAACCTTGGAACTGAAACAGTGTTTAGAAGTTAGAATGAGGCCACTGATGCTTGATCTGGGGGCCAGTTCAGTTTGGGAAGAGCTGGAATTTTGTGTATGGAACTTGATGTTTGTTTCCCAACCTGGCATATTTTCTTGCCTGTGACAGGTTTGCCAAATTCAAATTACTAGTTGTGCTGTTTAGGTGGTGTTTTGTTCGTTTGTTTTGTTGTTGTTTTGGTTTTGCCATTTTGACACAAGGCAGGGTCATCTGACAAATGGGAATTTCACTGAGTAGCTGCATCTATCTAATTGACCCATAAGCAAGTCTGTTGGAGCATTTTCTTAATGAATGACTCATGTGGGAGGGCCCATCCCACTGTGGTTGGTGCCATCCCTAGGTAGGTGGTTCTGGGAAGTATAAGAAAGCAGGCCAGGAGGAACAATCCAGGAAGCAGGGTTCCTCCACATTCTCTGCTTCAGTTCCTGACTCCAGATTCCTGCCCTGCTTAAGTTCCTGCTTTGGTTTCCTTCAGTGATGGACTATGATTAGGATATGTAAGCCAAACAAATCTGTTCCTCCTCAAGTTTCTTTTGGTCATCGTGTTATATTCCAGCAATAGAATGCAAACTAAAACACTAGGGTACCAGGCTCCTCTTTGATTCCCTCTGCTTCAGTAGGGAATCCCACCTATAATCTGTATCCACATTTCTTATCTTCTTCCTCTGGTTTATCCCAGACCACAGTCAGTCCATTTATAGCTTCCTCCAATTGCTTCCCTTCATCTCCCTGCCACTTTGCCTCTGAGTTACTCTTTTCTTTTCTTCCTGAGACTCCTTGTCCCAAGCGTCTTTTTGAGATGGGTTAATGGCTCATGACAGGTCCCTCAGATGGTGGAGCTCAAAGATGCGATCTAGGGTAAAATGTCTTTCCCAACCAGAGACTCAACTTCCCCAAGTTCAAATCCATAGATAACGGGGACCCAGCTGTCCTTCGGAAAAAGGCTTTGGGATGGTTACCATGCCTGCGTTTCCACGTGTGCATTTATTGTTATTGCTTAGTATAGTGTTGAAAAGGCAGACAAATCCCGTTAGTTACAAAGAGCACAAGCCAGAGATACAGAGAAATAAAGAGTGTACAATAAGAGCACAGTCACTTCCCAGCCCCGATTGTTCCAGAGTCCCCCAGAGCCCAGGCAGCTTGTGGAAGCTGGAGGCGGCACCATCCCCTCGCTACTCTGTTATAAAAGATGTGCACACGAGAGTTAGCAAAGTGTGGTGACCCCCGAGAGGAAGGGCCCTGGAGGGAGAGCACCACAGACATTACAAAACAGACCAAGGGCCTGGAAGGTGGCCCCAATAGCCTCAAACCTTTTGTTTTGGAAGGAGGGGATGATGGTAGCTGCCCAGGGCCTAGGGTTTCACACCTTGGGTGGGTTGGATCTATCTATTAAATCAGAGGGCTTCATTTGGACCTTGGAAAATATTTGGAGACTTCTAGGGTCTCATTGGGCCCTTGGTGCTTCAAGAAGTATCCTCTACCCTTGGGTTCTCTAAGAGCGGGGCTTCAGATACTAGAGGAGAGAGTTGGGTGGAAGGCTTGTCAGTGTGTGGTTCAGTTGGCAGCCTCTTATAGCTACAGCAAGCAGGGAGGGGACCAAGGGTGCCAAGATATCCAAGCAAGACATGTTTGTATCCCAAAGGTGGTAAAACTCTGAATTAATAAGAGATGACCCCCAGTAAACCAAATAAAATAAAATAAAATAAAAAAAGCCAGTTTGGAAAAGGCAGACAGGAAGTGTCCCTCTGCAGAGTTGCTCTGATGAGGCTTCATGTTTTCCCTTAGTACTGGGTCTGGGAGAGGCCCTCCTTTCCCATCCAGACAAGGGGCAAATGGAGACCTGCCCTGGCACAACCACAGGAGGTGACTTGTTGGGTGCAGCTTGGTGGCCTCTACTGACAATTCCAGAGCTTAGGGGACAGGTAAGTTGACATCTTCCCAGAATTCAGGATGCTGTTTTGTCTGTCCTAACAGGACATTCTGCATGTAGAGGCTCTGAGTGGACAATGATTACAATAGGGGTGGGCGTGGCACACAGAGTGATGAGGCCCAGTATGAGGGTTGAGGGGGGGCAGAAGAAGAGATGTGAGTGGAAATATTGCATAGAATGATGGGTATTCACCCCCCTGGGACATACCAAAACGTTTATGAGGGACAATAACTAAAACATGTGGCTGATGCCAGAAAGGACAGCAGATGAGGGGGGCAAGAGAGCACTTCAAGAATTGGGCTTAAGTCTATATATAAAGACATCAGCAGGTGGCAAGGTGGCTTTCCAATAGGCATGGGGTCAGGGTGGCTCTTTATTAACCAGAGGACCCAGAACAGGGTGGGTTCTGGTTTGGAAGTAGTCAGTGCCACATCTGCTTTCAGAAGTAGGGCACCTCCCCCCCAGTTAGCTCTGTGCTGTGGTTGGGATGAGGGTAGCAGTGAGGTGGGTGGAGAAATGGAGACTGCTCCTGAATCCCGGACAGCCGTGAATGGCAAGTCCAACCTCCCTCCCCTCCTCTGCAGCATCCAGAGCTACACACAGTGCAGGCTCTCTGCTGGGCCCTCACCTCTTACTCCTCACCTACCCAAGGGGGTGGAGAGTTGATGCACTTACATAGGACAGGAAAGAAGGGGGCAGGTCCCACACTAGGAAAGAGTAGGTTTCCTATGTTCTGCTTGATTTTTTTTTTAAATACTATAGACATACCAGAAACACCTGTGTGAGTCGGAAGAGTCCAGCCATGGAAAGCATAACCATTGCATAGTATTAAATGAGCAGAGACGGTGAATTCTTTATTTACAATTATTGTCTAGATAAAAAAATTCATAAAAACAGATGAATGGTCATAAATTATTGACCCCCTAATGGGGTGAACTGCCAAACGTACCCCATGCTGCTAGATATAGGACGCGGAAGTGCAAGCTTTGTGTACTACAGTGAGTTCTGACAGACCAACCATCTCCTGTGTAGGTGTGTGCGTGTGTGGATGAGTGTGAGTGTGTGAGGGTGAGGGACTGGAGCTGGGGCTGTCCCTCATCCCTGACACTGGGAAGCCAATGCTAATGTCAGGCCTCCTTGCTAGTTTCCTCTGCTCCCTGTCTGAGAAACTGGCTCTGCTCTGAGAACCTCTTCCCGTTTGCCCTTGAGGCCTAGTTCCAAAGTCCAAGGACTCTGATTTGTAAGCACAACCCTGGTGGCATGGAATGAGGTCATAGATGCATGACTGAATGGAGGGCAGGATGAAAAAATGTGACAAAGGAATCTCCCCAAAAACCCCGAACCAACCAAACGACAACAACAACAACAACAACAACAAACTCCAAACCAAAAACCTATCCTGTTCCAAGGCTGCCCCAGGTTTCCTTTCCTTCATTGGAGGGGTGCTGTGGGCTGGCTCTGATGGTGTCTGTACTGGAATCCAGTCAGCATATCTAAGGCTGGTCCACCATTGCTGGAGAGGCAGCTCTCTCTCTTGGATACATTCAGATTCCTTCGAGATATTCTTCCTTACAGAAAGATTGTGGCCAGGTGGGATGGGCTGGCTTTGAACCCCAAACCAAAACTCAAGTTTTTTGTTTTTTTGTTTTTTTTTTTTCCACAGCCATCCAGACGTGGGCCCTCCCAGCTGACTATGGCTCTTTTCCCAAGTGGCTGTCATCTTGTTTAGTGAAGAGGTCTCTGGGCCTGGAGGAGGGCTGGGGGCCAGGCTGAGGAGCGAGGAGCAATTGTGGGAAGGGTGGGAGTGAAGGATGGAGTTCACCAGTGAGGCGGAAAGTGTTTGGTTCTCCTCGAAGCACGGGACATCATCGATCATGGTATTCAAAATGTCTTTTGCACTGTACAAGTTTATGGAAAAAGATTGTATGCTGAAAAGTCTCAAAGCAAACTTTGTATTAAATACAAAAGTTCTTTTATGAAAAAAAGCTGAGACCCACAAAGTGCTTAGCAGTTAAGAGGCCGACAGACAAGCTCTTATTAAGTGGGGCTACTAGTGCTGTTATTGTTGGGAGAGGGGATAGCCACCTTTTCTCACCTGTGATATGGGAAGATATCAGAATGGCTTTCTGTCTGGGAAAGCAGGACTTGCTGTTAAAAGGCTACAGTATGTATTGTGACTACAGGAAGACAATTTGGTTTAAAAATCACACTGAATACATCTCAATGTACACATCATAAGGTTCATTCGGATCTAAATAGTGCAGAGAAAAAAGGCTATTCTTCTTCCAAAAGAAAAACAAAAGCAGCAAGCCATACCGACCTTCATCCAATATGTCGGCAGTGCCTACGCTGCCATTTATAAGGAAAGAAATGTCTAAATTACTAACTAAAAAAAAAAAATCAACACAATAGCATTTGTAATATATGAACACTACCTAGAGTCACAGACAGCGCCAAAGACAACTTAGTTCTGAAATGCTCTCTGTAAACTCAAGCGAGTTTCATTGAGAGAAAAGCCTTCTACCGGTGTGCTATAGACGCTGGCGTCATGGGACCTGCATGGGTCAATCGGGTTGCCAACCCGGGAAGCCTTCTCTCCTCTTCTCCCTTGTCTACGGTGGAGCGCGTTGCTTAGCTCCTCAGGATGGATCCTTGGGAGCTGTTGGCTTTCTGCCTGAGCTTCCCACAGTAGTGACGTTATTGAACGGAAATAGCAGGCAAAAATCAGAGCATGGCTATTGTAAAACTTCAAGGATGCAATCCAGGGGATGTGTCTGTTGGGCCGAGTTGTTCATAAGCATCTTGGCCACCAGTGTCCTTAAACCACACATATATCCAAAGACATTATCTACAGGTTTGTAAACAAATTACATTCTTCTTTTAGGACATAAGTTAAAATAGAGCAATTTAAGCAGAAACAAGGCAACATGCCGGCAAAGGAACTTTATATATCCATGTATATATATGTATATATATATATAATATCTACCTATCTATATACACGTATACAGTCTCCAAGAAGTATACGTTGATATAGATACAAAGAAACGGATATAACCTCATGAGTGTCTGTGGAGTTCTTGGGTTCCATTGGTGCAAACCTACTCTGTGATTTCAAAAAGTTATTAAATTAATCTAGACATCTGAGACCATGCTGGGCAAGCATTTGAAACCTCACAGACCAGTGGACTGAACGAACAGCAGTCTGTTTGCAGTTCCTGTTTGCAGTTCCCGCCTAAGAAAACAAACGGAAAAACTCCCCTCCTGAACCCTTCAAGAACCAAATAAGAGAGGGGACTGAAAGTGTCCAGGTACATTCATGCTGGGCACGCAGTGGCCGGCGGGTGCATGGCTGGTCCGTGTCTGGCTGGAGCCTGGAAAGGCTTTTTTTTTTTTTTTTTTTTTTGAAAAACAAAAACAAAACCCACGCCACTCTCTGCTCCAGATGAACCCAGAGTAACCCCGCCCATGACCTAGGAGTGAAAAAAAAGTTCAAACAGCATGGCAGCCAGAGAAAGGGTCTGTGGGTGGAAACGGGTTCTCTTTCTGCTGTGTGGGTTCCGCCCAGTGCTCCTTGTTGCATCGGGGAGTCGGTGCCTGGAAGGGTGTGCGCCCGGAGGCAGGAGGCGGCGGGTCCATGAGGGTGGCCAGGCGACAGGGACCTCAGCTAAAGCGACGTCTCCAGGCTGTGGATGGGGCTCCCTGGACTTGAAGAGGTAGCTGATTTGCTCGTGTCGGTCGTCAGGTTGATCCCGCTGTCGATGGCGCTATTGTTCTTGTTGAGCGAGGACGGCGGGCTCGAGTTCTGCTTGAGCGCGGCATCTTCTTCCAGGTCGGTGTCATCGATGAGGGGGATGTGAGGCTGGGAATCTTCGATCCGGAATTCAGGATGAGCCATGAAGTTATGGATGGAGGTTCGAGACTCGGGTTTTTCTAACCCTTCATAGAGAGAGCTACGGAACGCCTTCACGACGCGGATCTGCAAGGGAAACACATGGGTCAGGAGTGGGTTGGGCCCTTCTGGGGACTTGGAGGAGGGTTAGGGGAAGGGAGGGCACGCGGGCGGCTGGGATCCACAGTCGTTGGTGTTATGAGCATCGATGGGGACGGATGGCAGAGGGCTTGGGGGATGCATCCATGAGTTGGTTTTTAAGTGGCTTTGGTTTGGGTCAGAACTATGGTATTAGTGGGGACTGTAAGCACCATCTCACAGATGCTTGGGCAGTTGTAAACCGGAGCATGGTCCACTCTGAAGGGCACCCGACCTAGTGAGAGACTGAGCCTTGTTAATGTCACAGCAGAGTTTGACCATGCAGGGGGGTTGGGAATTGAGGGGTGGGGGAGTAGGAAAGAGGAGAATCTATTTGTTAAAAAAGTGAATCTTCAAAAACCACACACAGTTAAGAAACCAAACCACATGGAACAGGCTACAGGTCACACAGAGAAGGAACAGAAAGGAGAGACAGTCGGATGAGGTGGGATGAGAGGACACACGAGGGCCACACAGAGAAGGGGACATCAAGCCGAGGCAGCAGAGCAAAGCAAAGCCAGGGAAGGCTTTCTGAGGTGCAGGGCTGCAGCAGCCAGGAAGCACAGAGGAGCAGCACACAGGACGCTGGGGGCAGGGAGCATGCCACAGGGGTCAGGGGCCACACGCACGCACACACACCGACACACAGCTACACTTGGAAGCCTGCACAATGTGAACAAAGTTGTTTGTGCCCAGCGCCTCTTTCCTTCATGCATTTGGGAGGTAAACACTCGAGTATGGGCTCAAAGCCCTGGCCAGCCATTGCAGCTTGCTAAGGGGCTCCCTCATTTCCTGGAGTTTGGGGTTTATTGCTTTGTTCGTGTTCTGAAAACACACCAAAAAAAAAAAAAAAAAAAAGAAAGAAAAGAAAAGAAAAAACCCAAAACAAAAACAAAAAACCCAAAGTCAAAAGACACAGGCCAGAAGTGGACGGCCAACCCCCAGTTTCCCTTCACATTTTGGGAAGTGGGGTAGTGTAGGGAGGTTTGGCACAGCATCATAGTGAGTAAGCCAGGGACTTCACTTCCTGAGGCCTTTATTCTCTCCTCTGAAGAATGAATGGGAGGAGCCCAGCCTCTGTGTCCAAGACTAGTGCAAAGAGCCCTGGATTTGGTTTAGGAAGGGCCAGGTTGAAGTCCTGGCTTGGCCATTCCTCATTCCTTGGCTGTAGAGAACCACACCACCTATCTGGTCCGTGTTCTAAACTGTTTATGGGGTGCAGAGGAACAGGAACACATCTTGAGTCTCAAGGGTATGATGGGACTTGGAATAAAGGTGCCTCCTGCTCTCTTCCCAGTGTTGGCTCAGAGTAGGGAAAAGGAGAAAACACAAGATGGCCCGGTGCCACCCACAACTGAGGGTCACATGCCTTGGCCATGGGGGCAGGAGACCTGCCAGAGACATTTGTGGGGAGGTCCTTGAATCCCAGACTGGAGCTGAGCTAAACCAGGGAGCTCCTTGTGGGCCATGGTTAGGGAGATCCCCATTCCCAGAAGAAACTGCTAGATGGCTTTGACTGCTGAGTCTGTGTCACAGACGAGGATGACTTTCTGATCCTAAGCTAAGACAACTGCATAGATTAGAGTTCAACTTGGCACTCATCAGTTGGGTTGTACTCTCTGACTTTTTTTTTTTTCTCTCAGTCAACTCTCCTCCTTTGCCATCAGCCTTCTCCAGCTACAACTTCTGCTTGCCTTCTGAAGAGCACCCTGTTTGTCTCCTCCCTACACACTAGTGACCCCAGAGCACTCTGCTTGCTGGAATCCAGGCAAGCGGTCAAGCTGGAGCCTGTAGAGCCAGGCAGTCTGAGTGCTGGTGTTCTGTGACACTCTGAACTATCTTTGTCTCTGGATTCTCTATGCAGCTTTTGTAGATTTTTTATTTTATGATCTGATAAGTGGGCCATTGAACCCTTGAAAATAATAATAATAAATAATAAAAGGTATAACTTTAGTTTGTTTAGTTTTCTTTTTGTTGTTTGTTTGCTTAAGGTAAGGTCTCATCTGACTCAGGCTGGCCTCAGGGGATGATCTTAAATTTGTGACTCTCTTCACCTCTACTTCTTGACTGGTTTTCGTAGGGACTAAGGATCTAATCCAGGGCCTTCTGCATGCTAGGCAAACAAACACTAGGTAAAACCCAGTTGCTGGTTTCCTCATCTGAAAAATGGGAGTGCAAATGTCCCATCCCCAGATCTATCCAGCTGGTTGGGGCTCATCCCTCTGAGGCTGATTTGCCATAAGACGCTGGCTGGCTGGAATGCCTCGTATATAGAGGGAGTTAAGGGACAGTGGCAGGCACTGTCATATGACTGACAACGTAGAGGGACACACACAATGAGATGAGGCCCCTCCGTCCTCCCCCTGGCATGGAGACAACAGAAAGAATGAACTGCTCTGGACAGGACTGTGGGGACAAGACTTTTGGGGACACCCCGACATGGCCATCTCAAGACTCCACTTCGGTTCTTTCTGCAGCTGAAATGGGAAAAAAAATAGGGGAAGAAAAACCAAAAACAAAAGCAAAAATCGCTTCCATCTCCACTGCCTGCCTGCTGTGAAGAGGGGTTTCAGGACGGAAGACTCATGGGAATGTGGGGCCAGGGAATAAATAAGGCAGGGCCAGTGGGTGGGATTGTGGATGTTTGCTTTCAGCAGCCTGAGGGACCTGGAGCTCTTGACCACCGGGGTCTCTGGGGAGGCAGAAGCCTTGTTCTGAGGTGGGCTCCGCATACTCGAATGTTTACCCGGCTTCAAGGAAGCCAAGAGTCTGGGATTAATTCACATTCATTTCAGGCTCAAGGTTAAAGACTCACAACCTCTTTTAATTTCACTCTCTCTTGCTGAACTCTGTGTCCAGGGTTCTCTAGCCCTCTAGGAAACAAAGACATGGAATATTCAGACAGTGGAGAGCTCTAGGGTTCCCCCCCACAGAAGCAAGCCATTTCTTTGCCAACCCGAGCTTGCACCAGATCAGTTACCAGAATGCTAAGGAGAAACCCAGCTTTCCTCTTTGCCATGTCTGCATTGCTCCTCACCACAAATGTCACACAGTGGCAGTTCTTGAAACCCACGTCTAAAGGGGACATGGGAGCACTTGGGAGAGAGAGAGAGAGAGAGTGTGTGTGTGTGTGTGTGTATGTGTGTCTGTAGAGTGTTGCCCTTGGCATTGTGAGGCTGAAGTGTTCAAAGTGCAGCCTCTTCAGACTTGCTAAGGACAGAGCTGGTTTGAGATGGGTGAGGTGAGGGATCTAGGGGAGAAGGGGAGGCTGACCTGGATGAATGAGTCTGATGCTGTCCTGGATGATCAGTGAAGCACTGCTTCTATGTCTCTGTGGGCTAGAGGAACACGAGTGGATCCCCACCCCCGCCCTGTTCTCCACACCTATGGTGGTGGAAGAGGTGCTCCCTCTCCTCTGGAAGGCTGTGGGCACCAGCACTGGCTCCCAGGTCTAATGGCACCCTCTGTGCTATAGAGTCAAGCCTGTTTGGGAAGTGGTGTGCATGGAGCACGAGTGACTTCAGAACACTCTCCTGCTGTTTCCCTTGCTGTGTGGCCTTGGCCAAGTGGTGTCTCTGGCTGCCTTGGGAAACTCTCCTGTCCATGGTGAGATGTACATGAAGTAAGGGAAGTGGAATTGTTGGGTAGGGCTCAAGTGCATGGCATTAGTGGTGTGGCCTTGAACTTCTGGGGGTGGAGGACCAAATTCAATTTTGAGTCAGGATGAGAAAAGCTTGCAATTCCCCTGGGTTCTCTCCCGAGTGCCCTGGTCCCATCCCAACTGACCGTGTCTCCTGACGTGCAGTGTCTGCTTGGGGCCATCTAACAGCTGTGCTGTGGAAGGGCGCACAATGAACCCCCAATAGAAGCTTCCTGATTGTAGCCCTTTGTGATCCACTCTTAATGGCATGAAGGAAAGAGATTTGTCTCCCTCTGGGGCACACAGACTCCACACATTTGCTTCAGCAGGCTGGTGCTCTGCTGGAGGCATCCTGAAGAGTCTGGTGGCCCGGCTCCCTCCCCCCCACCCTTCTGCTTTCTGTCTTCCTGTCATATCTTCTTATGGGAAGAAAACATTCTGATCTCCAAAGGAACTTTGCGTAGTATCTAGAGGGTCCCCAGAGTTCCAGGAGAGCAGAAAAGGTCATGGTACAGAAACTACCGAAGCAGAGGATGAGGGAATGTCTACTTGACATCCCAATTGTGATCTTAGTGATCCAAATGTATCTTTAAACCAATGGCAGTCCGTCTAGGAGCCAGTGCAACCTGCAAAGGGATGGTCAGGTTGTTTTTGAGACCTCACACCCACTGAAGGGCCCAAAGAGACTAAGAATTACAGACTGGAGTTTAGAGCAGAGGGAACAAGTGGGAGACTGTTAAGGAGGCTGCGGAGGTGACAGAGTAGAGGCTGGGTGAGGGAGCTGAGTTTGCTCTTGGCCTCCCTCTTGGCCCTGAGAGGGAGTGAAGGATCATGGGCCAGGATGGTAGATGAGTTTTGGTACAACTCTAGCTAGGCTTTCTTCCAATGGCTGCTTCAAAGTTAGGGTCACATGGGATGGAGGAGGGACTAGTCTGTCTGGAAGCAAGAGAATGGGGGCATACAGGCCTGTCTGTAGAAGTGTGTCAGGAACAGCCTTCTTGATGGCTTTTGGTGGTGATGGACAGGTAAGAGGGCTGCCAAGACAAGGACAGCTTTTTGCTCTAGAATGTTAGTGCTAGGCTGAGGGGCTGACTCAAGGATGACTTTCAAGGATACATGGCACTTGGGAACACCACACGAGCTCTGTTGTGGCAAGGGTAAAATGCTATGCTTAAGGAAAGAGGTAAACCAGGACGAATAAAGAATTGAGCTTGTTGGCCTAGCAGTGGTGGCACCCATTTAACCCCAGCATTCGGGAGGCAGAGGCAGGAAGATCTCTGTGAGTTAGAGGCCAGCCTGGTCTATAGAGTGAGTTCCAAGACAGTCAGGGCTACCCTGTTTCAAAGGGAGAGGGGGGAGGGAGAGGAAGGGAGAGGGAGGGAGAGGGGAAGGGTGAAGGAAAGAATGGAGCTTATGCCTTGGAGCTGGAGTCCTAACAGTCAGAACTCAGGGTAACACAGGAGTCACTAACAGGGTTACCGCCATGGGAACACCTGGTGACTATATTTCAAGATGGGAGGTGCCAAGCAAGACCAGAGTTGGATTGATGGGACGGGGAAGAAGGAAAGTCCAGCTGAGCATGGATCATTCACAAAGGTGAGGAAGGCTGTCTGCTCAAGATTTCTCAGTGATTCAGACACCATCTGCTCACAGGTGCCTCTGCCTCATCTGTGCTCATTTTGTGCCAATAGGAGACCATTCAGTCTCCTTGTCACCCTGTACATCAGGGAGGGCAGCACCTACAGGATGGTCATGGGACACCAGCATGGACTATCAATGGGCTCTTAGTGATCTGTGCCTCCTGCTGGAGTGCTCCATCCAAGAACCCTAGGCCTGTACACGGCTCCTCCCTGCTCAGAGGCAGGAAGGCATGATGCTGGGTTGGGATAGGGGTGGGGCCCTTCATTATGCAGCAAAAGATGGAGTCTGCTTCTCATCAAAGAACCTGAATGCTGGCTGGGGCAGCACACGGGTTGTGTCCATGTTATAAGGCCAGAACTGAGGTTCCATGTACTTTGGAAAGGTATGAATGGAGGCACCTGGAGACGTCCTGCAAAGATCTAGACAGAGCCAGAGACGGGAAGACTGGGTCTGAGGTGATGGTATGGACAGATGTGCTTGGGAGAAGGAAGATGAAGAGGAGGGTGAAGTCCCAAGCTATTTCTCAGGTAACAAGGAAAGGGTACCAGGGTTAGACCAGCTCTTTTGGGTCTAGCTGGCACCCTGGTAAGATGTGTGTGCCCACCATTTTCTACTTGAGATCAGCTGGATGGAACAGGAGCCTTGTCTCTTCCAGGAAGGGGTCAGGATTTCAGCATGCTCCACCCTCTGTTGGGGAAGGGTTAGTAAGGCTGCCAGTGTGCTCAGTGTACAAGGGAGGGACACCATGATCCTGAAGTGCTGTGCTTTCCCTGGTTGTCTGTCATTCCTGTCTGTGACATCTGACCTGGAGTGATTGCTTGGCACATGGTCCCTCTTGTGTTGAGCCCCCACTGTGACTGTGACCCCTGAGAGGGGGTCACACTTTGACCCACATTAACCTTTTGACTGACTGCAAGACCTCAGACAGAGCGCTCTGACGGTTTCTTTCGTGGGCCAAGCTTTTCCTGACAAGGTAAGGCACTAGAGTGGGGGATGCTCTGTGCCTCTCTTGGTGACTGGTACCTTCTGGCCTCTCAGGTGCTGAGGGTTTGGGACCCTTTGGATTCTAGAACCTTCTTGACTATGATGTGATCCTTTGATAGACCTCTTGACTGCTTATAATTCTAATGACCCACTGCTGGTTACAATCCTTGACACCCAGCTAACCCCACAACTGCCTGAGAACTCTTGACCAATGATACTGTCTTCAGTGGCTGTGGCCCTTAAGCCCCTGGGCCTCATAGTGACCCCTGTCCCCCCATGTCCTCTGGAATCCCGGCCCCTGCCCGCCTGCCCGCCCAGGAGCTGGCGTTGGTGGTGCCAGTGGAGGCGGTAAGGAGTCACACTCACGCCCAGCTGCAGCAGGAGGAAGGCTGGTCGGAGAGGAAAGAGCATTGGATAACGACACGCGACTAGGGCTAGAGAGACTGGCTACGTCCTGGCTCTGGCTGGTGACGGAGGACTGTCTCCGCAGGGCCCCCTGGAAGGAGGCCCCGCTCTTGAAAGTATTGACTACTTCAATCTGCAACGGAGGAGAGAACGAGACAAGTTGCGAGAAGAAACGAACACCACAGCTACACAACTGACGGGCGCAACATCACACAACAGCCGCAGCCACGGCGACAAGGACAACACCACTTTAAACGAAAATACCAGACACACTCCAAGGCTCGGAAAGATGTCTGCTCAGCTCTGGGCCCATCTGTAGGCCCTGGGGGTCCCAAGCAGGGGTGGGAGGTAGGGGGAGCAGGGTGTGACCTCTTCCCTCCATAGTGGCTCAGAGGCTGGGCTGGAGGTGGTGTCAGAATGGAAGAGTGGCTTCAGGCATACAGCCTGAGTGATGTAGTGAGACCTTGGGATGAACAGGCCTTGGGCCAAGGTCTAGTTCTCTGTATTACTAGCTAGGTGACCTTGGGCAAGTCCTGTTTCTTGTTCTTAAGGAAAGGCAATGCCACCCAGCTGGGAGAGGTATAAGTGGCACAGTACCAGGCCCACAACAGAGTTCAGGGAAGGCAGACTCCCTCAGGACTATAATCATCAGGGGACTATAGTCCCCTCTTCCTCTTGAGATGTGAAGCCTGTGAGGTGGTGCCACCTACTGCATCCCTCCCAGGAGATAGGGGCTGCCAGGGTCCTGGTCACAGCTGGCGAGCCCAGGCTTGTGTGGGGCAGTTGTGAGTCTAAAACCCACTCCCCTAAATGCCAAGTGGGCAGTGCAGGGGTTGTATGAGTCAAATGAGTCCCTGTAGGGAACCCCAGCGGAGCTGTTTGCTGTCACCCACGGAAATGAAGTGATTGGATTGATCCACTTGCCCAGATTGCTTGGGTGAGGGATCTGAGGGTGATGTTGTCCTGGGTAAGAGACCTCTTTCTTGGTTTCCTACAGCACATTCATAAACTACACCTGCCCCAGGCACGGGGCCTTTGGGAGAACATGGAATGTGCATGTGTGTGACCTTCCTGCACCATTATGTAGCACACAGTGGCTACATAGCTTTTGTTCTGAGGTAAAAGCCTGCTTCTGGCTGGGCAGTGTTCATATGTTCTTATATGGAAGCTTGGCTTGCATGTGTACCTCTCTGTATATGGGGATTTTAACCTTTGTTCCACATCTAGGTGGAACAGTACTTGGAGACCCTCACAGAGGCAGAGGGTGTGTACATATCTGTAAAAGTGACTAGCTCCCTGGCTGACAGTTTCCCTCTGGTATTACCTGCCCCTCCTGGTAGATACCCAGCCACGATAGAACCCTCACTCACCTCAGCCCTCATAGCCACCGCCATTCTCTCAGGGGCTTTCTCTAGAAAGCCACAGTGAGTGAGAGTCATGCCAACCCCTGGCTAGTCTTCCTGAGGTTGCACTCTGCTTGTGTAGCAGGTGATGTGTGTGTGTGTGTGTGTGTGTGTGTGTGTGTGTGTGTGTGTGTGTGTGTGTGTTGGCTGGAGGGATAGTGAGGGCTTTTCTGAGGCCACATGATGGACATGGCTCCTATGGCCACCCTCCCTCACATCAGAGTGTGAGGGTACAATGGAACACCCTGGTCACACCCTCAAGTCTGGCCCAACCCTAGGAGTTCCCCGCACCTGTGTCTGGATCCGATTCAGGCCCCGGAACCACAGGATCTGGCCACGGCGAAGCTCTCGCTCTGCATGGTCTATTTCCTCCACGTCTTCATTTAACTCCTCCTCAGGAATCTCTTCCTTCTGCGTGAGCCGCCCTGCCTCCTTCAGGAACTTGAGCCTGCTGGTAGGGATGGTGGCAATGACCTGCAAGGGATGTACCCAGCCAAGGGTCAGGACTGAGGCCGCTCTTCCTGGTCCCTTAGCCCCATTTCGTCCTTTTCTGTTTATCTGTTTCCTAGCCCCATGATAAGCCCCTCTTTAACCTGCTACCCCATTCTAACTCAGCTGTCAATTGCTTCTTATTAATGGCCTTTTACCCCATTTATTGGACACAAAGGACAGAATGGAACAACTTGGCCTTGAGGAACTGGGCAAGTCATGGTCCCCTGCTAACTCTGGACTCCTCGTGATAAGGCTGGGGTAGCTTAGGAGTTGCGAGGACCCAGGCAGGTACTGTGTACATGCTGTAAGATCCTTCTGTAGATGGCCCTCCGTGAGCATGAGATGTTCTGGACCTGAAGGCAGGATGTGTGTGGGATGCGCCCATTCTTATTCTTCCCCGAAGTTCCCTAGGATGAGGCCTGAGAGTCAAACACCAGATGCCCCTTAATATCTGTGAGGGCAGGCAAGGGCTGGACCATGTGCTTATGCTCGTTGGAAGTTCAGGGTCAGTGCTGGTTACTGGTATCAGCCTTAGTGCTCATGAGTTTGTTCCCCTGGATGCTGAGGGACCCCTCAGGATGCAGGCTCCCAGGGTCCTAATCAAACTTAGTTTTTTGTTTTTGTTGTTGTTGTTTTGTATTATTTTGTTTTGTCTTCCAAGATGGGGTTTTGTGTAGACCCGGCTGTCCTGAAACTTGTTCTGTAGACCAGGCTGGCCTTGAACTCACAGGCCTGCTTCTGCCTCCTGAGTGCTAGGATTAAAGGTAAGCACCGCCATCGCCTGGCTCACACTTAGTTCTTAATGCTTTGAAGATGTGTCACAGGCCCTTTTGGATGGATTTGAACTTTACCTTTTTTTTTTAAAGATTTTATTTATTTATTATGTATACAACATTCTGCTTTCATTTTTATCTGCACATCAGAAGAGGGCACCAGATCTCATAATGGATGGTTGTGAGCCACCATGTGGTTGCTGGGAATTGAACTCAGGACCTCTGGAAGAGCAGTCAGTGCTCTTAACCTCTGAGCCATCTCTCCAGCCCTGAACTTTATCTTTGAGGTAACATTTGCCTGAAATTTCTAATCTTAGCCAAAAGGCTGGGAAGTGGTTCCCACTGTAATCTCTGTCTACCAAGATTTCTGAGACAACGTTTTACCATGTAATCCAAGCTGGCATCAAACCAGTGGTGAACCTCCTACCTCCGCCTCCCAAGGGCTGGGACTACAGGCGTGGACCACAATACAAGTTACCACTGCATCACCACCTCCTCTTCCTTTTATTTTTTTGTGGCAGGGTCTGGATATGTAGGCTACACTGCCTTCAAATATGCAACCTTCCTGCTTCAACCTCCGGAGTGCTAGGATTACAAATGGGTGCTACCATACGTGGCTCACCGCTGTAGTTTCTTACTCTAGCCTGGGGATAACTTGAAGAAGAAAAATCGTCTTAGGCCTGTGATGAGGCCACTGCCTGGATGTCTGGGCATCTTTGGGAATAAAGTCCTTTTAGCTTAGTTTATGAACAAAGACATTTCTTCCATGTAGTGTCCTTGGTCAGGGGACTGAGATTTCAAGCTATCAGCAGTGGTGTGTGTGTGTGTGTGTGTGTGTGTGTGTGTGTGTGTGTGTGTGTGGTGTACTTGTATGTGCGTGCACAAGTGCATGTATGCCTGGAACTTGGTCAGGCATAGACAATGAGCCAGGTAGAAGAATGCTCTAGAGTCAGAGATGGAGTGACCATCAGAGAGCATCTTCAATTTAGGAGATGTTCAGACAGTCACAGGCCCACCCTAAGCCACACTGTAACATGGCAGGACATGTCCCTGCTTGGTGCCATCAGGTCACTACCCTTAGGATACCACTAGAATATCCCCCTTTTTAGCATGTTGGTTTCAGGTTCTGAGCTGTGTCAGGCCCAAGCACCTCGGCAGCCTTGGTGCCTTAGCATCATGCCCCCTATATTAAGTTTTTCATAAGCTTCTGCTTATGGTAGGTGATGCTAGTAATACAGAATTGCCTTTGGACCCCAAATTAAATGATATTGCAAAGTGCTGCAATATAAAAAAGAAAACATCAGCAGCAGTGAGATACAGATAAAAGGTCAAAATCAGAGTGCTGGTACCCACATGGCTTGCATTTGCAGCCTTGGACCGACTCCATTGCTAGGATGCCCGGTGTTGGGAATGGCTTCCCCTCGTATGGACATGGCACAGCCAGGACCAATCCTGTTGCTCTTCCTCTTCCCTCGCTTCAAGGCCCCCTCTGCTCACACCCCCAACACCGACCTGGCCCCAGACGAGCTCTCCCAGGCCGATGAAGATGCACCACATCCACTGGTCCAGCTGGAGTGGGGAGCAGCTGAAGGGCTTCCCGCCAAACTGCACGATCACTATCTGCAGGTCAGAGATCGGGAGGACAGACACGGAGATGGCACGAAGGGCTGGGGAGCCACCGCCTTGCCCAGCCCAGGTTAGGTGGGGGCTGGGTACCTGGATGGCAAACGTGCCCAGAACGATGGTGCAGAAGATAGGGTTCCGGAAGATTCCATCGAAGACGTTGCGCTCGCCGTGGATCTTGCGGGCGTTGATCTCGTTGAAAAGCTGCATCATGACGAAGGTGTTGAAGATGATGGTATAGTGCTCTGAGGGCGGTGAGTGCAGCGGTGCGTTCCTCCCACTGTCAATCTGGAACATCTTCTCACCTGCCGAGTCAGAGGGTGGGCCCAGGCTGAGGCAGGGAACGGGGCAGGGCGGGGCCTGTGGTGCCTGCTCAGTGACAGAAGCCTTGCTCTAGATCAACGGTTCTCAACCTGTGGGCCATGACCCCTTTGGGGGTCAAACAACCCTTTCATAGGGGTCAGATGTCAGCTGTCCTGAATACTAGGGTGTTTACATTACAATTCACAACAGCAAAACTACAGTTACCATGGAGCAATGAGAACAATTCTATGGGTGGGGTCCGCACAACTCTAGGGACTAAGGGACTGCATTAAAGAGTTGCAGCATTAGGAAGATTGAGAACGACTGCTCCAGAGGATAAATGGCTTGGGGCCTGTCACCTTTTCTGTGGACGTCTGAGAAAAGTGGCATGCCACCTGCATTACAAAGTGACATTCCTTCTAACAGCACTGGGAAGACATAAATCCTCCAGGTAAGGCATTATAGCTTAAGCAAACGTGGCCGGGTGACCCATGTGTTTCAGACCTAGTGCCCAGACTATGGTGCTGTGGAGCCCAAACTGCCCTTGAACTCATGTAGCCAAGGATGACTTTAAACCTCCGGTCCTCCTGACTCTGCTTCCCGAGTGCTGGAATTACAGGCAGGCACCGCCACACCCTGTTTGTGGTGCTTAGGATGGAACCAAGGGATACGGAGTAAAGGATCTACCACATTCCTAACCCTAAGGGAGGTGCTAGAACCTCTCTGAGGTGAAGTGTGATGGGAGGTTTCAGGCCCATAGCGCTCTGCTTCCTGCCCTGAGGTGAGGAATTTTACTTCACTGTGTGTCCCTGTCTTGTTACTGGCCCAAATCAATGGAGTCATCCGAATATGACCTCCTAGAATGAGAGTTGAAATCATCTCAGGGACTTTATTTTAATGAAGAAAAGCTGACTAAGGCACAGGCAAGGGCACCTGGCTCTCTGAGTGAGTGGAAGAGCTGAGGCAGGAGCTGACAGCCCAGTAGGTTGTATGTCTCTCTCCAGGAAAGTCTCCATGAAGACATCCTGGGAGCAAGAAGAAGTTGCTAGAAGGGGTCAGGGAAGGGGAAGGTTGCTTGGCCCAGGGCCTTGGCTCTCAGGGTTTCATCAGTCCTGGATGCTGCTGCCTTGCCTGGTGTGTGCTTAGTACTACAGCTGGCTTTGAGGTCAGCCAGCCTGGGACAGGGCATGAGTCTTCCCCGGGTGCTGCATCTACGTTTTCCTCTTAGGCCTCAGTTTCCCCATGAGTAAAACAGGGTGGCATGTGTCAAGCCAGATGTTGGATGTGGGCCATGGTGTGTCCAGAAGTTGGTGACCTGGCCACGGAGGGGTGAGTACTGGGGTGCTCACCCACAAAGAGCAGGGTGAAGATGAGAGTGAGCTGGTAAACGGCATGGCCCAGGATGTTCTTCATCATGGTCCGTGAGATAAGCGGCTTGTTGCGGCCATAAGGTTTCCTCAGCAGCAGAGTCTCGGTGGGTGGCTCTGTGGCCAGTGCCAGGGAGGCAAACGTGTCCATGATGAGGTTCACCCAAAGCATCTGCACGGCCTTGAGAGGGGAGTCCTACAACAGTGGCGGGGAGAGGACTGTCACACAGGGAGCCACCACAGTCAAGAGTACAGAATGGGCCTACTTCAGGGTCTCAGCAGGTTCCCACCACAGGCTGCAGGCTTCCCCAGCTGTGGCGCTCTTAGCATGTGTGTGGCAGGTTCTTGAAGCTTCTGTGGAGAATGGTATGAACTGCCCACTTTAGTCCTGGGCCCACAGCTCCATGACTTCCTGTCAACTCAGTCACATCCGTGCCTACTCCCCTCCTGTCTGAAGCCAGCACCCACACTCTTAACTCCCCACTGCCTCTGCCCTTTGACCTCAGGGGCTCAAGTCTCTTTTGTCCTGGAGACAATGTTCTTGACTTCTGCTCCCAATTGCACCATACTTTCCATCATCTTGTATCTTTTCTTTCTTTTTTTTTCGAGACAGGGTTTCCTCTGTGTAGCTTTGGAGCCTATCCTGGCACTCGCTCGGGAGACGAGGCTGGCCTCGAACTCACAGAGATCTGCCTGCCTCCTGAATGCTGGGATTAAAGGCATGAGCCACCAATGCCCGGCCATCATTTTGTATCTTACAGTTTTTTTTTTTTTTTACAACTATGACTCCAAAAAGAGTGCACTATCATGATAGGAAGTCTGTCAAGTAAGAAAAGTAGGAAGCTAACACAGAGGTGATTGCCACAGCCATGCTGGTGTGAACCCTGTCAGGTTCACTCTGCTGGGCCCAGGCTGGACAGAAACAACATGTTCTTTGTGCACTGACTGAAGGAGCCGGTCCCTTATCCTTCACTCCTCACAACTACAGGCCTTGCCCACAGCAGCCAGAGCTAGCCTCACCCCCACCCCATGTCTTTCCCTAAAGTCATCTGTGACTTTAAAAAATATTTTCTTTCTATTTTTATGTACATTGCTGTTTTGCCTGCATGCATGTCTGTGTGATGGCATCAACTCCCCTAGAACTGGAGTTACAGACAGGTGTGAACTGCCATGTAGGTGCTGGAAATTGAAACCTGGTCCTCTGGAAGAGTAGACAGTGCTCTTAACTGCTGAGCCATCTCTCCAGCCCCTATCTGTGCCTTTTATGGCATACTGAGGGACCCCCTTCCCCAGTCTCTCTCGGCAGCAGCCCCCCTAGTTACTCCTTTATTTAACATCCTGTTCTCTTCCTTTTACATCTGTCTTCCTGGGGCCCCTTTCCTGTCCCATACACACCTGTCACCTGGTGTCCGGGACAAACCTCTCCCACACACAGGCCTCCTCCTATTCAGAGCCTGCTGTCCCTTGCCATCGGCTCTATCCTTGACTGTCCTGTGGCCCATGAACACCCCTCCAGGAAGCCCTTCTGTACTGAAAGCATAGCAGCTTCTTGCCTGTCTGCCTTCCCTAGGTTTCCTTTGCTGCTCCTGCCACCTTGCCCCTGCCTGGTAGGGCTATGGCTCTGGGCTTTCTGCTGCCCTTCTAAATTATCTGATACAAGAACCTTAGGATCAGGTGTGCAATTTTCCCACCAAAGCCTGCATGGCCCTGCTCAGTCAGGGATGCTGGGCCAACTGATCCTTGTCTTTGAAACTGTTTTCTTACTGGCACCAGTCCAATCTCCAGGAAGCTGTCATAGTAATGTCTATAAGCTACCACTAGAGGGAGCTTTTCATCCACAGGAGAGGTTGCCCATTAAGCAGAAGGGGAACCTTCAACCCAACTCTCCGGGTTTGGGTGGCATATGGTCAATACTGCAGCTACCACAGGCATCACCATGGTGGGAGTCACAGCAGAGTGGAGCAGTATCCTTTGGGCCATGTGGCCCTTGGGGACGGCTGCACATGGGACTCTGGGCTCCCCTATGGGCAGGGGCGTGTGTACCCAGGTGGTGAGTGGGAACCACCAGCCCTCTGAGACTATCTTAGAACTGAAGTCACTTTCCTTCCACACTCCAGAAAGCCAGTTCCTGGGAGGTTCAGTCTGGTTATAATGTCAGGAGCCAGCCATTCTCTCCTCTGAGCCAGTTTCTGCCTCTGTGAAATGGTACTCACTCCACCTGGATCCCCCTGCCTCAGTGAGCAGGCTGATGATGACCCAGGAGCAGTGATCTGGACAGACAGACAGAAATCCACTGCCTCCTCTACCTAACTCCACCTCTCCTAATCCTCTTCCCCACAGAGCCTGGCTGGGTCTGGGTCTTCAGCTGGCCAACTAGTCCCTTGGGCCTGCACTGCCTCTGCCCCAGCTTCTGCCAGACTCTGGAGCAAGGGTCAGGCTGGTGCAGGTGGTGAGACGGATGTGAGGCCTTGTACCCCTCATTTCTGGGGCCACCTGAGTCATATTACCTCTCCATGCCTTATTTTTAAACTGCATAGGGCTGGTGGCTGCTTGGAGGACTATGATAGAGTCCTGCTCTTGTGAGACACACCACGGCATATGTGTGTCCATCCCCAGTGTTGTGATCCCAACAGCCTAGGATGTCCTGGAGGCTGGAGGCTGCCCTTTCCCAACCTTGGGTATGATTTCCCCAGGACTCACCTGTGTAATGCAGGCACCTGTGAAGGCCACGATCACAGCCACCACATTGACAGTCAGCTGGAACTGCAGGAATTTGGATATGCTGTCATAGACATTACGGCCCCACATCACTGCCTTGACGATACTGCTGAAGTTGTCATCTGTCAGGATGATGTCTGAGGCCTCCTTGGCCACATCTGTGCCTGCGATGCCCTGTGGGGACAGGGACAGGGACAGGAGCCTGGTGGGGCAGCTGGGGGTGTGAGTGGCTCTATACGGCTATTCTTACCTCTACATACCCTGTGCACCTCACCCCTGACCCAAAGGAACCAGCTCATTCAGATCACAAAACCCATGTGTGTAAATGCATATGCACGCATGCAAACATGTACCCATATACAGGTGTGCATGTGGGCACACAGACACTCTTCTGAGGCCACCTTCGTCCTCCCCCCACCCCGGAAGCCTGATCTTGCCGCATTCCTCCTCGACCCTCTAAGTATGCAGCAGGGCAGAGCTGACCCCAGCAGGGCACAGCCTGCATCCTTCAGGAAGACCTCTGAGGCTAGACTGGACTCAAAAGCTTTGTTTGTATACAAGATGGATGGCAAGGGTGAATGTTACGTGTGTGCAGGGAGTCCCACAAGCCTGTTTGAAGCTGTGTAGTCCAAGCCCTGCCATCCTTGCCTTTGAGACACAATCAGACACGAAGCCCTCTTCAGCTACGCTTACCATTGCGAAGCCCACATCTGCCTTCTTGAGAGCAGGTCCATCGTTGGTCCCATCCCCTGTCACAGCCACCACCTGCCGCTGCTCAGTGTGTGTGCTGTCAATGATGCCTAGGGGGTAAGAGTGTGTGTTCAGGGCCCCAGAGCCAGCCCTGAGCCTCAGCACGGCCTTCTGTCCTGTCTGTCAAGCCAGCCCCTCCCATCACCATTCTTCCCAGCATTTCCAGAGGTATCAGGCTCCTCATTAGCCCAGGATGGCTTGGGGATGCCCAGCCTCCAACACTGTCTTTGCTCTCACAGTCCTTGACAGTCCTACCTAGAAACACAGTCCCCCAGCTATTCTGCCCAGACCCAGGAGTTTGGTGCACCGTCAGGGACTCCCACATCTGCTTTTCCAGTTAGAACCTTCTAACTGGGAATTCCAGTCACACATAGGGACTATTTGCTAGTGATCCTGCCCCACTGACTTGGACCTCACTCTGTACACACATCTTCAAGAAATAATTAGTGAGAACCAGATTGAACACAGCCTCTCATGTCATCACTGTGGCTGCTGGCCTCCTTGTCCATGTGTAGGCTTTGCCCTGTCTGTGCCAGGCAAACAGCAGCTGCCTGTGGAGCAGGAGACAAGTTCCCAGGGTTGGGACACCATTCCCTTTATCCCACACAAATCCCATCCTCCATGCCTGGTTCCTTGGGAGTTAGCTTGGCTATTCCCACTGGCTGGCAGCCAGTCCAAATCCCACTGTCCAAGGCTCAGCCTGTTTGAACTCCTGTCCCTGAAGTTGGCAGGTCAGTCTTTGACTCTTCTAGGTCTTTGGCCAGCAATGGGCTCCTCTAAGGCAAGGAACTCACTAGTCCCTACCCTGCATGGTTCCCTGGTGGCCTCCCTGTGGTCACATCTCCATCATGTCTCTCCTGGTCTCTCAGCAGCTGGTTCTACAGGGGCTGGCCCATACTCTTCTCTGTAGGCTTTCTTCCCATCTTCCTATATACCTCTCATCCCTGGGTATCCTCCTTCACCTGTCTCTCTGGTCTCTAATGGTCTTCTTTTTTCTTCCTCTGGATTTTTGATCAGGCTGGCCTCAAACTTGGAGAGCCACTTGTCTCTGCCTTTGAGTGCTGGGATTAAAGGCATGTGCCACCACTGCCTAGCATCTAATGGTCTTATTTCTGCAACATTCAGGTGGGTGCCCTGGGTTCTTCCTCTTCTGGGGCTTATATGCCCGCCACCCCATAGGGCTCTAGCTGAGGCTCACAATGTCCTGACTCAATGGCTGTCTGTTGCAGATGGTACTACTAGGGTGTCAGAGGCCTTGGCTGGGAAGTCTTATGTTAAATGTTAGCATCTCACCAGGTTTGTTGTGCCTGACACCCAGGTGAGAGATGTGGGCCTGTAGCAGGGCCTGAACAGGAGCACCCTATGGGATTCCCTGCTGTTTCTCTCCACAACAGATTCACACACAACCTACTTGGATTCATCTACCCATAGATGCCGCACTGCACCCCTCATTCATACTGCAGCTGTCGCCTTTGGAAGACCCCAGTGACCCCTCTGCCTTCAGGTCATTCTCCTAAAGCAGGATGAGCTTCCTATGCATCATTGTTCCTTTCTTGGCCTTTCTATGTGTCCTCCCCACTTGAGTGACAGTGTCACTGGCCCATCATGGCCAAGGTCAGTCTCCCTTAGTCTCCTCTTGTTTTCTCTTTGATGACACCAGGGCCTCTGCACAGTGTAGTTCCCTGTGCTGTCTGAAATATAGAGCTGCTCCCTGCCCCCACCCGACATCTGGGCTTCACATCCTCTCCAGAGCAAGAGTCCAGTGTCTGGAGCCTCTTGACCTGTGCAGGGATATGGCTTGGTGCCTGTCCTGTGGAACCTGTCCTGCGGAACAGTGAAGGACCAGCTAAAGCACACAGTATTTCCTCCATAAATGCTCAATGACAGAGCCAGGGAGTGAACTGATGAGTCAGTGAGGAGCCAGGGTGAGCAGGGCCCTCTGCTCTAGGGTCTGTGAGTGAGAAGCGAGGGTGAGCAGGGCCCTCTGCTGCAGGGTCTGTAGTCCTGGGGTTCTATGCTTCTATCCACAGCCCATGTCTGCTTCCATCTATTTTTACGGGGGGTGGTTCAAGACAGGGTTTCTCTGTGGCTTTGGAGGCTGTCTGGAACTAGCTCTTATAGACCAGGCTGGTCTCGAACTCACAGAGATCCACCTGCCTCTGCTTCCCGAGTGCTGGGATTAAAGGCGTGCCCCACCACTGCCCAGTGTCTGCTTCCATCTTTAAGATACAGGAATCTAAGATGCCTAGGGGTGATCCCAGGCAGAAGTAAGATCCCCACCTTCTGGACATTTTACAGATGGGGAAACTGAGACCCAGAGTAGACAGATTTGCCAAGGCCTCAGAGAAGGTAGCAGGAGTCCTAGGATGTGAACCAGGGTTGCGACTACAGGAATGCTGGTTGGTGTTGCTAAGGCTCTGTGAGTGGTCATTGTAGGCAGGAAAGTTCTAGCCTTCTGCTATTACCAACACTTCTTATCCTTTGGGTCTGTTAACAAGGGTTGGTTGGAAACTTCCTAAGGGTCTGGGGCTGACTATTCAGAGACAAAGAACAGTAACTATGGCCAAGGCATGAAGGAGCTGAAGGTGTCTGTGGAAGGTTCCTGGAGGTCTGCATAAGAAAGGCTTTATGCACATGGACTAGAATACCTCTACCACAGTCAGCCCTCCTGCCAGGTGGTCTGAGACCCCAGGCCCAGGCCCACTGCCACCTAGAGGAAGTTAGAGGGTCTCCCCATTGCCGCTTCCCCCAGACGGCCCTCTGCAGGCCTCCCATGGCTGAAAAGGACCGAGCCAGAAGGTCCTCATGTGAGGAGAATCCCTGATGTGCTCATTTCCTTTCTGTGGTGAAGTTGCAATGCCACGCAAATTGGACTTGGCTCAGGCCTGGCTGGTTCTGGGTTCAGAATTACCGGCGTCACCCCAGTCTTACCTTTAACCAGCGTGTGCTTATCCGTGGGCGAGGAGCGAGCCAGCACCCTCAGCTTTGGCCAGATCTTGTCAATCCGCTCCTGCTCAATCTGGAGAGGGGTGTGGTATGTCGGTGGGGTCAGAGAGAGAAATTGAGCCCCATGCAGTCACTGGGCTCTTCGGGGCACACCAGCTGGCTTCTGTTCAAGCATGCAGTGCCCACGCCTCCCGGCCCCCTCTTGAGTTTGGCCCGCTGCAGAGCCTTTGCAGTGGCCGCATGCGCGTACCTCCCCCTTCTCATTGCGGATCCTCCGGTTGAATTCTTTGCCTTCTAGGCACAGGAAGTCCTCCCCAGGGTGGATAATGCCACACTTGATGGCGATCGCCCGGGCTGTATTGATATTGTCACCAGTGACCATTCGGACTGTGATACCTGCCCGCTGGCACTTGCGGATGGCTTCCGGGACCTGTACGAAAGGGTAAAAGCCATGCTGGAGGGCACCACTTGGGTAGGCTCTCCTTGTTTTCAAGAAGTCCAGAGTTATCCCTTCTCCCATGCAATCTCCCTAGGTAACTAACCATCAGCTGATGGTGCCTATGGCCTCTCATCTATGCCTGGACAGGCATTACCAATTGATCACAACCTCCTCCGATTAAATCTGGGAGGGTCTTAGAATTTTCAGTCTTCAGAGTCCCAGACAGCCACTACCTATTGACCATGATATCTATTCTGAGATGAAATCTATGGCTTCTGACAAGGATAAAAGTCATTGGAAAGACCCTAAAAAACCACCCCTTAAGTTTGGCCTCAGGCAAGAGTGCAGAGTGGCGGACTAACTACACTTAAACTTGTACAGGCTTCATCTACAAGCTCCATGATCAGTTCCTTTTTCAATGTGTATTTTTCAATGTTTGGTGACAGAGTCTTGTACACTCAAAGTCACTTTATTTACCTTGATTTAGAATAAATGCAAATGGCACTTTTTCATGCTAAACAGGACTGAGAGGGACAAAGCACCTGGCCCTTGCTGCCTGAAATGGCACACTGACATCTGGGACGATCTGGTCAGTCAATCAGAAGGAGATAGGGCCCACCCTTCTCAGCAGCCTCCCGTCTTAGAGTGGTTAGGATGCAGAACATGGCTGAGAGCCAGTGCCAGTGTTCATATGTGACACAGATGACCTGAATGAGTAACTGACCCAAGGCAGTGACAGACAGAGACATAGTTAGGGGACATCTGCTGCAAAGCATGATGTGTGAGAGAACATGCCACAGTGTACTGAGATCCAGAGCATGCTAGAATCTTGAGCCTGTGAGGCAAGCCCGACACCCAAGTCTTTTTGCACATAGTGGAACCAAGAGCTCACCCTACCCCCAATGCACTGGAAAGAGTCTGAACCTTTCTACACCTTCCAGGACCCATTGAGCTGCTGCTCTGTGACAATACTGTGATAGTTTGAATGTAACTGGTTCCTATAATCCCATAGGGAGTGGCATTATCAGGAGTTGTGACTTTGTTGGAGTGGGTATGGCCTTGTTGGAGGAAGTGTGTCACTGTGGGGGGTGGGCTTTGAAGTTTCCTATGCTCAGGATACCACCCAGTGTCTCAGTTGACTTCCTGTGGCCTGCAAGA
This sequence comes from Cricetulus griseus, assembly GCF_003668045.3. Classification (NCBI taxonomy): domain Eukaryota; kingdom Metazoa; phylum Chordata; class Mammalia; order Rodentia; family Cricetidae; genus Cricetulus; species Cricetulus griseus. The sequence goes on along the minus strand of NC_048601.1, from coordinate 31,029,318 downwards.
TGTAGGACTCTCAGCAACTCCTCCAGCATCATGTCTGCCCGCAAGCCACCATATTCCCCTCCGTGATGATAATGGTCTGAACCCCTGAAACTATAAGTGAGCCACCTCAATTAAATATTTTCACTTATAAGAGTTGCTGTGGTCATGGTGTCTCTTCACAACAATAAAACCCCAATTAAGACAAAGACATTACTGGTAGAAAGCATCTTTGGGTTGTTCAAGGTGAGGTGAGGTCATGACTAGTACCCTCATGGAGGGGGAGATTAGGATACAGAGTTGTACACATGAAGGGGTGCACATGACGGTGAAGGCAGAAGATGCTGGGCATGTGTCTACAACCAGGGATGGCACCAATCACCAGGCTCCTGGTCTGAATGCAAGTATATGACCTAGGCTCATATACTTGAGCTCTTGGTCCCCAGCTGGTGGGGCTGTGCTGGCAGGTCATGAACTTTCAGGAGGTAGAGCTGGCTGCTAGGGGAAGGTCTTTGAGGGTTACAGCCTAGCCCTGGTTTTAGAACTACTCCCTGCCTTCTGTCACATGCTCTTGCTGCCAGGCCTTCCTGGCCAGGTCAAACTGAAACCCCTCTGAAACTGTGAGCCCAAGTAAACCCTTCTCTCTCAAGTTGCTCCTGTCAGCTGTTTAGTCACAGTGGTGAGACTAGAGCTAGCAACTCCATAGAGGCAATGAGACAGGGCTGGCAGACTGTCCCCTCCCCTCATGGTCCTGGGGTCAAGTGGATACTGCCCTGCTCAGTGTCAACAGTGTACCATGTCTGATATCTCTAGCCCACATTAGACTCAGAGGCAAGTCTCCAGGCATGGTTATCATATGCTTTGCTTTTGTGTCTTCATGAAGTCAGAAGGTCTGAAATCAACTCATCCTAAGTTAGAGAACATCTGTGTTTTGTTTGGGCAGCGTAGCAAACTAAAACAAATGTTCTGTTCAAAGTCTTACATGGACAGTTCTTGCTCTGGGTCCCTTCCCAGCCCAGGAACTGCAAGAAAGGAAGGGGGACATTGAAATGCTCTTCCTGGGTCTGCCCCATCTTACCGGTCACTCCCAGGTATAAGATCTGCTTTACATAATTTACTATGCCCTCAGGGGCTCAGTGTGTGTGTGTCACTCTGTGTGCGACTGTGTGTATATGACTGTATGTATGCATGATATATGGATATGTGCATGATATATGTGTGTTTGTGTATGATGCATGTGTATATGATATGTGTGTGATGTATGTATATGTAAGTGACTGTATGCATGCATGCATGTGAATGATGTATGTGCTTATGTGTGTGTATGATATATGTGTGTGTGATGTGTGTATGATGCATGTTTGTGACTGCATGTATATGTATGATGTGTGTGTATGATACAAGTACATGTGATGTATGTGTATGTGTGTGACTGTATGCATGTGTGCATTTGATGCTTGTATGTATGTGTATGGTGTGTGTGTATGTGTGTGTGTGTGTGTGTATGTGCGTGTATGTGTGTGTGCTTGTGTGTATGTGTGTGTGAGTGTGTATGGTGTGTGCGTGTATGTGCGTGTATGTGTGTGTATGTGCGTGTGCTTGTATGTATGTGTATGGTGTGTGTGTATGGTGTGTGTGTGTATGTGTGTGTGTGTGTATGGTGTGTGTATGTGTGTGTGTGTGTGTAAGCAGCACACTTGCCTTCATCCCCTGAGCTGCTGATCTAGAAACCTGCACCCTGTCTAGCTTCTGTCACTAAGGAGGGATTTGAGGTCCTAGGTGGGGAGAGGCTTTGCATCATCTTACTCCACCCCAATGCCCATTGCCTAGATTTGCCCAGACATCCCCAGCAGATGGCTGGCTCAGTCTCTGCTTGCACACCCCTGGTGACGGGGGTGGGGGGAAGGGGACGGGGGGGGGAGTGCTGCTCCCTATCTTCGAGGTCTACTGTTGCACAGTGAAGCTAGTCTAGCTTGTTGTAGCTTGTTGTTTCTTTTTCCCAGAGGTACTGTTACTCTGTCATACCTGAACTCTCCTACAGAGAGACAGGGTCTTTAGTGCAGGCTGAGACTAAGTCTCCAGAAAGCACAGTGGAAGGTGGGTGGAGGAGAAACCACTGAGAGCTTCCTGGAGGAAGGGGTGTTTGAACCAGGTCTGAGCCACTTCTTTTTTTGTTTTTTTTTTTCGAGCCAGGGTTTCTCTGTGTAGCTTTGGAGCCTATCCTGGCACTTGCTCTGGAGTCCAGGCTGGCTTCGAACTCTCAGAGATCCGCCTGCCTCTGCCTCCCGAGTGCTGGGATTAAAGGCGAGCACCACCAATGCCAGCGAGCCACTTCTTTTCAGTCAAAAAAGACCTCTGGTGTGAGGTAGCACACAGGGCCTCAGGGCATGCAGATAGCACCCAGAGGGAGGTCCTGTCCACATTGCTGATCTCAAGGTATACAGAGAAACACCTTCAGGTGTGAGAGGTCTGGGCTGTGCTGTAGGCCATCAGAAGCCGCTCAGGGGAAGGTGTGGGATGAAGGCTGTGTGAAGCTTCTGAGGATGCTGAGGTCACACAGCGGTGTGTGTGCAGTGCGGGGTGGAGGTGGGGGGCCGGGGTGTGTGTATGTGGGGGTGGTGGTGGTTGGAGGTGGGGTGGGGCATTTGCTTCAGGAGGCACCGGGAGTCTTGGGAAGTCCTGCACAACAGACAAGGCGGTTTGTAGTGTAGTTTAGGACTCATGCTTTGCTTGTTTGTTTTGTTTTGCTCTGCTTTGGACAGAGTCTCACTATGTAGAGCAGACTGGCCTTGAGCTCACAGAGAACCACCTGCCTCTGTCTTCTGAGTGCTGGGACTCAGACTTTTTAGACTGCCTCAAAGGAAAAAGTTGACCACATTCTAGGCTTTGCCAAACAAACTAGGTCTGGGAGAACAAGGCTCCAAGCCCCTTTTATGTTTTCTTCTCATAAATGCAATAGGGATTTTCACAAGGGGCCCATGTGTAGCGCCTGAGGTAGTTTAGACCCAGAGTGTTCCCTGAGGGCCTGTATATTGGAGTCTCAGTCCCCAAGGTGACACTAACAGGAGGTACCAGGACCTTCAAGGAATAGGTATGTGGGATGTATCTTGGAAGGGGACTCTGGGACCTCAGTCTCTTCTGTCTTTTGCCTCTCAGCTCTGACATTAACTGTGGCTTTGCCATGTGTTTCCACCATCATGTTGCTGCCTTGCCACAGGCCCTAAAGCAGTGGGGTCCACCTACCTGATACCTCTGAAACCATGAGCCCAATGGGAACTTTCCTTTCTGTAAGCTGATGATGTCCATTATTTTATTACATAATGGAAAGCTATGTGTTTCCATTTCCTTTTCTTTGCCCATTCTGCCCCTGTGGTCTGGGACACCCTTTCCCTTCAGCCTTTATCTGTGAGGTTTTACCCCCGTGGCCTGGGCCTGAGATGCCCCTTTCCCTTAAGCCTTTATCTGTGAACTTTTCCTTGCCTTCTGTGCTCAGTGCTCTCTCCTCAGGAAGCATCCCTCCAACCCAGAGGGACATTTCCTTAAATTGTGCTCAGGATTTTCTTTGATCACTCATTCATTCACTCAACAAACAGCAATGGAATATTCAGTTGCTCTAAGCTCTGAGGACTGAGATGATTAAGACTCAGATCTCAGGAGCAGGGCTCTGGTTGAAATATGCTTTCCATATAAATAAAACCAGTGTTAACTATTTTAAAACGTGGCTTCCTCTGCTAAAATTATCCTAGATATTCTCACCGAGGAAAAACAGCCAGGAAATGGGCGCTTCCTGTTGCCATTACATAAAGGCTTTTAAACATCTGCTGTTTCTGTTGACAGCCGGTGTCTGTGACTCCAAGGGCTCTGAACACCCCCGGGGTAACCCCCAGCATGTCCTAGACCGATGCTCTACTGACAGTTTCCTCCATGCTGTCTTCTGTCAGCTTTGGGGTTGTCTTAAGTAGGAACTTTGGTGAATGTTTGATGTTGCTTGATCTTTTGGTGGGCCTGAGAGAGGAAGGCAGTGTGACAGTGGGGAAACTGAGGTATGTGGAGAGTGTTTATCTGCAGCCGAAGAGTGAGCCTGGGAAAGTCTGGGGACCCACTGCAGAGCCCCCTCTTCCTGGGCCTCACCATCCTGGAGCCTATTACAGGGTACTTTCTTATGTGACTCCAGGAACCATATGCTGGGTATAGGGACAGAGGACAGAGCTGGGAAAGTGGCATGAGACATAGGCTGGGACACTGCAGGAAAGTTACTTACAAAACTGGTGATAGGAGCTCCCTGTGAGTGGGACCTGAGGCCTGCGTGTGGTGAGGGCTGCCTGTGAGGTGGGAATCGGGCCCTGGGTTTGGTGGGGACTCCTTGTGTGGTGGACCTGGGGGTCTTGTCAGAATGAGGCTCTAGGTTCAAGTCTCAGCAGGAGAAAGAAGACCCCCCCGCATCTCACAGCTCTGCTGGTTTAACTTTGAGATTCATATAGTCCAACACACAAGGAAACTGAAACCCAGGAGGAGATGTTACCCACAGCATCTGTGACGTTTTACATAGCCTGCCATTGACAGCATCTGCAATCATCTTGGGGTCAGCTCTCTGGCCATGTCTGTGAGGGCTTTTCCAGATTAAGTTAGTTGAAGTGGGAAAATCCACCCTAACGATGGGCAGTATCTGTCCATGGACCTGGGGTCCTAGATTGAATGACGAGGAGAAAATGAGCTGAGCCCTAGCATCCATCTCTCTCGGCTTCCTGACTGCAGATGCCATGTGACCAGTGCCTCACACTCTTGCCATCATGCCTTCCCTCTCCAAAATATAAGCTCAAATAAACCATTTCCTCCTTAAGTTGCTTTAGTCAGGTATTTTTGTTTCAGTGCTGAGAAAGAAACTGATACATCACCCATGAGAGAATATCAGAGGGGCATGTTAAAGCTGCTGTCCCAATGCTGCTATCACAGCTTCCAAATGCAGCTACAGCTTCCAAATGCAGCTTGCAATTCTTTAGAAATTAAAATGATTATTATTATTGTGTGTGTGTGTGTGTGTGTGTGTGTGTGTGTGTGTGTGTGTGTGTGTGTGTGTGTATGATTTTTACATACCACAGTGCACATGTGCAGGTCAGAGGACAGCTCTGTAGAGTTGGCCCTCTCTTTCCACCTCTATCACAAATCTAGAGATCAAACTTAAGGCATCTGGCTTGCACGGTAGACACTCTCACCCACTGAGCCATGCTGCCTTGGTGGCATTGAAGGGACCAACTCCTCATTTCGGCAGCCATAACAGCCGAACATGTACTTGCCTGACCTTGTCTTGGTCACTAAGGTCAGATGCCTGCCCCATTTCAGCAGCCATAACAGCCGAACACGTGCTTGTCGACCTTGTCTTAGTCACTAAGAGGTCAGACGCTTGCCTTGTGGCAAGGAACAAATCAGAAGTTAGCTGGTGGTGTTATGCTTTACGGCTCTGGGTGTGCTTTATGGACAAGTGCACAGCAATGACTCGAAGAGCATAGCAACCACCCTGGGAGAGTCTATGGGCCATAACAACCAGCTGACCAATCAACACAGGGCAAACCCTCCAAGCCTGGAGGCACACCAATCCTGAGCCTGTGCATATCCCTAGACACTCCCCTTATGCTGCCCTATATGATCTCTATGCAGATACTTCGAGCTGTCTTTCTAGCCATCCACCATGGTGGGTAGATGAAAGACCTGAGCTAACATGGGGTTAGCTCGTTAAACAACTATAATAAAGCCTCATGCAGTTTGCATCAAGTTTCTACCTCCGCATGGTGTTTGGGGTGGCTGAGGTCCTGGGCTGAGATCCTGGGGGCCTGAGCTTCCGGGGGTCTTACAGCATCATAGCATGCATTTCTGAATACACACTCCAGTGGGCCATAGGTAAGATGGGGTCTAGCTGGATGATTGAAAGGTGATGGGCAGGATGATGGACTGATGGAAGACCCAGGGGGTGTGGGTATGAGGCTTCTAGCAGCTGCCTCTGGTCTAAAGATGGCAGATCCTGGAAGGAAAGGGCCCCTGAGTTGACAGCCATTCTATAGATAGAAGATAAAGGTTCCGAGGAAGCAGGTGGCTTGTTGGGAGCAGAGCTTGGGCTTGTGTTCAGCTGCCTCTTGCCATTTGTGCGTTTGAAGCAGGAACTCTAGAAGACAATATTGTCATTAAAAATTACTGGGGGCTTAGCCCTGCTCCAAGGCCCTGGGCATGGAATTCTCTGGGGCTTCTCCTCCTAATTCCTTTTTATGGTACCTGGGTCAAGGCCCAGAACACCAGGTCTACTCTGGATCCATCCAGTCACTTACAGTGAGACTTTGGGACCATCCCAGACTCTCTGTGCATCTCTAAACCGATGAGCAGGAAAGGGCCTGAATGAGAACAAGGGTCAAACCTCAATGACCAGCATTTAAACTGGAAAGAACAGAGGACACCTCTAGCATTTTGACTTCACGGAATTCTAAGTGTCAAGTGTGTTCTGAGTCACAAGGGTGGGTCATAGCTAAAACTCTTAGCACCTCATGCAATTTATTATTGTCCTCTGGAAGGGTGTTTCCAAGGCTGGTTGGGGCAGGGTCAATCTGGAGTTGTAGCCCTCTTCCTGTCTGTCTGCCTATCAGGGAATCTGTCAACTCTTAGTCCCCTAAGATGGTTTTCAGCCTCCCAGGACAGCTGCTTGTCACCAGCTGTTAGTGGGCTCAGGTCTCCCAGAGATGGGTTTGTTATTATTTCCTTACTGGAAATCACTGGGTATAAGCTGCAGAGGTGGTATGTCAGGCCACCTGCCCAGCCTGTTCCCAGGAGCTCCCTTCTGATATGGCTCACAGAGATTATATAATTGGCTCAATGTCACACAGCCCAGCAATATTAGCACATAGAGACCCAGATCTGTCTGATACCTTTGCTCACACTTTCGTAGATGCCTGACTGTCATGAAAGTCCATGAAACCTGGTTTCACCTGTTCTTTGGAAGACAGAACCCTACAGAACCAGATAGGAGTCCACAGATATCTCTCCTACCTATCCCCACTTTTAAAAAGGGACCACTGGGGCTCTTAGAGAGCAGCGAGTGTCTAGAGGTCCAAAGAGAACACTGCCAGGGCAGGGCAGGACACTGAATCCGCCACTGTTGGAGGAAGGTAGTCCCTCTGGGTATCAATACCAAATCTCACAATCAAGGCCCACATGGACCCACTGGGGCCTGAGGGAAGAGGATCCAGCTCCTGCACCTGCTTCAGGCCCTGTGGATAAGGTTAATGCTTGGCTTGCCCCTAGCACTGACATCTTTCCACAAAGCCTAATCCTGCATTGGCATACATGGGACCACATAGCCCTTCTTCCGTGACCATGACAGACCTTCTCTCTCTGGATTCAGATTCAGTTAACAGAGCCTGGAGATGGATTGTGCACCCAGAATCCCATGAGGAACACTTCACATACCACTTTCATTTTTATCACATGGGTGAAGTCACCTGTCCCTTCTGCTGGGAGTGTGACTGGCGGTTGACTTGGGAGGCTTGTCTCCCAGATGCCTGCTGAAGGCAGATTGTGGCTGTGTTAGCAGACTGGTCAGGGGACCCTATTACTGAGCCACCTCTGGGGAGAGAGAGACTGTAATGCTGACAGAACACTATGCTCTGGGTTCTCCTGGGAGGATGCCCTGTGTACCCAGTAGTAATGGAAGCTTTAAGTCCACCAGAACATCACAATAGCTACATCCTATATAGGATTAGATACTTCTGGAGCTAGGCAAGGCCTACACCTGTCCCTAGGGAAACACCCTTGATGGCTGTGATGGAAGGGGCAGTATGAATACTGTTCTCAGAGCAATTCCTGCTTGAGGGCTGTGGGGAGGTCCTTCCCATGTCTTTCTGAGTAGACAGTTGCTAAATACATCCACACTGGTTTTATGTGGAAATGTTTGAGATTGGGAAGGACCCCCCTCCTGTTGCATGGAGGTTTCTAGCAGCTGCCTCTGGTCCCCGCTGTGGCATGGGGACCTGAAGCTCAGAAAGCTGAGCAGAATTCCCAGGTTACTCACTGGTCTGGCTCTAGCCCAGCCTGCTTCTCCCGAGCTCACTGGCATCGGGGCCTACCTCAGGTCGCACTGGGTCTTCGATGCCCACCACACAGATGCACGTGAGTTCATTGAGAATGTCATTCTCATTGTCCCAGTCGGGCTCAGGGCTGCTGGGGAAGTCACGGTAGGCCACACAGATGGTTCGAAGTCCGTCACAGGCCATGGGCTCGATCACCTTCTTCACCATCTCATCTCTGTCACGGGGCCGGAAGACACGGGGCTCACCCGCCCCACTAAGGATCTTGCAGCACCTGGTGGAGGGTGGGGAAGAAGATGAATGAGACTCACCCACCTTAGCCATACCCACCTTGTTCCCCTCCCATGCCCCAGTGCATTCACCAGGCCTGGGGTCACAGGCAGGGGTGCAACTAGGTGGCCTTTTTACAATATTTGCCTCAGGCCCCTGAGCTGTCTGCTGTATGCTGTGTTTGGGAGATTCCAGTTGGGGGCAGGAAGCAGTATGTCAGCTGAGATGGCCTGGGAAGCCCTAAACCTAGGCTAGTGGTTCTCTACCTTGCTTAGGTATCAGGCTCACCTGATGAGCATCTAATGAAATGAAGGTATAGGTCAGCCTTCATGGTTCTACTCAGAGCTGTCTGGAGTAAAACAGGAATCAATGGCTTGTCTTTCTTCCTTTCTTCCCTTCCATCCTTCTTGCTGTCTCTTTGAAAGAGGGTCTCAATGCAGACCAGGCTGGCCTTGAACTCAGAGATTCTCCTGTCTGCCTCCTGAGTGCTGGGATTGAAGGTATGCACCACCACCGCCTGCTTCTTCCCTTTTTCTTTTCATTGAGGTGATTCTAATGCATGACAAGTCAGGGTTGAGAATCTCTGGGATTGACAAATGTTCAAATGGGGAAACTGAGGTGCAGAGGGACAGTGACTTGCTCAGGTCTAGGCTGCATGGGGTGGTGACCTGTGACTCAGACATTCACAGCTGTGCTGGGTGGCTTACTTTTTGAGCACGATCTCCGAGGCACCCTTGCTGTACATGCGGAAGCTCTCGTCCGGCATCTTGATAACGGTGCTCATGGACTTGCGCACGGAGTTGAAGGTATACACCTTATACAGCTTCTCCTCTGGCATCTGGCTGCGCACCGGCTCGTAATCCTGCTTCAAGTCTAGCACGAAGCCCAGCAGGCCGCACTCAGTCTTGTTACCCACCTGCCGGGGCAGGGCACCCTCCTTTTCTGGGGGCTGTGGAGAGAAGCGGGGTGGCTTGTGCAGGGCAGAACTTGCCACAGAGGAAGCCTTGTCCTGGCTATCCTTTTGACCCTGCATGGCTGAGCTGTCAGGAGTCCAGGGCCACTGGTGTCTAGGATATGAGCCTCTGAGATCCTCTGGGTCTCTGAGACACTCTAGGCCAATCCTGATTTTGGGGCAGGTCATTAAGCAGAATTTGCTTTTTAAAAAATTATGAATGATTTCTGTTCTAGTCTGTTTTCTATTTCTATTGTGAAAAACCACTATGACTTTAAAGCAACTTGGGGAGGAAATAGTGTATTTCAGCTTACATGTCCTGATCATAGTCCATCATTAAGAGAAGTCAGGGCAGGAACGCAAGGCAGGAACCTAGAGGTAGGAACTGAAGCAGAAGCCATGGAGGAACACTGTTTACTGGCTTGCACCTCATGGCTTGCTCAGCCTGCTTTCTTACACAACTCAAGACCATCTGCCCAGGGATGACACCTCCCACAGTGGCCTGGGCTCTGTCACATTACTCGTTAGTCAAGAAAATGCCCTGAAATATTGTCTACAGGCCATCTGATGGAGGCATTTTCTCAGTGGAGGTTCCTCTACCTAGATGACTCTGGCTTGTGTCACGTTAACAAAAAACAATCAGTATAATTTCCAACATAAAAAGATAATGATATAAGAAATAGGTAACTACATAACTGCTTCAAATTCTTTTCATGTTTGCTTGTTGTGAGACAGGGTCTGTCTCATGTAGTTCAAGCTGGATTTGAACTTGGTACACAGCCAAACGTGTTCTAAAACTCCCGATCCTCTTGCCTCTAGCTCCCAAGAGCTGGGATTACAAACATGTGCCACTATGTCTGGCTAGATTTTTCTTTTTTTGAAAAGTAAAACTGTGGGTTAAAGTTGAACCCCTCTGTATATTTCTTTTTTTCTTTTCTTTCTTTTTTTTTTTTTTTTTTTTTTCGAGACAGGGTTTCTCTGTGTAGCTTTGGAGCCTGTCCTGGCACTCTCTCTGTAGACCAGGCTGGCCTCGAACTTACAGAGTTCCACCTGCCTCTGCCTCCTGAGTGCTGGGATTAAAGGTGTGTGCCACCAACGCCCGGCTTGTATATTTCTTCTTATCTGCAGAACTCAGCATTTAACCCAGAACTGGTCTCGGTCTTCAGTTTGTTTTAAATCATCCTTGGGTGTGTGTTGTGGCATTTTATTGTAAGATAACTGTTGATGAAAACTCACAGAGGAGGTCCTCCAATACTCTCCTCACAGCTTCCCTCAGTGTTAGCCTTCCGCATCACTATGGAAACAATATCACAACAAGGCAGGGATGCAGACACAATTGCAGCAACCTCGTTCAGACCCTACATGTATACACATGTATTTGGTTCTTTATCAAGGCATGACATTGATTCCCGGAAGCACCATGATGTCTAAACAGGACAGATTTTCATGCATCCCTGTTTCACTCTTTGATGGCCACAGTCTGCTCTCTCTCTGCCTCAAGCCACCAATGTCCACATCTTGCCTCATTTCTCTTTTTCTTTCCATGCAGTGCTGGAGATCAAATCCAGATCCTCGTACATGCTAAGCAAGTGCTTTACCATGTGCTCTACCATTGAGCTACATCCCCAGCCCATGTCAGTCATGTCAAGCATGGGACATACATGAAATCATATAGGATGCCATTGGTGGAGACTGGCTCTTTCACTCAGCATAAGCCCCTTGAGACCAGGTCCCGTGTATCTCAGGCCTTTCAGTAGCGTGCTCACAGTGTGGGTGGGCCATCCTCCCACACTGTTTTGATTTCGGTTAGAACATACAGAACAGCTACTTCTGTTACATTAAAAAAATGACCAAACAGGGGAGGAGAGATGACTTAGCCACATAGTGCCTGCCAAACAAGCATGAAGCCCTGCATCTGGAGTCCCAGGACCCACATGAAAACCTGGGAGTGCCAGGGAGGCAGAGACGGCAGGATCTTTGGAGCTCGCTGGCCAGATAGCCAAGCAAAATTGGTGAGGCCAGCTTTTATGCAAGACTCTCTCAAAAAATAAGGTGGAGCCAGGCATTGTGGTGCATACCTTTAATCCCAGCACTCAGGAGGCAGAGGCAAGTTGATCTCTGTAAGTTGGAGGCCAGCCTAGGCTATATAGTGAGACCCTATTTCAATAAATAAAAAAAAAATGAAGTGAAGGGTGATTGAGGAGGATATTCAATATTGACCTGTGGCTGATACATACATACACATACTCACATGCACACCCACACACTCCTGCCCTCCCCCACTCCCCCAAGAACAGTGGCCTTTTCAAGAGGTCTAGTCCAATGTCTGAGTGGGCATGTAGCTCTGTCTTGCTTGTTGAAAGCCACTCCACAGTCCATTTGTGAAGCTGGTTTGTGTTTGCCGTTCTGGTGTGTTTCTTTTAAACCCTACAAATGCCACTCTACAAATAAGCACAATTGACTCATCCTTTCTCCTGGTTCTTCTCTGTTTTCTTTCTCCCCATCTGCTCCTCTGACACCCCCTTCAGCACCTACTTTGTCCTCTAGCAGAATCTCTTGTCCTGGAGGCTCAGAAAAACATGGGCTGCTCCTCCAGAATCCCCTTCCCTTAGTTGGTGGGCAAAGTCCTTCCTTAAGGACATGCTCAAATATCTCCTGTGTGGGTCCTTCTCTTGTCTTCTAATTTGTTCCAAGTTCCCAGAGCAAGCATGGACCCAGCACATAGTAGGTGCTTACCTATTATTTGCTGATGGTTCAAGGTGGACTAGTTGGCTGGGAAAGATGTCGGACAGGAGGCCAGCACAGGATGCTTGCACATGAGCAGCAGGGGTGGGGTTGGGACAAGCGGACAAACGGCTGCTAGGAAGGCAAGTGCTCACATTCCTTCCTGCACCCTCTCCCCCAGACACATACCCACTCATCATCTCACTGAAAATCACTGTGTAGCTACTTGGGTGGTGGGTGTCAGGGAACAGCAATGGCTGCTGGGGATAGCCCCAGGCCTGGAGAAGTTTTGAAGAGGAACAAATACAATAGACACATCTGTGTTCCCTCCAACTCAGAAGTGGCTGTGCCTCGGTCTCAGACCAGTCTCGCAAAAGGGGGCTATCTGAATCTCCATCCTTACCCTCCTATATATGGCCCAAGAGAGCATCTGGGCCAGGGAGGCAGATTCAAGATGCCAGCTTGGGAGCTGGAGAGCTCAGCAGTTACAAGTGCTTGCTATTCAATCAATGAGGCCAGAGTTTGGATCCTAACCCGGGTAGCTCCCAAGTGCCTATAACACAAATGCACGTGACACCCTCTTTTGTCCTCTGGAGGCACCTGCATACATACACATAAACACCCACACAGACACATATATAAGCCACCCACACATGCACAGAAATAAAACACAATAAAACTTAATTATAAAAAAGATGTCAGCCTGTACCAGCGGCTCAGGTTCTAGGGTGAGCCCTCCCTCATTGATGGGGCATGCCTCTGGCTTACTCTCCACTCTTGAGGCCCTGGCTCAGGCCTGGGGAGCAGAGCAGAGCTATGGGGGGTGGGGTGGGATACAGACATTGACAGGCAGTGGCCCCAAGACCTGTGGGTGCCAGGAAGGAAAGAACATTTCAGATATGCCCTCAGTTTCCTCATCTGTGGAATGGAGGGGTTGGAGAAGAGGAAAAATATCAGCCATTTCTACGTCAGTAGAATGTGGGGAAGGATGGTGGATGGGACTGGGTGGCAGGTTCCTCAGCGGGTGATCTATTGCCTAGGACAGGCATGAGGCTCGGAACATCTCCTGGCTCCCTCAGCCTGGCTAACCTGAGATGCAGCATCAAGTGTTTTGGGCAGCACCCCATGCCAGGCCATGGTGAAACAGTGGCATCTTTGGGACACTTCCCATAAAAATATATTCTTTTTGAAAGAATAAATTCCAAGGCCTTCCCTTTGACTCACTAAATGCAGTTAGGCTGTACTTTAAAAACTAATTTTATAACTAACTTTCTGGTGTTTTCCACAACAGCATTCCACCCCTCTGCTAATGAAAGAAAATGACGACACAGAGGTCTTAAATAAAAATACCTAATTACTTATTTGCCCAAGAGAGCTGAGCAGTCATGCCTGCCAAGCACCCGGCATTTTATTACCCTCTGTGAAATATTTTAATTTTCCTCTAAAAGGATTTCAAACAATCCAGTGTTGCAAATGGCAGAGCTGCCTCCTCCGTAATTCAATTTGTTTCTCTGAACTTGAGCTCTGAAATCGCCTACGTGCGTTACTAAGAAGCTGTTGGTTGTCCTTCACTCTGCTCCTGACTCTTTTTTCACCCTGACAAACTCTGAGGTTTTGCCCCTGTGTTCCAGCTGCAGAAGGTGTCTTCTCTGCGGGGCTCCTGCTCTGTGGCTGGGGCTGTGCCTGCTTAGAGGGAGGGGTCTCATCTCCCCTCCCCCATCTCCAGGAGAAGGGAAGAGATAAGCTGCTCTGGATTCACAGCTGCTGAAGCCAGGCCTGCGGCTGTCGCAAGTATCCTGAATCCATCCCAGGGCTCCCCGCCCTTACTTGGGTATTAAGCCCCCGAGCAGCACGGGGTGTAGCCAATGGCTTATCATAGCTGGGTCAATGGATGCCTCTGGTACTGGGGAGTGAATGCAGTGAGTCAGCACATGATGACTTGAAGAACTATAAGCAATAAATACAGTTGGAAAAAAATGGGATTAAGGGCTGGTGAGGTGGCTCAGTGGGTAAAGGTGCTTGCTGCCAAGCCCGAAGACCCGATTTCAAGTCCTGGAAGCCACAGTGCTGAAGGCGAGAGTTGACTCCACAAAGTTGCCTTCTGACCTCCACAATGCACGCCACGGCACCTGTGGAACTATACTCACACACATCACACCCTCATACCCACAAATACACAAAATTAAAGCCAAATACCCAGCACACATCACCTCACACCCATTACGATGCTACTATTAAATAACAAAAGCTTCAAGAAATAACAAATATTTGCAAGAATGCAGAGTGCCTGCAACACTTATACGCTGTTGGTGGCAATGTAAGATGATGCAGGCACTGCAGAATGCTTAATGGAGAGAAGCTGTGTCACACAGTAAAGTGTACTTCTGGGTATCTTTTTAAAATAATTACCAACAGGGATTCAAAGAGACCTTAGTGCATCCATGGCAACTAAGCTGTGGAAGCATCTGATGGGTGAATGGAGACGCAAACTGTGGTCTACAAGCACTATGGAGTATTACTGAGTCTTAAAGAGGAAAGAAATTCTGACATCTGCTATTACATGTGTGAAGTTGAGGACATTGTGCTAAGAGAAACAAACCAGACGCAAACAGTGTGATCTCAAGAGGTATCAACTCATAGAGATGGAGGGCTGAGTGGCTGCTGACAGGAGCTCAGGGAGAGGTGTGAGAGGTTGGGGTCAGTGTAGCCAGAGGTTCAGTTTTGCAAGATGACAAGGGTATGGCTGGGTCACAGCCATGGGAGTGCACATCGTTCTACTAACCCATATGTTTAAAGATGGATGAAAGGGTCAAGATGGCTAAAATGGTCAGATTTCATGGTACATGTGTTTTCTTACAATGAAGGAAAGCACTCCAACAAACTCCGTGGTAACTGGTGATTTAAGTATTAAATATCCTCTATGGGTCAAAACGTCTTAGAGACCGACACCTTTAGGAGGTGGCAGAATCTTAGAGAGGAGGGGCAGACAGGGAGGTCTTAGAGTCATTGAGTGTCCCCCCTCAGACTCCAGTCTCCTCTTTGGCTTCCTGGCACCATGGTGACTGGCTTTCTCTGCCACGTGCATCCACCATGATATATGGTCTCACCACAGACCAAAAGCAAAGGCACAACTGATCACAGACTGAAACCAACCAAAATGACCTATCCCTTGTTCGAAGCTGGTTTCTCTTGGACATCTGTCACAGACATAAGGCTGATAAAGTGTGATTTGGTGATTGTCCACAGGACTGGCTCTCTGGGACTAAACACAATCCTCAAGCACCTCCCCCATGCCTGGATTAGTCACCAGATGTGGCCATTTCCCTCCAAGTTGACTCAGCTTCCTGTTGAAGCAGTTGCTCATTTGCCCCCCAGGCTGCGTCCTCATGGCTCCCAGGAGGTAGGTGGGGCTGCTGTTCCCATTTTACAGCTGTGTACTCTGAGGCTCCAGGAGGAAAGGTAGCATTGTTCAGATGCAGTTGAGCCTGTCTCCCTCTGGAACAGTGTAGACCCTTCCTTCACAGATCACTGAGCGTGACACAGTCAGGGGGCTGCTTAATAGGCTCATCTCTGCCTGCCTCCAGCACTGGGGACCAGCCAGTGACAGACTATCCAGTTGATGGATAAATCTTCTATGTGGCCTGCTGCCAATAGGACACCAGTGAATTTTGGCCGAATTATCCCCCACAACTGCCTCCCCAAGAGCTTCTGAGGAACTAGGTTTCTTATTTATTTATTTATTTATTTATTTATTTATTTATTATGTATATAGTGTTCTGCCTCCATGTATCCCTGCAGGCCAGAAGAGGGCACCAGATCTCATTACAGATGGCTGTGAGCCACCATGTGGTTGCTGGGAATTGAACTCAGGACCTTTGGAAGAACCACCAGTGTTCTTCACCTCTGAGCCATCTCTCCAGCCCAGGAACTAGGTTTCCTGAAGAGAGCAAGGTGACCAAGTCATCCACTGAGCCATACTAGTGAACCATGAGATCTTTCTGAGAGGCTGGGGAGCAGGAGGATGGGTAGGTGTCCAGCACACAGGAGTCCCTGTGACATGTATATGACTGCTCATATGTATGTACTGCTCATATGGACTAAGCTCTGCCATGTGTGTAGTGTGTGGTGTTTTGATGGCATATGGTGTGTGTGTGGATGGTGTATGCAGTAACTGGGAGGGGTGTGTTATATATATTACAAGTGGGCAGCATGCACGTGTTGTAGTATATAGTGTGTGTTTGTTGTATGCAGTGGGTGATGGTGTGTGATATGTGTCTAGACTGTACATTGTACCACGTGCTCTATGTCCTGTGATGTGTAGTGTGAATGGCATGAGGGTATAGGGTGTATGAAGTATGTTCTACGCATGCTGTTCTCTGTGATGTGTTATATGGGGTAGTGCGAAGTGTGTTATGTATTGTGTGGTATTTGCTGTGTGTGCTTTGCTGTGATGTATGCATATGACGTGTATTAAGTGTTGCGGTATCCTGTTACATGTAATGTGTAGCAGCATGGATATATGTTGGTATGAGAGTGTGTGCTGGTGTGAGAATGTGTGCTGGTGTGAGGTGTGTGCTGGTGTGAGGTGTGTCCTGGTGTGAGGTGTGTGCTGGTATGAGGTTGTGTCTTGCTGTGAGGGTGTGTGCTGGTGTGAGGTGTGTGCTGGTGTGAGGTGTATCCTGGTGTGAGATGTGTGGTGGTGTGAGGTGTGTGGTGGTGTGAGGTGTGTGGTGGTGTGAGGTGTGTGGTGGTGTGAGGTGTGTCTTGCTGTGAGGGTGTGTGCTGGTGTGAGGTGTGTGCTGGTGTGAGGTGTATCCTGGTGTGAGATGTGTGGTGGTGTGAGGTGTGTGGTGGTGTGAGGTGTGTCCTGGTGTGAGGTGTGTTTTGCTGTGAGGGTGTGTCCTGGTGTGAGATGTGTGGTGGTGTGAGGTGTGTGGTGGTGTGAGGTGTGTGGTGGTGTGAGGTGTGTCCTGGTGTGAGGTGTGTTTTGCTGTGAGGGTGTGTCCTGGTGTGAGGTGTGTCCTGGTGTGAGGTGTGTGCTGGTGTGAGGTGTGTGCTGGTATGAGGGTGTGTCTTGCTGTGAGGGTGTGTCCTGGTGTGAGGGTGTGGTGCTGGTGTGAGTTGTGTCTTGCTGTGAGGGTGTGTCTTGGTGTTAAGGGTGTGCATGTGGACTGTAGGGCACAGGGTGGGAAGCTGCTATTCATAGCCCTATCAGAACTAGAATCCCCCTCTGGGCTCCCTTACTCTAGACTTCTTTCCCCAGAGATCCTGTTTGTAAAAGATGAAAAGCAGGATTGCTGCTGAGTTTACCATGGTGGTTCCTGTTATTTTAGCTATCCCAAGACACCATATACTTCATATATGTCCCTTCGGAGTTCTGCCACATTCCTTCGTTTTCCTATCTTGGCCAGAGTCTAGCTGCAGGATGTGGTCTGAGTAGGAGCCATTGAGACTCACTCGAGCTAGACTGGACCCTGGGTTTGAAGTCAGGACCTGATTGGAGGGCATTTCTACTCTCCCTCAGCCTCCTGACGTCAGCCTGGCCCTACAGGGACACAATCAGCAGATGCTTTCTACTGTTTGGGCATTCCCCAGGCTCCCTGGTCAGGCAGCACCGTAGCCACCTTAGGTACAGACACCCTGGGAACCCTGGGGCTTCTAGCAAGGCACAACTGGGCTCATCTGTTCAGAAACTACCTTGTCAGGCAGAGCCTTGTTTCTTCTGATCCAGATCCTGCTCCAGAGAGATTCGTTCTCTCTCCATAGTTCATGTTTCCAGAAACATGTCCTCTGTGTGTTCTCACATGGCTTTAGCTCCACTCAGCATCCTCCATTTAAGATTCGAATGTTAAGTACCAGGTCTGCCGGCTTTCAAGAGCCCACGTCCGCTCAGGAGTGTCCACTAGGCAAGAGTGGATGTGGGCGGAAGCGCCTGTCTTCCCAAGAAGGTAGAGAGCCGTTTGACTCTGAGGAAAGCCATTTTCATTGGAACACTTGGCTGCTTCTCTGAGAAGGGCAGAGTGACAAGAAGCCAGAAGTCTTGAGATTCAAAGAGCTGGAGACTACAAAGGCAAAGGCGTGTGTACAAAGAGCTCGCAATAGAATTTCTGAGGCAGCGAAGCAATTTGTAACAAAAAAAGATGACTCACACAGCTTTCTTTGGAGGTCAAGTCTAGTTCGTAACCATGCACAGTAAGAGTGGAAAGAAAAAACGCCTGAGTCTCTGAAGGGATGGTGCTTGGTTTTGAGGCTGACCCACAGGGCTTTTCCCAGATTTGTGCTTGCCACCTCAGCCCTTGCAGGGCTTCAGTGCGTCTCCTGAGGACTGAGGTCTGGGGATTTTGAGAGGCTCATCTGTGACCTAAGACCCCTCAGACCCCAAGCTTCATCTCTCACCCCATGTTTCCAGAATGAGTTGAGTATCTCTAGGCTTGTGGGTCTCTGTGGGGCTGTACCTGCCTGGAATGCCATTGCCCTTCTGCCCTTTGAGAACTCCTCTAGAATTCTCTGGGGCCCTCTGCTATGTGGTGACCAAGAGCCATCTTAAACTTGCCCTCATTGTCTTAACACCTTCTGGAGTTCTGGGACTCCATGTGTGAGCCATCACGTGTGGTTTATGCAGGGCTGAGCACTGAATACATGGCTTCATGAGTGCTGGGTGAGCATCCTCCAGCTGAGCTACGCCTCAGTTCTGTTTGTTCCATTTCTAAAGAATAAAAGGTACAAGCAAATCAAGAGGTCTGTGGACCACTGAATGCAGCCTTTGTAACCAAGGTGGTTTGGGAAGAGTTCAGCTCAGCGGTCTGGAGGCTGGTGCTGCCGTGGTCTGGATCTGGGGTTAACGGCCACTTCTTGTTGCCATGGAAAGAGGTATAGGGTGTTTCTGAGACTCCTACCATCTTACCTACATCCATCTATCCACTCACTCGTGCTTAGCCATCATCCACTCTTTTATATTCACACATCCTCATCCATCTGTGCAGCCAACCATCCATCCCTATCCATCCATTTACCCACATACCTCCATCCATTCAGCCACTTATGCACTTATAGTGACCCATATCTATCCATCCATTCATCCATCCATCCATCCATCCATCCATCTGCATGCATATGTCCATCTATCCAACAGTTCATCCATCCACTTACTGTACTGAATCCATTCATCCTCCACTCATCCATCCAAATCCACACATCCCTTATCTGTCTACTCACAACCTTCCATCCATCCACTTACCCACAGCATCACTCTCCCCTCTTTCTATCTCTCCTACTCATCCTCTCCTTCACCCCACTGATAATATACCTATTTACCTATAAAGTCACTTATCCCACCTCCATCTAGTATTTCTCAGAAGTCTATTCCAGTGGACCAGAGGTGACTTAATTGCTGTTCACTGTCAAAGAGCATACAGGCTTCAGGAGACACCAAGAACACAAGAACAGTTTCTCACATGGAGGGTTAAACAGCATGTAGGAGTCATGCCCTGGCCAGAACCCCATGTCTCTGGCTAAGCTCTTGTCCCAGCCCCAGTGGAAAGACCCTGTGTCTTTCCTGCCATTTCCTCTTGCAGGTTTCATGCTGTCTTTGGAGCTCCAAGTTTGGCTTGCAAGGTAGATAGACATGCTGGCTAGTTTTACTTGACATGCACAGATAGTTATTTGGGAAGAGAAAGTTTTCTTGGGTTTGTTTTTGTTTTTTAAGAGACAGGGTTTCTCTGTAAAGCCTTGGCTGCCCTGGAACTCTCTCTGTAGATCATGCTGGCCTTGAACTTAGAGATCTATCTGCCTCTGCCTCCTGAGGGCTGGATTTAAAGGCGTGTACCACCACACCTGGCTTGGGAAGAGGGCCTTTTAATTGAAAGAATGCCTCCATAACGTTGGTCTGTAGGCATGTATATAGTCTATATTCTAAATGATTGATGTGGGAAGGCTCAATACACAGTGGCCGGGGTAACCCTTGGGCTGGTGGTTCTGGGTGCTATCAGAAAGCAAGATGAGCAAGCCATGAGGAACAAGCCAATAATCAGTACCCTCCATGGCCTCTGCATCAGTTCCTGCCTCCAGGTTCCAGCCCTGACTTCCCTCAGGATGGTTACTTGGAAATGTAACACAAAATAAACCCTTTCTTTCCCAAGTTGCTTCTGGACATGGTGTGCTATTATAGCAACAGAAACCAACAAAGACAATGAACTTCTGCCCCAGTCCCTTCTCAGGCTTCACTTGGACCAGTAAAAGGAATCCCCAAGATCCCCTTAGCCCTATGTGATTGAAAGGGCCTGTGTGTGGAGCTGACCCTCTGGACTCCAGGCCATTCCCAAGCTCAGCACAGGGGAGTGTAGTGGTTGGTTCTGAAAATCAGAACCTGATTTGGGCCTTCTGATGGAGTAGGTATCTTCAGGGCTGAGGTTGCCTGGCTTTGCCTCTAGCTGCCTGTCAGGCTTTGGGAAAGACACCCTTTCTACCCAGAACAATGTCCCATTATCTGATGGTTTTCCAGCTTCTGTTTTGCTACCAGCCGAGTCCTCTCAGCAGGAAGATCCACTGATGAGTAAAGATGGCAATCCTATCACATGCCCACCACACACCAGGCCTTGAGCTGGTTCCTGCCACTCATAAACTCACTTCATTCTCACCACAATCCAATCATTTCCCCTGAGACACAGAATGGAGAGGTAGAGTAACTTCTTTTGTTCACACAGCTAGGGAAGGTTTGAAGCCAGGCCAGCATAGGCGTTTTAACCACCACCTACTTACACCACCAGCCCCCATGCTAATGGATGTTAGATGTTAGCCTAGCAAAGAGAACTAACGGCATGCCAGAGCATTTTTGGAAAGACCCAGAAAGACAGGCACATGGGTCCTAGGGTGACAAGCTTTGTGATAAAGCAAGGGAACCTGTTGCCTGAGAAGTGAGTGACCGTCTAACTTACGTATCCCAGGTCCTGGGTCCTGGCAAAGATGAAGATATTCTAAAGGGACACATGTGTGCCTCCCCTTTGGCTTATCAGACTACTAAAACAACAGATGCCAAGAAATTGATTTCCCCAGGAATCTTAGACGGTGAGAAGGAAAAAGGCCAGAGCCTGCCTGGTGCTGGCCAGAGGGGAGCTGGTCTCCTGAAAGAGATCTCACTGGTTCTGACTCATCAGACCATTTGGTTGGACAGACTGGAGCCCAGACAATGATGGGTCAGTGATGGGTGGGACCACACCCTGACTAGTTATGTATACCCCTTGCTTTCTATTTAAACAAACCTTGTGTCAGGACTTCGGGTAGGAGTGGGTCTCTAGACCTTTTTGTTCCTTTTACCAACCATGGCTACACTGGACAAACCTTCCTTTTCCTGCTTATCTCTAGTAATTTTGTCTTTAATTGGACTGAGGATGAGTGGCCAAACCTGGCTTGTACGGAGGCTGTCAGTGCCTAGGCTCTGACCCTACCCATCTCTAGTTAACACGGCTCCTCCCCATTCCCCACAGCTGCACCCTCACCCTGGGCAGACAGTTGACCTCTGATCTTGATGCTGCCCATCCAAAGACATCACCGGAGTTCCCTGCCAGTCTTGGAAGCACTGTTCCATGGAGACTCCCTACTGTGCAGCCAGGGGCAGCCCTGCAGCCCTGCAGCCCTGCAGCCCTCTAGACATATCCCAAGAACTCCCTCTGACTGTAAAGGACTCATAGGCATTTCAGTCCAAGCCCACCCTGTGGGGCTGTGCCTGCCTGGCCACCCCCACCACCCTGCTCTGGGAATTGCCTGCTCCTCTCTGCCAAATCTGCAGGACAAAATCATTAACAGCGTCTCAGTTATTTCCAGGAAGCCCGGGGGACAGAATAAAGCACAGCTGATCTCCCCTGCTTCCGAATCAGGGTAAAGAAGATAAGAATGTTGTCATTTGTGGCATCACCCCCGCCCCCCACCCAGTGCTCTATCACACATGTTCTCCGACCTACTTTCCCCTTTGTCACTTTGCTTCCCTTAGCCTGCCGCCCCAGGGTGGAAGCCACGCTGCTCAGCTGGTGGAGGGGACAGAAGCTGCCTCCTCCTCTCCTCCTAGCCTTGGCCCCAGTGGGACTGACTCACAGGCTCAATAACACAGCACTTCTGGTGACTCCTTACAGGCCCATGCAGACACATTCGATGCATGGGAGGGACAGAGCAGGCTCAGGGACAGGAGGGAGGTCAGGGCCCCCCGCACATTTGGAGGGTGAGAAACACCCTACAGCTGGGCAGCAGCGAACATCTTGATGGGAGAGGTCTGGTTAATTATCAAGAGGCCACAGTGCTTCTCAACCAGGCAGGGAGCATAGGCCAGTTAGCTGAGACTGGGAGTTACGTCTCATTCAGGGCGAGGTGGTGGGGGGGGGATGTTTCTGTAACACCAGTACCCTCTGTGAGACACTGTGAAGTGGCCTCCCTGATTCCCCTCTCTGAAACCAGACTCTTCCAGCACTCCCCATGAGAGGGGCTATTGGCCATCCCCTGGAGCTAATCTCCTGATGTGTATATATTCACCAACACAGAATGACAAAATGACATAGCCACAGTTCCTAGGTCAGGTTTCCAGAGTGCCTGCACAGCCTCTGTTCTTTCAGAACACTCTTGTTTTCCTGTGGACACACCCAGACTAGCCTGGCAGAGGAGGCCAACAGCATGCAGAGCAGAGCTGAACCCCTCCCCCACATCAAGGCAGCTGTCCACCTGAGCTGAGAGGCATGAGGAAGGCCAGGGGAGGTGGGATGAGGCTCGGCTCGAATGCTCGGTATCCACCCACAGGACACTGGTCATGGACTCCCATTGAGGTCTGCAGAGGCGCAAGTCCCTCTGACAAAATGATGCAGCAGAACCCATGCATATTCTACTTCAATCCATCTCTTGATGACTTAAGACACAGTGCAACGTAAATGCTAAGAAACGGCTGTTTCCCTGCATTGTCAGGGTGTAAGGACAAGGCATAAAGCCAGCAAATTGTCAATGTCCATGCAACTCAGTGCTGCTCAGTGTTTGGTTTTGCATAAACCCTGTGTCAGGACGCTGAAGATGGACTTGGGGTGAAGTTTCTAGACCTCTTTGTTCTTCCTTATATGACCACACGGAATGAACTCCCCCTTTGCTGCCTGTCTCTGTCTTCAAGGACTACTGAGGACGAGCGGCCAAACTTGGCTTGTAGGGAGGCTGTCAGGGCCCAGGCTGTGATGTACATATTTGTGTGTCTATGCATTGGTTTCTGTGTGTGGAGGTGAGTGCATGTGTGCAGATGTGCAAACACATTACAGGTGACAGCTGGAGGACAACAGGTGTTTTCCTTCGGAGCCTTCCAGCATGCTGCTTGAGATGGCGTCTCTCACTGACCTGGGGCTTGATAATTGGCTAGGCTGGCCAACCACTGAGCCTCAGAGGTCACTTATATCTAGCTCTCCAATGCTGGGATTGGAAGTGGGCTCACCCACCCCTAGCCCAGGTATGTTAGGACCCACATGAAGAGGTCAGAGAATAACTCTGTTTTGGGGGACTCGATTCTCTCCTTTTACCATTGTAAGAACTGGAGACTGAACAGTGCTGGCTGGGCCCAGCAGCAAGCCCTCCTTCAACTTGGTGAGCTGCCTACCTGGCTTTTCAAAAGTGAGTCTGAGTGTTGAATTCAGGTTCTTGTGCTTGTAAAGCAATCGCTCCACCTGCATTGTCTCCCCAGTCCTCTCCTGCATATTTCTGAGCCAGTGTTGATTGAATCAGTGGGGGCCTGGAGTCTGTTCACACCGAGTGTCTGCTGTATACAGTTGCTCTGAGCTCTCACTTGGAGTAGTTTGATGTACAGTAAAAGCTAACCAATATGGCTGGATGTGGTGGCACATGCCTTTAATCCTAGCACACAGGAAGCAGAGACAGATGAATCTCTGAGTCCCATGCTAGAGCTACACAGGGAAATTTTGTCTTGAAAAAAAGTGTTTATTTAGTTTTGAAATTGTGTGCTGTGTGTGTGTGTGTGTGTGTGTGTGTGTGTGTGTTGGGGGAGGTCAATGGCAGGAATTAAAAATAAATATCTAAACCACAGCAATCACCAGTAATAACTAGCAATGAGAGATTCTCTGGGTTTCACAAACATTGCAGCCATGTTAGTAGGAAGTTAGGAGCCGTGCTGCCCATTTTGTGAGCCTCAGAATCGGCATCTGAGTCAGGTGCTCCACTGTGGTGGATGCTCCCACGCCCACTTACCAGGATCTTGGTGGTGTAGGCGCTGTTGATGGCAATGGCGTTGACCAGCAGCTCCATGGTTTTGGCATTGATGGAGCTGGGATCAGGGATCTCCTTGTAGTGGACATCGCCGACGTAGGCCTGAACCACAGTCATGCGGTTGGTGGTCAGCGTGCCTGTCTTGTCTGAGCAGATGGCCGTGGCATTGCCCATGGTCTCACAGGCATCCAGGTGTCGTACCAGGTTGTTGTCCTTCATCATTTTCTAGAGAATGGATAAGAAAAGGGAAATGGAGAGGAAGAGAGGGTGAGGGGGATTTCCCGAGCCTCAGTCTCCCCTTAACCTTTGGCATGTGCAAGTGATCTCTGGGCTTCTTTAGCCTCACCTGTGGCTCTCTTCCTCCTTTTTATTATTAATCATTTGGACCATTTAAAATTTGATAATTGAATTTGTTAATTTTTACCACAGAAGTTACTCACATTCTGTTTTGGGAACAAGGTCTCATGTAACACAGCCTAGCCTGGAACTAGCGATCCAGCTAAGGACAACTTTGAACTCATGATCCTCCCATCTCCATCCCCCAAGTTCTAGGATCATAGGTGTGTTCAACCACACCCTGCTTCATATATTCATCTCTCTCTCTCTCTCTCTCTCTCTCTCTCTCTCTCTCTCTCTCTCTCCATCTATCTATATTTGTATATTTTGGTTTTTTGAGACAGAGTTTCTCTGTGTAGCATTGACTGTCTTGGAACTCACTTTATAGACCAGGCTGGCCTCAGAAATCACAGAGATCCATCTGCCTCAGCCTCCTGAGTGCTGGGATTAGAGGTGTGTGCCACCACCACCTGTCCATCTATATTCTTAAAAGGTTTCTTTTAGATTTCGTTATTTGATGTGTGAGTGTTTGCCTGCACATATGTGTGCATGATGCGCACAGAGGTCAGAAGAGGGCATTAGACCCCCTGGGACTGGGGTTACAGATGGTTGTAAACTATTATGTGTGGGTGCTGGGAACTGAACCTGGGTCCTCTGGAAGAGCAACAAGTGCTCTTAACCTCCAAGACATTTCTCTAGCCACCTCGTCTACATTCTTTATGGAAAAAATAGCAGGAAAAAATTTTAAAAATTAAGGCTGGGCCATCCCCAATTATTCCTAGCTTAATGTAAGTAATTGCTCTTCATTTGGTTCTGAGTTTCTCAAATGCTTTCCTGGTGCCTGGTGAAAGACCTATCAATTTCATTCTAAGTAGATACATTTAGGACACATATGTGCTTACAGATACAGGAAAATATCTGTAAAAAATAGGAAAACAAAATGTCATTATCACTAGGTGATATAATTACAGAATAGTATTGACTCCTTCAAGTCTATAAATCACCTTTTCTATAATGGGCATTTATTATAGCATGCATAATAAAAACTAAGTGTGTGTGTTCATGTGTGTGCCCACAAACATGTGTGTATGTGTGAGACAGTCAAAAGAGCACCTTTAGTGTTCTCCTCTGTGGTTCTCTGCCATATCTGCTTGAGACAGAGTCTACCACTGAACCTGGGGCTCTCTGCGTTTTGGCTAGACTGACTGGACAGTAAGCTCCAGCCACCATCTTGTCTCTGCTGAAAGCCCTGGGGATACCGGCACATCCAACTGGACCCAGCTTTTGGCATGGGCACTCAGAGTCTGGACTCAGCTCCTCAGGCTCACACAGCAAACACTTGCACACTGAGCCATCTCCCTAGTCCCAGTTAAAAACAAAACAAAACAACAACAACAGCTAAAGGAAAATAAAGGCTAGTGAAATGACCCAGGAGGTAGTCACTTGCTGGGACCCAGATGGTGGAAGGAGAGAAATGACTCTCCAAGTTCTCCTCTGACTCCCAGATTGTACTGTGGCCTATGTACACACACACACACACACACACACACACACACACACACACACACACACACACACACACTGTAATACAAAAAATGCACAACATAGGTTACTGCCTATAGTACACACGTTTCATTTACCAACATCCTTTCTTTTCAAATTTATAGCATTACCCCCCTGGATCTAGGAGTATTTATTTCCCTCCATTTACCGTTCTTTCTGACCCAGTTCTATACTCCTAACTTCTCCTAGTTTCTCCCACAAGTAATGAAAATGACATAATTCTCAGGCCGGCCCTGCTGGCGTGCTGACCCCATGTGGCAAGGAGAATTTGTGAAAAGTCTCCAGAGGCAAAATCAAGCGGGAGACTGTGCCTGGGGATTTCCTTCATTCTTGTTCCCCACAGTAACTCTTTATTACAAGGTTAAAAGGAGTGGAACTGGACAATTTGAATAGAGACTTATTTTACTAAAATGAATATTGGTAGGATAAAATGCTATTGTATTTCCCTTTCTTAAAACTTGTGGTAGTGGCACCAGAACGTGTATAGCAAGTGTCTGATCCATGACAATCTGAGTTTGTGACATGTTTTACAGTCTATTTTCTGGTGCTGTCTGTCAGGATCCTATGAGACCTGGGAGGAGCCTGGAAAGCTACTTTGCAATTGACAAATTCCAGGCAAAGTGAGCTGAGCAAGGTCACACGTGTGGTGAAATGAAGGTGGAGTTTGAGCTCAACTGTCAAACCTTCCAGCTGCTCCTAACCTCCAAGCTCCTCCTAACCCCCCAGCTCCTCCTAACCTCCCAGCTGCTCCTGACCCCCCAGCTCCTCCTGACCTCCCAGCTCCTCTAACCTGGCAGTCTACTTCATTCCATCACATTCCACTCCACCTGTCCTTACTGAAGGAGCCTTGGCTCTTTGCTTTAAGAATTTCTTGTTGGAAACCAGGTGTGGAGGCACATTCCAGCAACTGGGAAATAGAGGCAGGGGGAATGCTGTAAGTTCAAGGCCACCCTGGGCTGTCCAGTGAATCTCTATGACAAACAAAACCCCAAACAAAATGAACAAAAATCTCTCATCAGGACTGTCCAACATGGTAGCTGCTGAGGGGTGATGGACACTTGAAATGTAGCCTGAAGTATATAAGAGACACTGGATTTAAAGAGGTGATGAAAACAGACATACAGAGGAAGTATCTCTATTGTGCTGGTTACATGTTGGATTGCTGATAATTTGGACATAAATTTGAGTAAATTTAAGGTTAATGCTACCTGGCCTTTTTTTTTTTTTTGACAGGGTCTCATGTATTGCAGGCTGACCTTGAACTTGCTATGTAAATGGGGATGACCTTGAACTTCTAAACTTCCTGCTCCCCTTCACAAGCATTGGGATCATAGGTGTGCATTACTGTGCCTAGTTTATGTGGTGCTAGGGATCAAATCCAGAGCCATGTGTGTGGTAGGCAAGGGCTCTATCACTGAGCAATATCCCCAGTCACATTTTATACCCTCCTCATATGTACACTTTCCAATACAGGTTCATGTGGAGGCTAGAGATTGACAATGGGGTGTCTTTTCTGTCTTAGTTTTTGAGACAGGCTCACTCACTGAACCTGGAGCTTGTCATGCCAGCTATACCATCTGGCCAGCATACCCCTTCAGGATCTGTCTGTGTGGGTCCCTCCCAGGGCTGTAGTCACAGGTTCATGCTAACAGGCCTGACTTTTATGTGGCTTCAGGGATCTGACTTTGGGTTTTCACACATGGCACAGCAAGCACTTTACATGTTGAGACAGTTCCTTAGACTTATTTTTAAGAAGGTAGTTACTAGGACATTTAAAATGATGTTCCTGGGTTGTGTGGTACCCCTGTGAAGAGGTGCTAACCTAAGAGCTCACCATTTGCTCTTGGTGGTGGCCCCAAGGACAAGCTCAAAGGGAAAATGTTGGCCTCACTCTTTATCATGTGGTTTTGCCAGTCACATGCCAGAGCTAAAGACTTCAGAAGATGCTCAGGCCTAAAACTGTCTGCCTATGATGTCCTCAAAGCAACTCTACCAAGCTTCACAGAGTCCTTGAGCTCAGTGGTGTGGCAGTGGGAATCTACTTATGGCCATGCAACAGTAAGCCTTGCCAGGCTTACTTGAGGAGTACTGTGCTGTAACCTGTTTGGACTTTGGTTTGTGGGACAGGGGTTCTTTGAGAACCAAAAGAGAGGGAGCTGATAAGGGCTGTATCCCTTACACAGAACTGCCATTCGCTGGCACCTGCAGGGAGATCACTCTCTATATGAAATTACATCGCAGAGCGCCGTCTAAATTCAGGCTTGGAAACTGATGCTCACATTGCCCTCTGGCTGAGCTGCTAAAGTCTCAGAGCAAAAGCCTTCTCAGAAACATCTTGGTGTTGGGGCCCTGGGAAACAGGAGTCCATGTACCTGTCCAACAAGATGGGGAAAGGAAGAACATGAGCAGACGGGACAATCTGGTAGGGGCACCATGGGCCAGATTTGTAGCATGTAGGCTCTCTGATGGCCACTGCTTCCGCAGGTATATGGGCACTTAGGAAAAGCCCTAGATTCACACTTGGCCAGGAAATGTCCAGGTAGTACATTGCTTAACTGCCTGTAAACCTGAGAGGTAGAGGGGCTTCCTGTGTGGTTTTGCTCAACTTTCCCACACCTTAGGGCAAAGCCTGTTGGGCTTGGTGGAAAGGGCCTCTGTTCTGGCTTGCACAGTGCTGTCTGCATTTGACAGCTTGCAGTGCTGTGGCCTTGTGCTTGCCAATTAAGTCATCTATCACTGAGCTATACTGCAGCCCCATTTTATTTTGTAAGTCTGAGTTGATTGTCAGTATGGATCAAGACAGTTTATACTAAATAGAGATTTTTGGCTTCTTTTTGAGAAAAATTCTGAAGGTCTGGCCAGCCTAGGTTGCATCCCCATCAAGCCATCTTGGCTGGGCTGAATAGTGGGGGCTCCTGTGGCCAGGGGCTACCTCTTGGCTTGCATTATGCTTCTGAAGGTGTCTGCATTTGGGGGACCTGCTCACCCATTTCCCCCAAGTTCTTGTTTCAGCCACACACTTCTTAGCTCATCTTCAAGTTCTAGTACTGGCTCCCTGACAGAACCCCAGCTGGGACTGCCTCAGACACCCAACACTGCTCTCCTCTCTTACCTTCACGGAATATGCCAGCGAGATGGTGACAGCCAGAGGGAGACCCTCGGGCACAGCGACCACCAGCACCGTCACACCAATGATGAAGAACTTGACGAAGTACTGTACGTAGACGGGTGTGCACTCTGTCAGCCACGGCTTCTTGTTGACCACGAAGGTGTCCACGGTGAAGTAGAGCACCAGGATGATTACTGTGATGGCTGACATCACCAGGCCTGTGACATGGGGACACCTGCTCAGAGAGCTCCGGGGCAGGGGTGAAGTGTGCACCAAACCCCCTTCTGGAGGCCTCTTGGGCAGACCCCATCTCATTTCCTAGTTGTACTTCCTTGCTTTGTGGCCTAGAACAAGTCTGTGATCCTCAGGGAGCCTCAGTTGCCTCTTCTATATAAGGCATGGGGGCAGATTTCCTGTCTGTAGTTTTGTAAAGCTCACGTGGAAAAGAGGGAAAGTGCCGAGCACGGGGCCTGCCCACACGACAGTCAACCACACTATAAATATGTGTCAAGGGAACAGATGAGCACATCAAGAGCCACCTGTATACAATCGTCACACAATAATGAGGTAAGGTTGGAATCGTACTTATTCACTCAACCAACATCTTTGAGCACCTGTGATATGCCAGGTGCACGGTGCTCCCTCACCTAGGACACAGAGATCAGTCAGTAACAAAGGCAGACACTGTGCCCCAGCAGAGGAAGGTAAGCAACCCAGTAGGTAAATACATAGCAAGAGTGTTGGGATTATAGGTGTGTGTGTGTGTGTGTGTGTGTGTGTGTGTTCCACCATGCTTGGCTATAGTCAGATCATTATAGACATGGGTTGATTCTGTGAGGAAAGATGCCAGGAAGATGTGGCTGAAGAAGATGGCTGCTGTAGGCAGCGTGACCAGGGAGGCTGTCTTGGAGGAGGTAGTATTCGAGGAGACATCAGGATACGTGGTGGTCTTGGGGAGAGTGTCCCAGGTGGAGGGAAGTGCCTAGGGCACACAGACCAGGGTAATGCTGTGGCTGAAGAGATACACTTGATCTTTGAGGTCCCTCCTGCCAGATCAGTGTGCCTATCTCTGACCTGCTGCAGATGTCCACACAGGTGCTGTGGGGACTGTGCCTACCTGCTTTTTCTGATGGAGGAGGGCTAATGGTAAGGGCTTGTGGGTGCAACCACCCCAAACAGATGCCCATGACCCCCTGGCAGATGTATAGGTTTCAAGACCCAGGCAGCTCTGCATGGTGGGTGTGCTCTGTCAAGTAGCTTGTCGTCTAGGGGTCCCATGTAAAGCAAAGCCTGGGAATTCTCCACAGGTCTCAAGAGTCTCTGGCTTTCCACCCTCTCTGATATGCATTTCTTGCTTAGCAGACTCAGTTTGGAGTGCCCATCCATAAATCCGTGGCCACCAAGGGTTCAGCCCCAGAGGGAGGTGGTGGAAGGCTGGAAGCCCAGGATGCCTGACTGAACTTTATCCCTGGCAGGGTTGTGGGAGTAAGGACTGAGGTCTTCAGAGGCCAAGAGGTTGTCATCATTTAGTTTCTTGGTCCCTTAGTGCCACTCGCTACTGTGGAGTCACCTGCCTGTGACAGAAATGGCAGCGAAGGAGGAAATCCCTGGGCTCATATCTCCCCACCCCAGCTCCAGCTGCGGAGCTTCAGAGCCTAGCTCTATCCTTGCCTGACAGCCGCAGGGGTGGGAAGCCAAGCTCCTGGCAGCCGGCAGCCGAGAGAGCTGTCACCAGGTTTAAATATAGACCACTGAGCCTATAATTTGCATCTGTCCCCTGCTGCGCTGTCTATAATTAGAAATGGAGACAGCCACAGAGGCCTCAGTAGCCAGGTGGGAGGCCTTGCCATTCATAATCCTCAGCACAAGGGGAGGTCAAGGCTGTGTGGGAGGGCTGGGGCTCACCTTGCAGCTGGGCTTGGTTTCCAGGGCCAGGAGACTGCCATAGCTATCAACTGCAGCTAACATCTCAGTTGGGAAGCCTGGCTTGCCCTGTGGGTCCGAGGCAAGTCCTTCTGCGTGGACTCCAGGCTCTGCAGTCAAGCCCTTCAGTCCCCCTTCTGCACTATGGCTAGGGTGGTTATTACATCATTATATCAAGTCCAAATCCATTCTGGTTCCCCCTTGCTGTTACCGCTTCCATATCCTGTCCTACAGGGACTGTCGGCCACTATATAAGCCACAGGCTAGGTCCCCTGTCCACAGAGTCACCTTTAATTCTCAAAGTAATCTATCACACTGTGACAAGAATTATCCCCAAATACAGAGGAGTAGGCAGGGACTCAGAGCTGGAGAAGCTGCCAGCCCAGATCCTCAGAGCCGTGGCTGTGGCTTTGTCTGCGGTGCAGGGCTCCTCATATGTGGAGCCAGGCAGACCTGGAGGGAGGACCACTGGAATCAAGATTCTTCTTTTACAGGTGATATGAAAGAGGGCCGAGTAGGGTAGGGCTTGGCAAGGAGGAGGTCCCCGCTGTGAACTCACCCGCCTTGCCGATCTGCACAGCCAGCTTGGTGAGCTTGCCCTGAAGCACCGACTTCTCTTTCTTGTGCATGTTGGCTTTCTTCTTGTCATCGGCATCGCCGCCCTCTGCGCTCTTCAGGGGCTGCATCTCCATAGCAGCTGCCCCATCCTGCTGCTTGGCTGTGGGGGCAGAGCATGAATGTGCACACAGACACACACATGCAGGTCAGCCTGCAGGCCGGGATCCTTAGCACCCACCCTGCCTGCCCAGGAGAAATGCTGATTGCCCCATCTGGGCCCTTCGTGGCTGGCAAAGAAGCCTCGGATGGGACCTGTCCCTTCCAGCTGTAGTCTCTGGGTCCCAGTAGTACCTGGGACCTGGGATCAGAGACATAGTTGGGACTTTATAGGACAGGACTCTACCCTGGATTCCCAGCAGGACAGGGCTGAACCAAGCTCCCAGTTCCCACTCTAAAAGGGCCCTTGGCCCTCTCACAATCAGACAGAAAGAGAAGGGCTCCCCCCCCCCGGGTGTTCTTGAGGCCAAGTTATTGGGATGCTAGGGAGCTAGAATTGGAAGGACACAAAACATGGCTTAAAAAAGAAAGTAAGGTGTCCCAGGCACAAGTGCTTAGCCCTCACATCCAGCTAAGGGATCCTCTTTAGTGTGGAATGGACGGAAGGACCTGTTTCTCTTTTGTGCAGAGGTCTGGCCAAGCCTCTACCTGTAAGAGTATCTAAGAGCTGACTTCCAGACCCCAGCTGATGGGTAGGCATGGGAGACCCTGGGCCTGGTGCATCCCCTCACCTCACTGCAATACCTGTTTATCTTCCCCAGTATTATAAGAATCACGACTACACCCCCAAAGATGCCAGAGCTCCCCACAGGTGTGCGTGCATTTGCCTCTGGCCCCAGTGGGTCCCTATCCCTGTGTTACTCAAGCCCCATGGCTGCAGTTACCTTTGCTCTGGCTGCTGTCGGCACTGCCATCCTGCATTTTACCTACACGACAGAGAATTTCAACAGACAACAGGCGGCACAGGTCATCACAGGGACACAACAGGCCACAGACACTCATGTCACAGACAAGAAGGGTCAAGCTGCTCAGGGATGCTGAGGAAACCTAGAATGAAGGCCACCTTGGCCATCATGTTAGCCACAGGGGCTGTGGGGCCAAAAGGCTCTTGATTCTTTGAGGCTGGATGTGTGTGTGGGTGTTTCTGTTGGAATAACCTTGGCCCTGAGTATTTTATGCATGAAAAGAATGAGTTGTAAAGTAAAAAGGACCAGAGTCTGCACAGGAAGCAGAGGGAAGCTCCCAGACCTCCAAACTGAGCCATGGCATGGTGCTTATGGCTGAAAGGAGGAAAAGAGAAACTTTCTTTCTTTGTTTTTTCTGAGACAGGGTTTCTCTGTGTAGCTTTGGAGCCTATCCTGGCACTCTCTCTGGAGACCAGGCTGGCCTCGAACTCACAGAGATCCGCCTGCCTCTGCCTCCCGAGTGCTGGGATTAAAGGCATGCGCCACCAACGCCTGACTTATGTTTTGTTTTTCAGACAAGGTCTTGCTAAGTGTCTTGGATGGCCTGAAACACATGACCCTTCTGCTCTACCCTATAGCTACATTGTTTTAATTTTTCCCAAAATGATGAAGAGAGAGAGAGAGAGAGAGAGAGAGAGAGAGAGAGAGAGAGAGAGAGAGAGAGAGAGAGAGAGATTTATGCTTCTAGAATGGAGAGGAATAGAAGTCAACATGTTCCTTGTTTTGGGCTGGGAAGATGATTCTTTCTCCTTATCTCTCCAAAGGATATGATGTTAGGTTCCAAGGACATCCCTGCCTAATGTCCTATAAAGTGTACAGGGCAGAAGGTGAGCAAGGGTCCCCATCAATGGTCACTGAAGGTGCCCCAGGGTATCTGAAGGTCTGTGGGAAATGCGTTGGTCCTAGGAGGAAGCCGTTGGTTCCTGGAAGAGATCTTAAGGAGTAGCTTCAGCTTCACAGACAAGCTAACAAGGGCCAGTGGCAACACTGGGTGCTATCGCCTATGCCAGGGCCTGATGCAGTCAGGTGTGGGGAAGGGCTGGGGGTGGGACTTTTTACCTGCCATCAGTGCTGTCTGGGAACCCTTATCACAGCCTGGGCCACTGTGGGCAGGGTTGGAGGCTGCTGCTTCTTGCCTGAGACAACTGCTTTCAGCTGTGCCTTCCTATCCACTAGGCCTATGCCACTCACTGAAACTGTTCTTATAGCTTTGGTCCCTTAGGAGGGTGGGAGAAGGCTGTCTATCTATAACATCTGCTGCCAAGGCCACTAGGCTATGAGTTCACATGGTCTCCATGCTTTCATCTAGACCAGTGGTTCTCAACCTTCCTAATGTTGTGACCCTTAAATATACTTCCTCATGTTGTAGCAACTCCCAACCATAAAACTGTTTTCATTGCTGCTTCATAATTGTACTTTCACTACTGTTCTGAATCATAACGGAAATATCTGATATGCAACCCTCAAAGGGGTCTCGACCCACAGGTTAAGAACTGCTCATGTAGTGCTTGACACTGTTTCTTCTGAGAAGGACACTCACTTTGGACTCCCATTTATTGAGGAGAAACTGAGGCTTAGAGAGGGAGGTAGTTTCTTAGGCAGAGAGCTTGCCTTGCCTTGGAGCGTGAATGTTTCCATTTTTGCTATTGCCATTGGCAAGACTCCTTGGAGCCCAGGACAGAGGGCTCGTGTGGCACTGTGAGGGGTTTCTGAGAATCTTGTCTGGACACTGACCAGCTGTGGCTTTGTCTCTTACATCCTGTTTGCACCCTGGCAGAGTGGGGTGTTGTATCCAGACCCTGGGAGCATCTAGGGGTTTACATTCCTAACAACCACTTCCACAGGCCAGCCTTCAGCTGACTGAAGACATCTCTGCAAATGTCAGCCTCTGCCAGATCAGGTGGGAGGGACCATCAGCTTTGTCATTTTATAGATGAGAAAACTGATGCTGAGGAATGTCCAGAGGCAGCTTGCCTTCACAGAACACTTCCAAATGACCCTGGGAGCTGTGCTGCTATTACTGTGGATGCTTGATGGGTGGCTCAGATCCCAGCTCACTAATTGCCATCCAGAAAGCCAGTGTCCATCCTGGGGTTTGAAGAGAAAGTCCCTTCTTGTCCTGTTGTAAATGTGTTCTTTTGGATTAAAAAACAACAGTAGAAAAAACTTTTTTTTTAAGAGAAAAAAATAATGGGCAACAATTTTTTTTTCTCATAATAATTTCACTAACTAGGGTAAGGGGTGCCAAAGGACTGGGCTTCCAGAAGCACCTTTGGAATGCTGGAAGGGCTTGTTTTGCCTCATATTATCAGATGTTCTAGCTGCTGCCTGTACCCATTAAACTCAGCAATTCTCTCTTTTATTGCCATAGCGATTACATGGCCAGACAAATAATCAACAATGCACATGCTGGGGGAAGGGAACCATATTTGGGGGTGCTTTGCTGCAGATGGCCTGGTTTGTCAGAAGCAAGGGACTTATTTGAGGCTCTTATTAAACAGGCGCCCACCTGGCCCTGCATTGTATTGCAGCAGCCGGCTCGTCACCACACAGGGCCTGGAAGATGGGATCGAGGATGAGAGAGGGGACCCAGGATAGGGAAGAGTGGGGTCTCAGAGGTTCTGCTCTTCGTATATCCTACGTGGACCCATACTGATCCCTGGACAGGTGATGATAAACAGGGTTTGGTGGGGACAGGTTACATGCCAGGAGACCTCAGAAAGGCCACTGCCCTTTCCTTCTCTGTGAAATGGGTTTACAGTAACCTAAAGGGTTGTTTGGAAAAAGCATCCGATGTGTGCTGCCAAGAGGCCAGGAAGCCACAGGGGTCCATCATCTGTCTTGATTGACAGTGAGATGTGTCTTGATTGACAGTGATTGTGATGGCTCCGGGGTGAGGCCACACTTTTTAGATGTGGAATTGGGGAGAGTCATAGTTAAGGAACCATTTTTGTTGTTGTTTTCTTTCCTGTATCGTCAAGGTTTGGCTCACAGAAAGGAGGTGAGACTATGGCGGGCTCTCTCTCATTGCCCCAGCCTCAGCCACCAGCTCTCTGTGCTTGCTTCTGGAGTTTGAACAGCACCACAATTCATATTCAATTCAATTGTTGGCCTGGAGTGGGGTCTGATTTCCCAGGTGCTACCTAGATTCAGGGTCCTCTAATCTCATCTTCACAGCAGTTTCCAGAGAATGCCACGGATCCTTGTCTATGCTAAGCAAGCACCCTACCACTGAATTAGGTCCCTAGCCTTTGGGTCTTTCACACAGGGCTTCACTCTGTAGCCCAGACTGGCCTCAAATTCACAAACCTACTGTCTAGTCTCCCGAGTTCTGTGATTATAGGTGCATGTCACTACATCTGGTCCTCAAATGTCTTAGACTAGAGGGTCACCCCCCCCCCCCCGTCCCCAGGGAACGACTTCTTCATTTCAATAGAAAACCTATAAGACATACTTCATTGTGGAATCCTGGGTTGACTAGAGGAAGAACATACCTTAGAGACAAGCAGGTCTAGGTTCTAGATTTACATTTCCATTCTGCTACTTTATTTTATATGTATAAGTGTTTTGTCTGTGCACCATGAGTGTGCCTGGTGCCTTCGGAGGTCAGAAGAGGGAGCCAAGATCCTCTGGGACTGAAGCTACAGGCAGTGATGAGCAGCCATGTGGACAAGAGGCCAGTGCTATTTTGTTGTTTTGTTTTGAGACGGGGTCTTTCTATGTAGCACTGGCTGTTCTGGAACTCACTCTGTAGACCGGTTGGCCCTAGATCCACCTGTCCCTGCCTCCCGAATGCTGCAATTAAAGGAATATGCCACCATGCTGGGGATGGAGCTAATGTCTTGATTTCCTTGAGTATCATTCTCTCCATCTTTCATATTTGGACAATGAAACTGTGTCGCAGGGCCTTCATGAGGATGAAAGCGAGCGAGCGAGAAAGAGAACATGAAACACTAGTAGCAGTGTTGGTCTAGAAACTCAAGTTCTTCATCTTCCCTGTGGGTTCTGGCTGCAGCCTGCAAGGGGAACTCCCCTTTTCTTCCAGAACTTGCTGATATGGACGATGCCTGTATTCTTATCTCCTAAGGAACGTGGGTTCCTGGTTCCTTCTCCCTCAGCTGTGGGTTTGCCCATGCTGGCTCTTTCTGTCACCTCTCAGCCACCCCTCCCCATGACTTGACACCACCCACAGCCCCAGCTGTCTCCCTTCCTCCTCCTGGGCTTGAAATAGACCCACACTAGAATTAGCAACTGTTTGCAGAGGTGCCTTCTGCAGCCCCTGACATCTTCCGGGTGGGTCTGCTGGGCGCTTTGAAGGTAGGTGGGTTGTTGAGAGGTGTAGGGTGGGAAGATGGGGTGAGATGGGGTTTCTGCAGGAGGGGTGGGGCATGAACTGCAGAACGGATAAGAAACAGGTCTGGCACCCAGTGATGCTTTTGTCCCTTGCCTCAGCTTCTGTGGCAATATTTTCACAGCCAAACTATAATGACCCTGAGCATTCAGGTGCAGCCCAGGTGGCTACCAGGGGACCAATGAGGACAAGGGTAGTATCTGAGGATGATGGACAGTGGAGACCCCTGGAGCAAGTGGTTATAATCCTCCATACCTGTGTGTGAGGAGATGATGATGAAGACCTGGGACACAGACAGCCACCCCCACCAGCCACCCTGGTAAAGTAAGAATGTAGAGACCCATAGATGCTTCACCCCAGGCACCAGTGAAACACACCAGTCCACAAGCCCCAGTACCTGCTGGCTTGGCAAGAGAGAAGAGAAAAAGACTGAGGAAGAAAATGTCTACCTGTGGCTCAGCCATGCCATGAGTGGGGTTAGAGGGCTGAACTCCAGCTTGAATCTCCACTTCTGAGGAGTTTTGGAGGAGGCTAGGAGCCTTTGCTAGGGACCCAGATGCTGGCTTCTGTTTAGTTCCTGACCTCAGGCCACTTTTCAAAACCAGAGCCAGAAACATGTTTAGGGGTGGGCCATACTGGGTGGCATGCTGCTTCTCATGGGGCCAGATCTGAAGCCAGTGTCAGATGACTTCACTTCTTGGGTCATGACTCCGCTTTTAAGTACTTGGCCCATATGGGAGGGAGAGTGTTCTGGGGTGTCCATGTGTGTCAGAGGTCTGAGGGGACTCAGGATAGGGAAAGCCCCAAGTAGGGGGTGGAGAAGAAGAAACCCGGCAACCCAACCCGAGAGCTCACTGTGGAGACGTACCATTGACTAGGCTTGCATTTGTGCTACCTGCAGCGTTGGCAGGTGCTGCACCGTCGGCCGCTGTGGGGTGGGAGGGATGGAAAATGCAATGTCACAATGGAGAAGGCGACAGAGACATGAACCTACTGGGGGATAATCACACGGCTTATTCTTAAAGAAATAGAACCTCTGCTGGAAAATGAGGAACTCAAATTGGGGGAGGGGGTGAAATGTTCCTATGGAGATGTCACAGGGTGGGTGGGTACTGAGACTCGGACACAGAGGGTCTGTGAAGGACAGCAGGGAGTTTGGTCAGGTGCTCAGGTGGGATGGCACTTAATATTATTTATTATATTTTGAGACAGGGTCCTATCGTGTATCCCTGGCTGTCCTGGAGCGGGCTTTGTAGGCTAAACTGGCCTTGAACTCACAGGGATCTGCCTGCCTCTGCCTCCCAAATGCTGGGATTAAAGGTGTGCTCCACAAGCCTAGCTGTGATGGCACTTCTATGGTGACATCTGCGTTCTTCTATAGACTGTCCTAAGGACCATGCTGGCTCAGCTGGTCAGGTGGGAACCCCAAGGGATAAGAAATTTCTGTCCAGGGACCCATGACCACGAGTCAATTCAAAGTGCTCAGTGAGTGGTGCTGGGTGGCCTAGACACTTATAAGGCTTTCCCTGTGACCACCATCGTTGTGTCCCTGAAGATCTGCTGTCAATGGTGGTGACTTAGGTAAGGCTTCTGCCCACCACTACCTTCCCTGACCAGCTCACTGAAGAGTACTGCAGTTACTGCCATGTGAGGTATCTCACCAGAGAGGGCTTCTAGATGTCTCCTTTTATATCAGGGAGATTTTAACTAAGAAATTAGCAGTCATAGGGGACTGCCAAATTCATCCCCATGGAGTTTTTTCTTGGGGTGGGGATACAGTTATGTGGGAAGCAGGAGGAAGGGGCACTGGGGAGTGAAGAGACAGAAGCTGAGCTGGTGTGTGTGTGGGGTCAGGGGTGCTGGGATGACAAAAGAGGTACTGCATGTTAGTGTGTGGGGCTTCGATGGAGGTGCCATTTGGCCTTGGGTATAAGGACAAGAGGGCAGAGGAATGTCTAAGGGGATAATCTCCAGTAGGCATGGAATTGCCTCCAACTATGTGTTACTAATAGGGGCAAAGCCTAGGGGCCCACAGCTGTAGCTATATCTAAAAGCCCATCTTCCCTGAGGGTTGTCTTACTGTACCTGGTAGCTGAAGGCCATCCCCCTTCTTCACACCTGTGTGATGATTTTTGAGACATGTTAATGAAGGAGAAGCACATACAGCCTCATGTGTACACCACATCTCATCAGACACCACACACACACACACACACACACACACACACACACACACACACACACACACACACACACACACACACACACCACACACACACACACACACACACACACACACACACACACACACACACACACACACACACACACACACACACACACACACACACACACACACACACACACCACACACACACATACACACACACACACACACACACACACCTGCACATGAGACCATTCTGAACTCTGAGCTGTGTGTATTAGACTGACATGATGGGATGGGAAGACCGAGGGGTCCAGTTCTGGCTCTTCAGCCACAAGTCCTTCAGACTCCACCTTGAATCCCTACAAAGAACTGAATCTTCTGACTTTCTGTATGCTGGTTCAGATTCAGCAAAGGGTCCTGAATGGTACCCAAGGGGCCACTGAGGCCTGATTTCTTTATGGCATTGTCAGATGTAGGGCTGGCTTGCAAGAAATCCTGGGTGTCTGTTCCCAGCTAGGTCCCACAGATATTGGAACACAGGTACAAACTACTGTTTTTCACCAACTTCTTAGCTCTGCCCTCAGTCTATTCATCCTGGCTACAGGTCCTCACTCATACATGAGACCCTGTCCCACTACCTGCTGAGACTCTCAGCTAGGGCTTTGCTCCATTCTGAACTCAGCCCACCTTTGTTCTCTCCAGTCTCTTGTTTTCCCAGATAACAGCTCAGCTTCACTGTTCATTCTGGGTGTTGAAGATTTGGCTATGATCTTAGGGAACACACTGGAAAGGAGCTCTTCCACTCAGTTACCAGCTGCCTTCAGTTCTGATGCAGGTTTTGTGTTCCAGTGGCCTCTGAGGGTAGCATGCTTGGGAAGGACCATCTGCCTACTTATCAACCTTTCCCAGCTCCCAAAGGTCTGAATTTTGGGGGTGTTATTCTAGAGCTTAGGGAAGGAGATGAAAGGCTGACAGTCTGAAAGGGG
This sequence comes from Cricetulus griseus, assembly GCF_003668045.3. Lineage (NCBI taxonomy): Eukaryota > Metazoa > Chordata > Mammalia > Rodentia > Cricetidae > Cricetulus > Cricetulus griseus. Next base: position 30,989,078 of record NC_048601.1, on the reverse strand, counting down.
ACTGTGCCTGAGACCGAGTGTGGACACCAGGTAAGGTTCTGGCTGTTCTAGGCTTTGGGTTCAGGGCTATTTGTGTGAGCATCTCTCCTCTGTTCTGAAAGATATTTGTATCTCAGATGCCTACTCACTGCCCTAAGGGGTACTTGATGGTAAGGACTGTTACTTTGAAAGGGGAAGTGGAACCAGGGCTTGGGGAATGTGTCAGCTCCTGGGGAGTCAGAGCAGAAAGCTTGGAGCTGTATTTCAACCACCTTCCCAAGAGTTTCCTGCCCATGCTTGGCACTGGTCTATGCTGGATGGATTGACAGCTCTGCTGGCAGAATTGACCCATGTCAGAAGGAACATTTCTGGTTGAGGACTTCTACTCAATACTGAGGTGAGAGGAAGCCAGCTCCTGCTGGCTGCCTCTACTGCTGGAGTCCAGAGATTGAATGACATGCCCAGCATCCTGAGGCTGGCCTAGAGGGGAAGAGGTGGGGCTCTGCAACATGACTGGACAAGACAGAGACTGAGGCAGATGGAACAGACATAATACACCAAATCCAGCAGGCCCTGAGGACAAATGAGGCAGCTGTTGGTACAGGGCACAGTGTAGCAGGCACTCTGCATTGTGGAGTGAACTGATAAGTGGAAAATGTGGCCTTAAAAGCTCCTCTTCTGGTTTTCAGAGTGTGTGCTTGTGGGAGGCTTACCTTTTTTGTCTTTCTTCTCTTCCTCTTCACCTCCAGCCCCCAGCAGAGTAAATATGATGCCAGTCTGAGAATTCACACCTACAGCAGTCACTACCATCCGTCCTGAGCCCTCCATCACATGGGTCCCTGAGGAAGGAATAAGCCACATTACTATCACATGGCCAAAGCCTCCTTCCCAAGTAAACAGAAGGAACAAGTGTCCATTAGCTTCTAGTACCTTGCCCACTGAGGTCATGGGGTGTCACGTTCAGTCAGGGGTCACATCATGGGCATGATGGGGTCTTTGCCAATGTTGCTGTCTCAGGGGAGGCTAAGATGGACTTGGGACAGTATTTCTGTTGCCTCTCAGTTCTCTGTCTCACAAAAGATCCAGGCCCAGCACCTCCTATCCTGGTCTGGAGGGTTACCTCCTGCTTGTCTACGTTTCCCACTTCATCTCCCACCATTATAGTCCAAGCAGGGAACACTCTCTCTTCTTATTGATAGTATTTAGAATCAGACCTCATTCTGCAACCAGGAAGAAATGGGAACTAAGGCTCAGAGAGGACTGATGAGAACTGGCCCATCTTCCCTCCTAAAGGAGAATTCAGGAATCTGTGAACTGAGATGGGAAAGCCTCACATATATGTTTTCATAGACCTTATTTCAAAGTGAAATAAGTGTTTCTCCCCATTATGAATGTACACAACATGCCAATAGCATCACACACAGTTGTAGACATGTTATAGAGATTCCATATATCTTCCTGCTGGATCTTGTTTTGAATGCTAATCTAGAAACACAGATATTACACTGTCACACTCTTTAAAACTACTTTGTTTCAACATACCTGGTTTCTGTAAGTCTTTAAGTATCCTGTGCCTTGTATTTTATGACCTTTCACATTATGCTGAGGAGGCGGGTACACAGTGACATCAGACTCCCTGGTGCATCTGTGCTACAAGAAAATTTCAGGCCCTTTCCCTAGAAAGTTACTACTACTGTTATTGTTGTTGTCATGGTTATTATTTGGGTACTAGGGATTAAACCTAGGCCTTGTGCATTTGAATCTAGTACTCTGTACTAGTACTCACAGAGTGCCTTCCCAGCCATTTTTGAGACAGGTTTTCATGTATCCCAGGCTGGCCTTGAACTTGCAGTGTGACTAAGGATGATCTTACACTACTTATTCCATGCCTCTATCTTCCGAATGTTGGGACTACAGGCATATTCCACCATGCCTAGCTTATATGTTGCTAATGATAGAACCCAAAGCTTTGTGCATATTAGACAAAACACTCTACCAGCCAAGCTACATCTTAACCTTTTTGAATTTTTAAATTTTGAGACACCATCTCACTAAATTGCCCAAGATGTCCTTGAACTCATCCTAGCCCAGGCAGGTCTTGAACTGTGATCCTCCTGCCTCAGCTACCTGCGTAGTTGTTACTGCAGGACTGTGTTACTACATCCAGCTCATTTCTTAGAATCTTAAGTTTCTCAAATTGAGTTCCAGAAAGCCCTAGTATTTGAAGGGCCTGGAAAAACTGTTGAATGGGGCAGTTATATGTTTATTCATCTTTGTTATTTTTAAAATCTTATTTATTTTTGTTTTATGTGTATACATTTTTGCTAACATTTATCTCTGTACCATGTGTACAGTACCCAAAGATGCCAGAAGAGGGCACAGGATTCCCTGGAATTGGAGTTACTGGAGGTTGTGAGCCAACTCATGGGTACTGGGAACCAATCCTGGGTTCTTTGCAAGAGTGGCAAATGCTCTTGACTGCTCAGCCATCTCTCTAGTCCCCATCTTTGGGGCTTTTGAATCAGCAAGTCTTGTTTTTTTTGGAAGACAGTCCTCTACTATGTAGGCTCAGAGAGTGGCTGTCTTAGACACCACAGAGAACTTGTGGGAGAGTGAGAAAGATGCAAAGGTAGAGATCTGGTGGGTGACACATGTTTGTCATCCCTGTACTTGGGGGTAGAAGGGGCAGGGGGACCAGGAGTTAAAGGTCACCCTCTGTTAAAGGTCAGTCTTAGCCATATAGGGAGTTTTAGGGTAACCTGGGCTTCATGAGACCCTGTCTTGGCAAAAGTTCCTTTCTACCTCTCTGGTGCACTGGACTGTCAGCCCTCAGGAGGTGGCAGTGCTGACATACACTGAGATACCAAGGAACTCTGGGAACACTAAGGCAAGTGGAATCCACCTGCCATACGTTCCACAAGCTTCCAAATCCAGAGAGAGAAAGCAGAGTGGGGCAGCCATGGCTGCCAGGGGCTCTGAGAAACTGGAGTCTCATGAGATCAGACAGCATTGGCTGGGGAATGTGGGAAGTCCCTGGAGGTGGAAGGTATCTGCCTAACAGGATGGTTCTAACTGCCATTGAATCTGACAGTGGCTGCCAGGGAAGCAGACAGCAGCCATGCTCATGAACCAGTCTATCCACAGGGAAGTACAGGGTCTCTACCTTCTGCCCGTCAGCCTACTCTGGCATACCCAGAAGCCGTGCTTGTTCTATGAGACTGTCCAACAGGGTTAAGCTGACCTGCCACTCAGCACTCTGGGTACCAACTCTGCTTATGGACTGGGATGACAGGACTGACTGTCTCACCAGACAGATGAGGAATCTGAAGCTCCAGGAAAGCTCCAGAACACCTACTGTGAGCTCGCACTGTGCTGTACTCCAACCCTACAAACAGCAATCTCAGCTTTCACATCATGGGAAATTGAGGCAAAAGGGTGAGGTAGGCTTCCCCAGAACCTACACAGATGAAGGGCAGTGCCAGGTTCTAAAAGTCTCTGTCTTTACAGCCTAGGATCTTGGACACAGCTCACACCCCCAGGGGAAAGGCCCCCCACAGTTAGCTCTAAAATCCAGGTGAGAGAAGGCTGGCTAGGAGGTCACTCTATTGGTCCTTGGGTCCGGAGGCCACAGGAAGGCTGTTTTCCACTTGCCTAGCAGAGGAGGGATGGAAAAAGACGTGGGGGCCAATTTCCACCCAAGATAAGCAGGCCTCAAATCACCTTCTAATCTAATCACACCCATCACCATGCAGGCCTAGCAGCTCCTGTAACCTGTGAAGGCAGATAGGGGACAGAGAAGGGGGGAAGGACAAAGAGCTTACCAGATCTGGGAAACCCCCAAGGGCTCCTCAGGCCTACCACCGGATAGAAGCAGGGGCTTTGGGGAACACAGCCCCCTCCTCCAAATGGCAGTCTGACAATGTCCCCCAGTTCAGACTCGTCCTAAACCAGTGGCTCTCAACCATGCTAATGCCATGACCCTTTAATACAGTTCCTCATGTTGTGGCGACCCCCAACCACAAATTCATTTCATAACTGTAATTTTGCTACTGTTATGAATTGTAGTATGAATATCTGATATGTGACCTCCCTGAAAGGGTCATTAGATGCCCAGAGGGGTTGAGACCCACAGCTTGAGAACCACTGTCCCAAGGGCTTGGCTGACTCCCTGAGGCCCCAGTGATTCAATCAGAGCCCCACCCCATCAGATCCCAGCCTTCTTGTGCTGTGCTCCTTGACGTCTGACCTCTGGCCCATAATGACTCTGGGGCATGTGAAGCCTTTCTGGAAGTTTGAGATGGCCTTAGGGTTAAGCAAACTGACCCAGGCCAGTGTAAACATTGGAAAATGATTTTGTCTGTAAAAGTCCGGATTTATCACTGCTGTGGGGGAATTGACAACAGAGCATTGTGGTTGGTGCCTCTCCAGGTGATCCCTGCAGCCACAGACCTGGGCTTCTGGATTTCTCAGCCCTTCTCTCTGACCATAGTTTGTGTCATAGTTTGGTGTCTGCTCACCAATCCATCCTGGGGGATGCTACGTGGATGCCTACAACCTAGTCTAGTCTGCTGTTTCTGAATATGAGATCTTTCTAGATTCCTCCCCTCGGCTCTGGGGATGAACTCGAGGTTTAGTGGATGCTAAGCTGGAACTCACTTTCTCTGTCTTTCCTCACCTTTGCTGTGCTTGGAAGGGAGAACAGACCTGTGGTCTCCACAACTGACTACCAGTGTGTCCCCGCCCCCCAACATGGACACAAGCTCCTAGGGACTGAGGGTCCTTCTAGGACAAACAACTAGAACTTGACTTTTCTTTGCCTACTTTGATGTCAGATTGTTATATGTCAGGAGGGAATTCTAAAACTGGGATTTGGGGGAGATCCATGGATACCCTAAAACTAGTGCCTCTGGGTTCCTGCAGGATCAGCAGACAGGAAGACTGGCAAGGCCTCCTGGCAGGGTTATAGAGTTCAAAGCATCTAGTCATGGTAGCAACACCAGAAGATCCACACAGAGGCGTTTGGGTGGAGGAGGGGCAGTCCTGAGAGGAGGAAGAAGGGGTGGGGCGGGACATGGAGATGGAATGTTCCTTGCTTCCACATACTCCTGTGAACGGAGACAACCAAACCATTTTACACAGGAGCAAACAGAGGCTCAGGGGAGATGTGGGGGCTGTCTGGGGTCCCAGCCAAAGAGGATTAGAGCCCAGTCTTGTTTCCACCTAAGGAAGGACGTCCACAGGGGTCTACAGTGTATTCTACCGACCCTGTCCCAGTGCCTCCCTCTTTGTGTTATCATGGACACTTTATGAGTCTCACAGGTACACTGAGGCTCAGAGCAGGCAGCAACGTGTGAGGCCACACAGCAAATGCATTCCAGAGCTCAGGTCCCACCCATCACCTGCTGCCTGCTCTTCTGACATCCTTCACAGTTTCTCCCTCCTCACTCTGCTGGGCTTGGGGCTAAAGCTGGGCACAGTCTCTCCCTGCCCCCAGCCATATGGAAGTGGTGTCAGGCTCAGAGCTCTCTACCTGGACTTGATTGGTTGGAGAACTGGTTCAGGTGTCTGCTGTGGGCAGGCCCCTCAATGAGAGACCAGTTAGGTTTGGTCTGGTGGGAACATTGTCAGTTCTGCTCTTTCTTTATTTCTTTATTTTTTATTTTTTGAGAAAGAGTTTCTTTGTGTAGCCTTGGCTGTCCTGAAACTCATTCTGTAGACCAGGTTGGCTTCAAATGTACAGAAATCCACTTGACTCCGCCTCCTGAGTGCTGGGATTAAAGGTGTGCCCCGCCACCACCTGACCTTTTTTTTTTTTTTTTTTGGCTGCTCTTTATTTTTGATGGTTTGCACAAAGCAAAACTCATCAATGTTGCAAAGTAGTACCCAGTGTGCTAACAAGAGTGGCCATGGAGGACACTGGTGGTCATGGAGACCTTCCTAGTGAGGTGGGTCTTGGTGGATGGTAGCGGTTAAATAGCAAAGAGGAAGCAAGATGAGTACTGGGGGGGTGTCCATCTATCCTCAGTGGCTGGAGGGAATTCATCCCGTGGGTCTGTAGTGAGGTCCATGGGGCGGAGGGTGAAACTGCGACTCTCAGAGTTGACAGGGCATCAGATGTAGTGCCCTCCCAGCAAGCCACTCTGATTTGTCCAGGCTCTGCTCATGTAGCCAGCGATGGAGACGCACTATCTGCTTATTTTTGCATTTGTTCTGTTCCCTACTGCTGACCACACTTGTCCATGCTCTGCTGCACCTCCTGCCACTCAGTTGGTCTTCTGTGTGTGGCCAGCTTCTTCCTCATCCACCAAGTTAGTTTATCATATGCTGGGGCCGTCTTTGTGGATCTCAACTCCAACTCTCCTTTTTCTACTTGCCCTATGAACAGGCCCTTTCAAACTGAGAGGCATGTTTTCTGGAGCCTCCCACCAGCCCACTAGCCCCACAAGGTCAGCACAACCTATGGAAATCTCTGCTCCAGCCATCCTCTACTCTTGCCTACAAGGATGTTCCTTGGACCTTAATATCTGGAGGGCAAAGCCAAGCCACTTCTTTGGCTCCTCATAACCTTGGGGACCTGTGGTGGCTTCTGTAGATCTCCCTTGCTTGCCTTGGTCCTCACATGCCACCTGCTCCTGATCTGATGACCAGCCCGGGGTTCAAGGACCCACACTTGACTACCAATGAGACCTGGAGTGTCCTCACTGTCACCAGTTCCATCCTAGCCCATTTGGGATGTGTTCCCTATCCTATCTCCAAGAACCTAGGCCTCTGTTCTCTTCTGGCTTCTACCATTTCTGTTCTTTAAGGTGTCCCAAGCTCCTCCCATCTTCCTGAGAGAAGGAAGGGCCAAGAACCATAGAAGCCCTAGCTGTGTTCCTCAAACTCCTCCTCATGCCTCCCCTCCTGCCTCTTCCTGGCTTTGCCTTCACCTCCAGCTTGGTTTCACTTCCAGCGCCTCCTTTCTCTCTGGGCCCCGTGCCTCTGTGAGGGACCTGAGACCCAGTGATTCACCCTAAACCAGTGGCAGCCAGATTCTGGAATCTCTGTCCATCCTGGAGTCCTCCCTGGTTGATTTGTGACATTGTTAGCTAGTGAGTGACTCTGAATGCTGTTTCCACCAGGCTCCTGCTAGCATAATCCCTCATGCTTTTTCTCCATGCTATCTGGAGACTGTCACAATCTACTCTGGACTCCCATAGAAACCACTGCACACTTCCCCTAAGGATGGCTACCTGCCTGTCAACTCCTGCAGCTCAGAGGCTAGAACCAGGGCTGATGGGGCTGGGACCATCTCCTGATCTCTCACATGGCTCTTTGTTCCCAGAGGCACTGGAGACTTTCCATGATCCCTTACTCAGATCTCAGGGCCTTTGCACTTGCTGTTTCTCTGCCAGGAATGTGTTTCTCAATGTTCTGACTTTAGCTCGAATGTAACCTCCTGAGTCAGGCGTTCCCCGGCCTGTTGAGATTCTTCCTGATGTCAGGGCCCCTTTTCAATGCAATCTTGTGTCTTTGATGGATTTACTGTCCCAGAAATCACCTGAGTATTTGCTGTGTTTCCTTCCTTGACTGCTTCCCTCACCAGATTCTAAATTCTGGCACAGTACAGACCTTGTCTGTCCTGTTAGCCACTGACATATAGTAGGTACTTAATAGATATAGGAGATGAGGCTAGCCTGGTCTACAAAGCAAAATAGATATAGGGATATTTTGGCTAATTTCATGTCAACTGGACACAGGCTAGAGTCATCTGAGATAAGGGAGTACTAATTGAGAAAATGCCTCCAGGAGATCTAGCTGTAGGGAGTTTTCTCAATTAGTATTGATGGTGGAGGACCCAGCCTGTTGTGGGTGGGGCCCAGGCCCAGGCCCGGGCCCAGGCTGGTGGTCCTGGGTTCTGTAAGAAAGTAGGTTGAGTGAGCAGGCCATGGGGAGCAAACTGGCAAGCAGCTCCCCTCCATGGCCTCTCCAGGTTTCTGCCCTGTTTGAATTCCCAACCATTTTTGCTGATGAATTATCATATGGAACTGTGAATAAAATAAACCTTTTGCTCCCCAAGTTGCTTTTGGTCATGGTGTTACATCACAGCAGTAGAAACCCCGTCTAAGACAAGCAGTGAATAAATTCTAGATACATAAATACTCCAGCCTTTCTATTACCTAAAAGATTCATGGATCTTCCTTTTGTATTGCCAGGGAGTCCCACCCACCTGCAGGGAAATGAACCAAGTGAGCTCCTATTCATCCTCTAAACCCTAGTTCAATGTACCCCCCTCTGGCCTCTCTGCTCCCTTCTTGATTTTTGCAATCCATTTTATATCTCTACTATGTGGTTAGCTGTTAAGCAGGGCTGGAGACCCCAACAGTATGGCCAGGCAATGTGGCCTATTAGTTATATCTGTAGGTGGTATTCCACCCCACACAACCTCCCCAGCCCATCTTTTGCCCCTGTGGTATCCAGAAAAACTAAAAACCAAAAACCAAAAACCAAAAAACCAAAAAACAAACAAACGCCAATGTCATTATGCAACCCCATCTGGGCAACCTCATCCTACTCAGAATAACGTCCTGATTCCTCACCATAGTTCAGAATCCAATTATCTATATCCTGCTCTGCCTCAATTCAGTGTGGTCCTGCCTCTGGGCTTTTTGCCTTTGTTTTCCTCCCTGCTCTGTGAGCTCTTCCCCGGGAATGGCAAGGCTGGCTTCCTCCCATGGCCCTTCCCCTGTCACAGGGCCTGGTGCCTAGTGGGTATCCCGAAAGACTGTCACTTTGCAGGAAACCAAGCCACTAGAATCTATGTTGTAGAGATACTCTGTGATGTTTGCTGTAGTAGTGCCAAGGCCATGGCTCTGCATGGAAGGCGTAATGTGAGCTTGCTTGGGAAAGGGTGGTGTGCACACAGGGGGCTGATCCTGACATCAACCCCAGAGTCAGGGCCACACCAGCTTCCCCATGGTGGGTGCGAAGTGGCCGCAGGGGCATGTAGGCTGCAGCTTACCTGACAGCAGCATGGGGTCCTTATCCACAGACTTGCGCACCTGGTCAGACTCCCCTGTGAGCGAGCTCTCGTCGATCTTGAGGTCATTGCCCTGGATGAAGAGGCCATCAGCAGGAAGGAGGTCACCTGATTGGAGAGAGATGGAGTCAGCAGAGTCAGGTGGCCAGAGAAGCTGGAGCACCCCTGGTTGGAGGTGCTTATTAGGCCCCAGAGTGCAGAACCAAGAAGGTAATGGCAGGCCAACGGGCAGCTAAAGTGACATCCTTGGAGCCTGACATAGAGCCACTGGCCCATGCAGCTATTTTCTTCATAGTGTATAGCCTTTGACCTGATGTGCCCCTGGACCCAGGGTGCTCTGCGGTTCATTTTTCTGTAGTCTTTCATGACAAAGCAGGCTATTGTGGGTGGACTGAAAACACTCCAGTCAAGTAAGCCACCAGGGCTGAGAGAGGAGTGCCAATCCAATCTCCCCAACCTGCGTCTACTGATCTAGGGCTTATCTTATCCAATCTCTCTGGAGCTAGCCTACCTACCTTTTCAGTAGCAATATGACTGGCTTGGGATACTCACCCACCTACTTCGGCTCTTGCTAACTTCCACCAGGGAAGTCAATTCAGGCATGGGAAATGGATTTTGTCTCATAAACCCACTCTGAGTGTTAGTGGGGCTGTGCTGGGAAGCTTTCTGAGGCTGTATTCAGACTATGAGCCGTGATTGATTAGTCATGTCTGCTACAGATGGAAGCTAGAGGGCATTGGCATGCATGCTATGAATCTGACATTTCTGATTTAAGTGGATATGGGAAACCTGTCTCCTCTGGAACCCTTGGGGCCTCAGAATACATCCTGCCACAACATCAGCTTTTATGGCCCCCAGCCCCTTCCCTGGGTCAGGCTCTTTGTATCTGCCTGTCCTGTCCCACTTCTACCCAGACTCCAGCTCTAGAATCATGGTTAGGAAGACTTGCCATATTTGATCTGGGCGATGTCCCCGACCACAATCTCAGCCACAGGGATCTGGACCACCTGTCCAGCCCGGACTACGGTGAACTTCTGCTCCTGCTCGATACGGCTCTGCAGGCCCCGGAACTGTTTTTCCTTACTCCAGTCATTGAAGGCTGTGACCAGGACCACACAGATGACTGAGAGCAGGATAGCAGCCCCTTCAATCCATCCTGCTTCGGCCTCACCTTCATCCTCTGCCCCACCCTGGGCTGTGGCACATCCTGTAGAGAGACAAGGACACAGTGGATCCCCAGGTCACCAGACAAGAGCTTCCACACAGCTTAGCTGTGCCAAGTAGTCACTGATAATCAGATGATGGCCTTGGTGTGCCTTTGTGTGCAATGCTCTGGGCAAAGAGCACCCCCTGGTCACTTTATAGGGCGCCTGCTATATGTCTCCCACGAATGGGGAAGCTAAGGCCTCTCAGAGAGGTCTACTAACTGTCCAAACTAAGAAGGGTGGGTGGAAAGCAAGAATGCCATGCTAGGCAGCATGACTTCAAAGCCACCATCTGAACCATACTGGCCCTACCTTTGTCCTAGCTGTGAGACCTCAAATGAATGACTCTCTGAGCATCAGTTTTCTCATGAGACAGGAATTCATGTAGCCCAGGCTTGCCTGAAATTAGCCGAGATGATCTTGGAATCCTGATCCTCCTGCTTCTACTTCTGAGTGCTGGGATTACACCATGCCTGCCTTTATGCAATGCGATGGAAGTGGTGGGCAGCATTGCTGGCAACACCTCCTGGGGCTTGGGGACAGGAAATGGGTAACTCCAGGGCACACTTACCATGTAGTAGGTTCTCCTCAACTCAGGTCACAGTAAGGACAACAGGACTCAAGACAAAGGCTGCTACCTCACCCAAGGGACTCTGTACCCCACACTTGGCACTACTGAGTCCCTAGTAAGGGCCCACAACTCTCAAGGTTGGCCAGGCCCATGGGGAGATGAGAAAAAGAAAAATACCAATATGCCCAATATGGAGGCTCAAACTGAAGACCCACAATGCCAGAATGTGAAGAGCTCATGACTCCCTAACCTCTCCTTGCTCCCCACAGGGGTCTCAAGACCAAGAGGCACCTGACATTTCTAAATGCAGAACCCAAGATTCTGAGTGGCCAGGGATCATGTCCTGGGTGACAGCTGGTGCTCTCCTCATGGTTTATATTCCAGGAGCAGTGTCTGACCATCTCCCTTGGTCAACTCAGAAGGGTACCTTTCACAGGGGCTAGGTTGGCAGAGGCCTGGGCAGCCTAAAGCATTCATCCTCATCCTCAAGATGGCCAAAGAAAAGAAAGAGGCTCAGAGACAGGCAGTGACTCAGCTGGAGTCACACAGCAGATCTAGAGTTTGAACCTAGGCCTGGAATATGAGCCCAGATTTGTCCTGCCCTGAGCTCCTGAGCCCTGAGCTATGGCAAGTGACAAAGACTCATCTGGGCATCCAATCTGATCCCAAGGAACAGAGACAAGCAGTTTCAAGGGGCCCCCAACAGAAGTTTCTGGAAGCCCAGGGGTCAGAGGCAATGAGACAAGGTCAGGGAATGTGTGGGAAGGCAAAGGATCGCTGTGGCCAGGAACACATGCCACTGGAAGATTTCAGGTCTCTAGCTGACTCAGCATTCCCCAAAGGCCAGTAAGCTCCTGAAGGGCTGTTTGTCTGTTAGGAAGGTTTGAATTGCCTCAGTAACTTAAAACAGTTCAACCAGACCATTGTTTGATGGTAGTGGCTATTACATTGGTGCCACTGAAAACTGTCCACCCCCCACCCGCCCCAAGTTCAAATCTCAGCTGCAGACTGGCTCAATTTTCTCATCAGCAGAATGGGATGATAATGGGTGGACCCCCCCTCAGGTGGGCCACAAAGTGAAGGGGGCCTTCCTTGGGAAGTGCCCGCCATGGGGTCCCATGGGGTCTCATGGGATCAAGCACATGGCATAGAGCAGGAACCAGTTGGAATTCAGTTACCTGAGATGAGGGAACTAAGGGGCTGTGTGTGGTCCTGTGTTTCTGTGAAGGACACCCACAGAGATACAACTCCCTCCCCCAAGAACAGGGAACCTTAGAGATGGAATCCTTGTGCTGTTAGCTCTGAGTGTCACAGAGCTCAGGCTCCTGACCTGTGACCAACCACAGATGGGAAATGATCAGCGAGGGGACACCACCTCCGCACTAAGCATGCCCAGACCTCTCTTGTCATTGCTCCCTAAGTAACATGGTCTCACAGCTGTTCACCCAGCCGTCACACTGGGTGTCATCAGAAGCCCAGAGAGGACTTCAAGTATACAGAAGGTGGTAAATAACATCCAAGGTATCCGCAGAAGGTTCCAGCAGGAGCCAGGGGATGGCTGTATACACTCTGAGACACGAGAGTGGGGAAGGGAGGACTTGAATCCAGAGCTTGATACTCCATTTTGTAAGATTTTGGTTGTCCTCACTTCTTGCCACATGCTCTCTAAAAGAGATGCCTGTCTCCCTTGGTGTGCTTCCTCGGAGCCTGTGAATGTGCGTGCGTGTGCGTGTGCGTGTGCGTGTGTGTGTGTGTGTGTGTGTGTGTGTGTGTGTGATTATTGGAGTAATGGGACACTCAGAGTCAAGTCAATATAACACACTGAGATTCAAGACTTGGAAAGACACAGATTCAAAGTCCAGGCCCTGCTATGCAACTCCAGGTAAGTGAGCTTCCAACAAACACCTAGCACATGCCAACGTACTCTTCCCCCTTTTCCTGAGTACCCCACAGATGCATCTTAGGACTCTGCTGCCCTGTGTCCCAGGATCTGTGTTCCTTCTACAGATCAGAAGGCAAGACTGCAGGAGCCGATCCCTTGCCAGGATTAGTACCAGGTCCCCTAGGGTCCTCTACTTGCGTGACACCTGACTGTGACATGGGGCCCAGGCATCTGTGTCTCACACTGGCTTGTAGTCCACACTGAGGGCAGCTTAAGGCCTGGTTTGAGGCTATAGCTGAAGTGTCTGAGGCCAATTCTAGGCAACTGTTCTCTCCCCCAGCCCATACTTTCACTTGCTCAATAAAATGCAGACTACATACCAGCCAGATAAGAACTCTGCCAGCTGAGATGTTGGCGCTGAGATGTTGGCTCTTGGTTGCTCAAGATAAGGGCAGGTGAGTAACGCTGCAGGCAGACTGCATGCAGGATGCTTAGCAGGGTGGTGGTGGTAAGGGTTCCACCTCTCTTGGAGGACTAGAGTGTTGTAGAATGTTATTTTAAGAAGTGTTACATTTGTTTATGCCATGGAACACTTGTTTAATGATGCAAAGATGTGTTGCATTCTTTTTTTTAAAAAGATTTTATTTATTTATTATGTATATAACATTTTGCTTCCATGTATATCTGCACACCCAGAAGAGGGCACCAGATCTCATAACAGATGGTTGTGAGCCACCATGTGGTTGCTGGGAATTGAACTCAGGACCTCTGGAAGTGCAGTCAGTGCTCTTAACCACTGAGCCATCTCTCCAGCCCCGTGATGCATTCTTTTATGTTGCATTTGTTTAACTCTGTGAAGCCGTGTTACTTTGCTTGTCTAAAATATCTGATTGGTCTAATGAAGAGATGAATGGCCAATAGCTAGGCAGGAGAGAGGGTAGGTGGGTCTGGAAGGAAGAATGATTAGGAGGAGAGATCTGGGAAGAAAAGGTTGAGGAGAGAGAAAAGGCGGAGGGGAGGACATCAGGTGGCAGCCACCCAGCTACACAGCAAGCCACAGAGTAAGAAGAAAAGAAAGGGATACAGAAATAGAGAAAGGTAAAAGCCCAGAGGCAAAAGATAGATGGGATAATTTAAGAAAAGCTCACTAGAAACAAGTCAAGCTAACGCTAGGCATTCATAAGTAAGAATAAGACTCAGTGTGGTTTATTTGGGTGCTGGGTGGTGGGCCCCCCAAAAGAGTAAGAGCTAAGAGCAAAAAATCACTACCACCAACAAAAACAGAGAGACAAACAAATAAAAAACTCACTAGTCTGTGAGCAACCTGTCCTGCCTCCCTCCCTCCATTGCTTTGCTAGTGGGACACAGTGTAGACTGTTGCCTCCTACTGAATGTGTGACTGGGCCATGAGGTGCAGCACGGGCAGAAACAGGTCACATCAGGCCACACTCCAGCCACCAAGCCATGATTTCTGGACCCTGGGTTTGTGCACCCCAGAAGTTTTCATGGAAGCAGTTATCTGTCTGGAGCCATGGGGTCTCTCTTGGCACATCTCAGGAGCTCTGTTATCCTATCTTGGCCTCTGCCAGATGCCCTCATCTCACCTTGCTCAGCAGGGCCATGGGAGGCCACTAATGTTGGTGACTCAGCCCCAGCCCTTTTTGTGAAGCTGGATGTTTTTGCCAGAGCCACAGTTTCAGACCCTTGGTGAGTGACCTTGGCATATCCTTACAGGCTTGGGGACTCATAAGAATAGCATCTAGCTCCTCCTGGGTCTAGCCTGATGAGTGTACTGTTCATCCCTCACCAATGATAACTTCTCTTTGCAATAGACGGAGACCATTACAGAAAACACAACCAATCAAAATGCAGAGTTGTGGAGCCCAGGCCCAGTGGATAGATACATCTATAAAACATTCCGACGTCTAAGGATCAGAGAACATTTAGGAAGAAAGGGCAGAAAGACTGTAAGAGCCAGAGGTCCAGGGACTTTGTTGTGAGATTGTGTCTTTAAGTAACATCTGAAGCCATACCCATAACTTTACATTGCCACTGCCCAAATGTGAGCTGAACAAGAATGACTCCAGTGAACATGCCAAACTGCACAGGGAAAAAGCCCATGAGCCCCTTCAACCTTACACAAAGAACTACAGACAACTGAGTAAAACTGGGAGCAGGAGAAGTGGCCCTCCCCAGGAAAGAGCATACCAACTGGCTGTCCAGTGTCAAATGGTCACTCCTGAAAACACATACCATTAATATTACATGGACTCAACAGGTTATATTTGGGAATATGTATGTATGTACAAATACATATATATATATATATGCATGCAATAACAATTTATGAGAAAAGAGATTTGGAAAGCTGGGAGGGGGATATGACAGAGTTGGAGGGAGGAAAAGGAAAGGAGAAATGTAACTAAATTACTATCTCAAAAATGAAGAAAGAATAGTATCTGTCTATAGAGTTACTGTGTGGTTTAAGTGAAGGGGCAATGGGTTTCTGCCACAACATCTCCCGATTTGGGGTAGCTCTGGAAACTAGAGGACATATGTCAGTCTTATCATCTTCAGTCTCCTGCACTGGCTGAAACCATAAGGAAGGCTGTCCACAGGACATCCCTCTCACTATCCTACAGGAACGTCCATCCCAGGACCCACTGTCAGAAAAATCTCACCTTCTTTCTTGTTGATAACTTGACCTATGAAAATCATCCACCTTCCCTTCCTGCCCTGGCTGCTAGGAAGCTCAAGTCAAACTTAAATCTGAATCACAGTAGAAATTGCAACTGGTTTGTTTGCTTCCAACCTTTTCTGCCCAACTTTTTTATTTGCCTCCCCCCCCCATCCTCTATGGAAAGGAATCAGGGCCAGTTAGATGGCACAGTGGGTAAAGTACTTGCTGCCAACCTGATGACCCAAATTCAATTCCCAGGACCCATATGGTAGAAAGAGAGAACTGACTCCTGCTCCCATGGTCAGGTGTCAGGAAGAAATGGCCTTGGAAGGAGCCTGGCAGCATGCTGTATCATGCTCCACAGCCAACCTGAGTGAGGCCTTTCTCCTAGGTGGGCACTGTGGTCTCATGCTGGACATTTACTCCTTAGGCTCCCATACAGGTGGTCTTTGGGGATGGGGCCTTGGTGAGGTAACATGGGTTAGATGAAGTCATAGGGTGGGCCCCATCCCAGGGCAAGGAAACAGCTGAGGCAGCATGAAAAAAATGCCTGGCCTTCCCATCAACCCCTCCCCCCCCCCACCATGCTATAGTGCAGCTCAAGCCCCTCACCAAGCCTTGCTGTTGGGATTGGAAGTCTCCAGAACAAAAAGACGTGTCTCTTTATAAATCACGTAGTCAATGATATTTTGTGAGAATAAAAGAAAATGAACTTAGATACCGGCTGACCCAGAGCGACTCACCTGCCTTCTCTATGTCCCAGTCTCCTTATCTTTAAAGGAGGCACAAGCTGGGCATACTGGTGGTGCCTAATAAATGCCCACTATAGCTTTTTTTTTTTTTTTTACCACTTTTGGCTTAGCCTTGCACTCACAGTGGGCTGACTGGGAACTTGGGCCTGTCCTGGTCTCTGTGGCCTGAGTTCCAGTGAGCTTGCTCCCTCTGTGCAGTGCCGTGGGAGCCCTTCCACCTACTGTGTGCTTCAGGAGTGCCCGGGACACCCTACCTTCGTTGCTCTCTCCAGGTGGGTGGTAGAAGGACAGTCCCAGGGAGATGATGGCTGCGATCTCCAGGATGATGAGTGTCACGTCCTGAAGTGCTTCCCATACCAGCTGCAGGAAGGTTTTTGGCTTCTTTGGAGGTATGAAGTTTTGCCCAAAAATCTGTTTCCTCTTTTCCAGGTCTGGAGCGGTGCCTGGCAAACCTGCGGACAGAGGACAGACGAGCTGGGCAGAGGCCAGGGAAGATGCATACCTATCACTGGGAGCTAAGGAGCAAACGTGGCTGGAACCTTCCAGGCATTTGGCCTAGGAGCCCAGTGTTCCAAGATATTCATGTTCCGAGGGGGCCCCTGCTAAGTGAATGGAGGAACATGGATGGTTTCCAGAGTCACGGTGGTGTCCATCCCCATGAACATGCATGCTAAAGAATATCTCATACGCCTGACTCTGGACATCAGAGCTTAGCCCAGCCCAAACCACTACAGCTCAGCAGAGTCATACCACACAAAGCCTCCTTCGGTGGAGAAATTCTTAGCCAGACCATTGTAAGCTGAGGAATCTGTGAATATCCAAGCTTAACTCCCAGGACCCGGATCAGTGACCTGCCTTGGGAAAACACTCTCTGGAGACGTGACTAAGGCCAGAGCATCTTACATTACCCAGGTGTCCCTCTGTCCAGAGGTAAGTGTCCTTATGGGTAATACTGACTCAGGCAGGGAGACAGCTGTGTAAGAGGATGGACAGAGATTGGAGGGACACAGCTGCAACCAAGGACACCACACAGTTGCCAGATGCTGAAAGAAGTTGGGACCCTCTCCTGATGGGTCTAAGGTAGAGTCTGGCCAACACTCTGGCTTTGGACTTGGGGCTTCAGAGCTGTGAGAGAAGCCATTCCCGGCTCAAGGCCAACTAGTGTAGGATAGACTGCTCCAGTGAGCATGGAGGCAACCATGCAACCTGCTTCTTCCCTCGTCTGTGTTCCCACTCCTTAAACAGGCAGATCTTGGAGTGTCATTTCATTTTCCACAATGAGCCTCCTCTGGGCTTTGAATCCAGTCTGACCCTCAGTTGATGATGATGGTGGTAGTAAGGGCACCTAGCCCATAGGCTCGCGTGTTGCTGAGTCAGCAAGTTTTCCTTATGCACCAGTGCAGTGTGCATCCCTGCAGCAGATCCTGTACACTGTGCAGCCCTGCAGCAGATCCTGGGGCAGTATGCAGCCCTGCAGCAGAGTTGAGAATGAGACAACACAGCACCAGCTGGGAGCCAATCTCTGGTGGACACACATATACATTACTCTGAGACCCAGCTTGAGGGCAGCAGGCGCTCAGGTGGCTCCGGCTATGGCTCCTGGACCAGGGCAGCAAGAACAGCCTTGGCATGCACCTGTTGGAGCAGTGGGGTCCACTGACAACCCACCAGCTGAGTCTGGATAACTCTGGAGCCTCTTGCAACACTGGAAGTACCTCATCATATGTGTCCCATCCTGCTGCACGGCTTCTCGTCTGACTTCTAGGCTACAGCTGAGGTCTCCTCTTTCACTCTTGGTCTCCATCCCAGCCTTCCCAGGGTTATTCCTGACTGGTCTCTGACTCCCTCTGCCTTTGTAAGCCCATGCTGAGCCCTCCACATGGCCTCCTTCTGTGTGTCTGCACCAAGACATAGATGACTAAGGACTAGTGAGTGCCTGGGTGAGTGTGCAGAGATTGGTGTGTTGAGTACTAGTAGGGAAATAAGCTGTGTGGCAGACAGTTGGGTCACAGCAGTGTCCTGTTCTGGTCTATGCTTCTTATTAACTTATCATTATTCTTGTGTTTGGATGTGTGTGATAGGTGTGTGACCCGCGTGTGTCATAGCATGTGTTTATAGGCCAGAGGAAAACTGTGGAGTGAGCTCTTTCTTTTCCACCTTCATATGAGTTCTGAGACTCTTTGGTTGTCAGGCTTGCACAGCAAGCACCTTCACCACTGGAGCCATCTAGCCAGGATCTGAGCCAAGGACAGCCTCCTTGCTCCTACACAGCATGCCCACTGTCTTACAGGGGTGGAAGGCAGCCACCTTCTTACTGGTCCACTCCTGGCCACTATGGGTTATGGGTTTGTGGGATGAATCATCTCTCATCCAGTTTCGTGCTCTGGAGCAAAAGATGGTCTCAGGCCTGTCCCTTAGGATGGCACAAGAGGCTTTAGACTCATCTCATCATGACTGCAGGTTACATGTCTGAGTGTAGTGAGATCCATGCATGAAGGGCTAAGTCCCTCCAGGCTCACTTAACAGAACAGCTAGGGTGGGTGTCGTCAGGGAGGGGTGCATCTTTAAAAAAAAAAACAACAAAAAAACCTCAGTCTTTTAGTACTTTCTGGGAAGGCAAAAGCCCAAGGCATGCTGGGATGGGAACTGAAGATTCAGCTATTTTATTTTCTTGGGACTGAACTAGTCACCAGGTTTGGTAGCAAGAGACTTTAACCTGCAGGGCCAGCTTGCTGGCCTTTAAGAAGGTACTATAGCCTGGCTTTTGGGTTATGTCTTAGTCCTCTGTGGGAGCACCCGCTCATCCATCCTTTTAGTCCACAGTGTTTGAGCCTCTAAGAAACCCGGAGAGAGTGGTGTGCAGGCACCAGGTCTGACTTATGGCTGTAAGCACTTAGGCGCCTACAATCCAGGCCTGGGCTTCAGGGGAATAAGGAAGAAAGGCCAGAGGAAGAGGGAACATCACTTACTTGATACCCAGAGTCCCACAGAACCTCTCTGAGAGGTAAAGGAAGCCCTGGGCAGCCCAGTTCCCATCTACATAGGAAGGAGGAGTCAGGAGCTGGGCCATTTACTTTATGAAGGATGGGGCTTCCCTGAGATCCCGTGAGCCCTGTGTTTGACATGTGGAACCACTGAACCCATTGTCCTGTTTTGGGCTGTCTGCACACAGAGAAAACAAACCCAGCCTCCTGGGAGTTTCAGAGGCCGTGTGGTTTCTTCACTGTCCTGCATCTCAGAGGCCCCGAGCTTTATTCTTTTAACCAAAATCTCTGGTTTTCTGGACACCCTGGAGGGACGTGCACTCTTTATTTGTGCACACCAAGTGTGGGTGAGCTTTAGGCTTTCTTCCAGGAGTGGGTGCTATTGAGAGTAGGGGACCTGTGAGGACGGGGCTCCGGTGGCCTGTGCTGAGATTTTCTAGGCCTCTGATTGTCGAGTCCCTTTTCTGAGCCTATTTTCCCATCTAGATACTGAGGGTCTTCATAAGATGGAGCTCCCAGAGGGTCCCCAGGTTCTTGAGTGATGGCAAGGCCAGATTGAGGGGCTGTTTTCACAGCCTTTCACAGCTGTTTTCTTGGCACTCAAGAAAAGAAACTGGGCGTGTATGGTGAGGACTGAGCCAGGGCCTGATTGAGTCTTGGATCCCCCTGAAGCTCTGGTTCTAATGATTGACAAATGGTGGACAACTTGGGAATCAGTTCTGGGGGGTGGGTCAGGCCACTGCTCTGAGGTTCTGTTATGCTAGGGACCCATAGGCCAGACCCTAAGGACCCAGGCCCTGTGTCAGCAGACAGGGACTGCAAATGCCACAACTGAGGGCCAATGAGTGAAGGTGGCAGCAGGGAGGGAATCGGGAGTAGTGGAGACTAAGGCAAAGAGCATATTGGCTTTTTGAAGGGAGAACATGGGACCCAGTGGAGACAGCTTCCAAGCTTTCATAAATCAGAAGGCTGGAATCTGATACAAGATCTCCCATCTGAGATGTTTTGGAGCCAAATTCTACATCCCTGTGGGCTGTGTTCCAGTGTGGTTGTCCAAAGACATGTGAGTACCAACTGGGGACTATAAACTGCCACATTGCCAGTGCCACTGGTACTGACTACCACAAACAACCACACACTCACCACTTCCACTGACTGTCATTGCCCCCATTGCCACCACCCCTACGGCTGTCCTGGGCCTGGAATGTTGGGCACTTTTTTTCTTGCCATGCTAGCAATGGAACCCAGCACCTTGTGTGTGTGCTATGAAAAATGCTTCTCCATGGAGCCATACCCCAGCCCGGGCCTAGAAACTTGAGTTTGTGTTCACCTGGGTTAGGTGTTAGCACCCCTCTCCCTGAGTCAGGGGACTTGGCTGTACCTATCTTTCCTTGCTGTTCATGATCCTGTGTAGATTTTATATTCTCTGAGTGGGGGGAGGGGTGGTGACCCTGGGACTACTGTGTTTGAGGATCCCTGAGCCACAGCTCTGACAGAGCTTTGTACATAGTCAAGTTGCTGGGCCATGCTGCACAGACCTGCACACCGAGGCAGAGGGTCCTGCTATGGCAAAGGCCAGTGAGACAAACCCAGTAGCCACCGGGCTCTCTCCAGCCTGATGATGGATCCATGGCAGCCTGGGCCCCCAACCCCTAGGTGTCTAGAGCATTGAAACCATCAGATAGCTTCAGGGCCCTGCTACTTACATTCAAGAAAACAACAGTGGTTCAAACTAGACCATGTCCAAGAGGCTTCAGATGACAGCTGTGGGACTTAGCATGAGCTGGGGACTGTGGGTGCCTGCACATGTGATCAAGGAGGGTGTGGTGGGGTTGGGACCCTGCTATAACTTGGATGTGGTTTAGCTATAACAACAGCACTAACAGCTGGGCTGGTGTGCTGCCGTGTAGTGCGACTGTGGGAGGAGTCCATAGGCTCTATCCCTTGCCAGAGGCTAGTCCAAAGGGCAGCTCCCAGGAAACTACTACTAGGGACTTGCAGCAATAGGCTGAAATGGGATAAGATGCTTGAACTACTCCTGGCCCTGTGCCCTCAGGCAGGTGGCCTCTCCTCTCTGGGCCCCATTTTCCTCATGCCAGGCATTTGAATGGCAGCAATGCTTGCCTTTTCTGAGCTCAGTGGCAAAGGATCCAGTGGCTGTCAGCTGCTAGTACTGTCATTATGAGCCACCTACAATGTAGTTGCTGGGACATTTAAAGTGTATATTCACACCCTGACTCCAATGCCAGTTTTTGACTGAACTGGGCAGGGCCATGTCTTGAGGTGGAAAGAACTCCCTGGGATCTGTCTTGTTGCACTGCTGGGGTATGGTGGTCCTCAGACCAGAAGTCTCTCCCAGGAACTAGAGGAAATGCAAGTTCTCAGATACCACCTGGGCCTGCTGCATAGATCACTGTGTGGGTCTGCCGCCTATGTGGTTACCAGTTTCCTCAGGAGGGGTAGTGCAGGCTCTGTGTAGAGAGCTGTTAGTCTGCAGAGGCAAGACAAGGAAAATGGCTTCTAGGTGAACCTGAGCCCAGGGTCTCTGGGAGCCATGACACATGTAGGCCTTGGATCACTGGGCAGCCTAATGAGAACAGCGACTGACCCAGATTACATGGTGGTGGGTGACAGAGTCTGGACTCAAGAAGACAGCTCTTTGCTCAGTTCTGCCATGCTCCCAGCTCCCATGTGGCCTGTCTTACTTCTCGGAGTTTCAAGCAGCTGCCAAGTTCACAGCCTCCAGGAGGCCATACTTGATGCAGAAAGTTCATCAGGCCGAGAACTTGACAGCCCCAGACATGGGGCTGAGGAAGACTGGAGGAGGAAGCTAGAACACACACACACACACACACACACACACACACACACACGACTCAGTGTTCATGGCAGACATGAGCCTGCATGGTCATACACTGACTGGTTTCTCTGCAAGCAGAGCCCCCCCCCCCCGGGACATGGTGGGGAACATGGGCCTCTAACTTCACCCAGACCCGGACACGAGGGTCACTGATCCAAATCCCCTAATGTCCTTCACCTGAGTCAAGCTGAGTTACTGTGAAGTCCATGGGACTTTCACGATATTCAGCTCACGGCTCTAGAATGTTCTATGTTGGCAGAGAAGGGGGCTCATGAGTGGGGACATGTGGGGCTGGTTGGTGGAGATCTCTAGATGCTGTGAAAATATCAATTATTTGTACCAAGGAAGAGTTAGACTCATGAGTATGGATTCCCAGATGAAACAGAGAGTTGGCATTTAGGATAAATAGCAAACACATCCTTTAGTGTGAGTGATGCCCTATATGATTTTGGGACATACTTGCTGTTCACCTGAAACACAAGTTATACTGATCTGCCCCCAATGTTCCTCTAGGTTTCTCTTGCAACCTGATTCCATGGTTACTCAGTGGGGAACTGAGACACCAAAACATGGAAGTTACTTGGCCTTTAAGCAATGTGATTTGGCTGCAGAAGAGGCCTGGACCCCTCTTCCACCCTGGCCCTCTCCACGCTGTGGAGATGTAAGGGGGTGTGACCGAAGGGGAACCCATATCCCTCAAACTAAGCCTGTTGCACACACAGAAACTGTGGCCATTCCATACTCTGTCAGCCTCATAGAAGACACTTCATTCAGCTTGCCTCTTGGTGGCTTGTGCCCGCCCCTTGGAAAAATAGAGGCCCCAAAGCTATAGTCACTGCCCATGCGACCCTTCCTCCATAGAAAGTGCTTCAACACAAAAACACTGCAAGCAGCACTTCCCCGTTGCCCCAGGAGGGGGCGCACTGCACATTGGCCAGTTGGCAGGTGGGTGCCTCTCTCTGCGCCTCCATATTCTGAAGATGGGACCTAGGGACAACCTGGCTCTATGTGTTGGAGGGAAGAAAATGCGAAATGTGGTATGTTTTAGGCATACCATAGGTGTCTAGAACCTGGACAGGACACCCTTTCCTTCCTTTGATCTCTGATGTTGATCACACAGAGTCGGCAGTAGGGCAGCCTGCCTTTTCACAGCCATGACACATAGCTGAAGCCCAGACCACAGAGGCTCCATGACTGCTCTTTCCATGACTGCTAGCTGCCTTAGACAGGGCCCGGTGTCCAGGTCAAAGGCAAAAACTCTGCCTCTCCCCTGCTGTTACGGGGACAGCCACATGTTCTATACAGAGCCTTGGCTGTGGACGAGCACTCTCTTCAAGGCACCTGAAGGGAATCTGGAAAACACAGTCACCAGGCTGGCTGTTGCTAAATATTTGTGCTGTCAGTGTGATGTGGGTTCTTCCATTAGCATAAATAAAAGCCTTATATATTTGAGAAAAAAAACCCTACAAGCTCTTTAAAAGCTACATTTATAGAAAAATGAGTTTCTGTCTTTGGAAACTGAGTGGGCTAAATAAACTGTACTTCATCTAGCCCACAATATACTACACGGCAGTTCTTTAAAAAATGAGCTCGGTTTAGGTTCACTAGCATTGAAGTTTCTCCAAGGAAAAGTGGTGAGCGAAAACAAGCATTGGACAATATGTGACGTTCAACCCCATTTGTGTAAAACAAAATGCTGCATTTCTATGGGTGCACAAACATGCAAGTATGCCCCAGGAGGTGTGCAAGGTTCTGATCCAAACGCATGAAGGGGGCACTCACGCTTGGAAGAGGCAGTGGGAATGGCTGTGGTAGTCTGCTCTGACTGGAATATGTGAATTTTAACCAGGAGAATGTGTTTTATATGAATAATTCAAACTTTAATTTATTTTTAAATTAACTGAAGAAAATGAAGGCTCCCCCCATATAACTTTTAGAAGAAATGGACCTGGAGATAAATATTCCTGGGCTAATACCTTCATTTTATCTTTGACCTGAGTGTCCCTGACTGGATTATTTCAGTTCCTCCATGTCATGGGCAGGATGGTGCTTAGTTCATAGCCTGGTCATGGAGATGAAAACAAGGCATGCCAAGCCAGGCACACAGTAGGTGCTCAACAGTCTCACCTTCCCCTTTGTATTTTGTCTATAGTGATCCTTTAGGTCCATTCCCACCTCTTTTATTTTTTTCCTAGGGGTGGGATGGGGGAAGACAGGGTCTCACTATGTAGACTGGGCTGACCTTAAACTCTCAGATCTGCCTGCTTCTGACTCCAGAGCTGGGATTAAAAGTGTGTGCCACCATTATTCTAGGATATGCCAGGCCCCCTTTAGCCTCCTAACCCTGCTGCACAAAACTCTATCCAAAGAAAAACTCACCTCTGGCCAGACTTTTGCTGCCTGATTCCCTCAGTTAGTTCACCATCATTGCTGCCCCGGATAGCTTTACTACCTGGTCTCTCTGCTCCCAATCTCAGTCTGTGTTTTCAGAGCATAAGGTGCATTCTGTTCATGTTAAATCCTTATCTGCTACCCTCCAGTGACTCCTATCACACACAGCTAAAAGTCACAATCCTTACGAAGACCCAAGCCCTGCTCCCTGCCTTCTTCTGCAGCCTCACTGTCCCAGCTCCGTCATTAGGATCCCGTGACACTAGCCTCCTCCCTGAGGCTTCAACGCAGTTCTTTCCTGCCTCAGGGCCTTTGCACGTGGTGTTTCTCCTACTGGGAATGTCCCCCTCTTTGGCTGAGCCTCTTTTGGTGAGGGTGGACTCCATTCTAATGCTCCCCAAGCCCCCAAGAATCCCTTCTATTTACATCATTAACAACACAATTTTTTTCTTATACTTGGCTCTCTTACTAAGTGTCAGTTCCATGAGGGCCGGGACAGTGTGGCATATTTTGTTCTGAACTACAATAGATGTTTAGTCTTTCCTAGATACACATGCCTAGGAAGACAAGAGGTTCAGGGACAATGCTCAAGAGTGACATCTTCTCCAGGACAGATGTGTTTGTGAAAGGGAATGGAGTTATTTTTTTGGTGGCACTCAGGGTCTCCTCTGGTCATCCCCTCTACGCCCAAGTTCACTCTCAGTGGCTTTGAATTCTTGCTGACACAAGGGGTAGGAAAGCCTCCAAGCACACCCCCAGAGTCATGGAGGCCAGGGGCAGGCTTGACGAGCAAATGCGTATTGGCAACCCTGAGCCTTGATCTGGATGCCTGTGACCTTTCCATATTGATGTTACTCTTATGAAAACTGTAGGACGCTGGGTCCTTCCTGTTACAAATGGCCGCTGGAGGACCAGGCCAGGAGGCAAGCTGTAGAAATGGATGCTCTCTCACATTGAAAGAATTCTGAGGGCTTTTGGGGATGAGTGGGAGATGCAGGGAGCCATGTGTGATGGCAACTCAGTGAGAGAGAGTCCCTGCGGAGGATGGTGTAGAAGCTGCTGCACCTGTCCCTAGTCTCCTGAGGGGCCTCCCGGGTTCACAGTACACACAGGGAAACTGTGGGTCAGGCAGACAGAGGAGTCAGCCCACGGTTTCACACTGGGGCAATGGTGACAGTGTCCCCATCATTTGCCCTGCTTGGGCACGGCATCATTTACTGCTCATGGCTTCCCTGTGACCTCATTTTGTGAACTATTTTATGGATGGAGAAACTGAGGTATGGAGTGGTAAAGACACCCTCCTTTGAATTACACTTCATGAGTGAAGAAACTGAGGCACAGAAGAAAGGGGAAAAGTAGACAGGCATGATGACTCACACCTGTAAATCCTAGCAATGGGCAGGCCGAGGCAGGAGAATTGCCAAGTGAGTTTTGGGCCAGCCTGGGCTACATAGTGAGTTAAAGGACAGTGTGAACTAAATAGCAAGACCTTACTTCAAAAAGGAGAGAGATTGAAAGAGCCATGAAGGCAAATCACTGATGGGCCTGGATTGTGCAGAGAAGCACAGCACCCCTTTGCTGTTTCATTTTGTTTTTCTTGAGACAGAGTCTCATGTAGCTCAGGCTAGCCTTGAGCTTGATAAGTAGCTTTCACCTCTCAAGCTACGGGAGTACAAGTATGCACCCCCACACCCTGCTTACTGGTACTGGGGGTTGCACTCAAGGCTTTGTGTACTCCAGGCAAGTACTCTACCAACTGAGCCACACCCGAGATCTCCAATGCTGCTGCTCTGAGAGGCAACTTTGAGGGCTTTGAACCCTGTGTGCTCCTTTTCATCACGGCTGCAGGCTCTGGAGGGGCCTGAGTTAGAACCTGAGCTCTGCCAACTTCCAGTTGTCTGAACTTCAACAAGTTACTGTAGAGTGGGCATCAGTTTCCCTGTGTGTGAAGCACCAACTTCCCATGCTGAGCCTAGGGTACTGAAAAGTGTCCTTGCAGGGTAACGTCTCCCCTGTGACCACCTCTTTACCAAGTTGTAACTGTGTTCTTTGTTGTAAGGGGTCACATGCCAGTGAGCAGAAGCGCTGGGGATCATCCCCCTGGGTTTTCTGCACTCACTTGGAAGCCTGGTGTGGCATTGCTGTGACCACATGCTGGGTGAAAAATCTTATGGGAGCAGTTGGGTCAGGCACAGATAAAACACAGCATCCTTTTTCTTCCTCAGGCCTTTGAGTGTCATGTTGCAGCATCTAATGACTTGCCTTTCTGCTTTCTAGCTGTATGGTGTGAGGGACAGTCACTCACTTTCTCTGGGCCTCTCAGGACATAAAGTGAGGGGGTTCTTTAGGTTCTAGAGGGTGAGGAGAGGACTATGTGAGGCGGTGTAGGGGCACCCAGGGCTCCACAGAGTGACATTTGGTAAAGAGTCGTACCAGTCCACAGAGAGGGAGGTGTCTAGGCTTAGGAAGCTGTCAAGTGCTCCATGGTCTTGACACTCTGCTTTGCTGGCTGTTGAAATCTCTTGGGCATAGGTCAGCATTTACAAGGTATGCCATTCCTGGTGGTGCTCCACCAGGCACCATGGGGACTCTCTCATTAACCAAAACGCCCATTGCATCTCCCCAACAGTCTCTCAAAGGTCCCTGTGTGGCTCTCACCACAGCCCAGGACTGCCCTCTTCACTGCCAGGGTCTGCGGTCCAGTGTGGCAGAAATCAAATAAGTTCCCTGCCTTGTGGGGCTGGGGTGAGATGCAGCATGGGGTGTGGGCGGGAGGGCTCTGTGAAGCACTGGGCTATGCAAACACAGGAGCCACAGTGGCTGAGGGGAAACAGCATCCATCAAGGTGGAGCTGGGCCCATCATCACCCAGCCTGCCTCCTTACAAAACTCAAGACCTCTGTGAGGAACCTGTCACAGTCTCTTTATGTAATTTAGTAGCTGGTGTGATGTGGTGGCAGGTGCCTCTGCCTGCACTCAGCCACTGCTTGGCTTTCTTGAAGTACCAGAGCAAGTGCTTCTGGCTTCAGAACACTAGGGCCCTGAATGGCCCACCGGCCTCTGGTTACATCCTGTCACATGTGAAATGGCCTCCTTTGGCAGATAAGGGACAGTGCCTGACTGACTATGCTCCTGTCCTGCTGGGTTGGAGGTCAGGACTTGGGGTTCTGGCTGCAAGGAGGCCTAGATCATGGGCTCTAACAAGAGATTGGCAGGGTCTATATCCCAGGGCAGGAGAAACACAGACTCCCTGATACTGGCCTGCCTTCTCAGATGCTGGCCTGAAATTAGTGTTGAGCTGTGATGGGACGTGACACTGGGATTGATTAGTGATGTCTGTCACTGCTGTGGGTTAAGAAAGGAAGGATTTGAAATGTCTTTCAACCTGTCTGTCTTCATTTTCTTTTCAATACCCGGGACAGAATCTCACGGTGTATAAAAGGGGAGCCTTTTGTTGTGGTTTTAGACATGTCTGCCAACCAAACTCACTGTTTCTTACACATCTTTTCCTCCTCTGGCTGGCTGTGTAGATCAGCCTCCTTGGTGTTTTTGGACTTGACCTTTCTTTGCCGTTGAGGTTACACTTAGAGTCAAGACTCTAAGCCTTTCTCTCTTGTCTATTTCTCCAATGGCCTCTCAGTAAGGATCCTCTCTCCCACCCCACTTCTGATTCACCACGTAGTCCGGGCTCACCTCCCCAAGGCGCCACGACAGACTTCTACTTCTCTCCCCTTCCTCCTTCCCATTCCTTCCTACCCTCTTCTTTGTTCATTTTTCAAGGAAACATTTCATAGCTGCTGCATCCAGAGTGTTAGGAGTGTCCTGGCTCCAAGGGGCACAGAGCTATGTCACACGCACTGTTTGGCGGCGCTAAGTCTCAAATGGTGAGTGGTGAATGGTGGTGGCAAGCTGTTCCTGATTTTTCTGGAAGTGCCTTTACCTTCTGTCTACTTTTCCAAGCCTGGGTCTGTTTCCTCCCTGTAACACCCCCTCCACCCACCTTTTTTAGCTCCCTTCTCTGCCGTCCCCTGGACACTTTCCACCAACCTCAGCTCTTTGCTAATAAGATGTGAGTCAATTAATCTAGCTCTAGTTTTGAGGAGAATCCCAGGGGGTCTTTATTTCTCCTCACTGGTCCTCAGCCTATCCCCCCCAGACTTGCCTTATGTCCATTGGTCCAGATGCTGGGCTTAGGGCTACAATGCCTGACCCTGTTGTGCACAGGCTGGGCATATTAACCTTCTCAGTGCCCTTGTTTTTCATATCTATAAAGTGGGACTTGAACAGTACCTCTCCCACAGGGCTATTGTGAGGCAAAGATGCACCCATCACTTATGTGAATCTGCTGGGAACAGTGTTTGGTGCCTGGCCAAAAACATGGGCCATCACGATGTCCATGAAAGATCTTCCCATTATTTTTGAAGGAGACCCTTGGCTCAATTTTCCTCTGGGGCATTCACTTTTCTGTTTGATTTGAAATGTTTGCCTTTTCTTCTTGTGTCCATTTTGCCCCAGGGTTTCCCCTGCCTGTCTGGGAGGGGTTGTATCTTGAGGCACATAGAGGCAAAGAAGGGTGGGTGCCTAGAGTGAGTCATCCCCCATCTTCAACCTCCTGCACTGGGTTGCACCTGGCTGCCTAGCAACCAAGGATGTAGCTACTTGCAATTGTATGGGAGACATGATGTTCCGAACGAACTCTTGAATCATACTCCGCCAAGTTCTGTTCAGCCCGAGGCCCAGCCATGAAGACAAAATGACAGAACAGAGCACCAAGACACTCAGGTATAGAGCATGATGGTAGAGGCCTAGAGCCAGGGACATCCTCAAGTTGAGCAGACAACAGTGGGTAGGCGGTGTGAGTAGCTTAGCTCAGGTCTGTGTTAAAAGAGTGACCTTGTTGCATCCTCACCCGGCGAGCCACCTCTCCTCTTTATGCTTCAGCTGTTCCTTCCCCATGTGAGACTGAGGGCTTAGAACCCACTTTGTAGGCTTTTGGCCAAAATTAAACAAGAGTATGCAGCTACCCTACTCCCTGAAATGCTCCACATTTTAGAGGACAGCCCCAGTCCCTCCATGGCCTCCACTCCCTCCATGTCCACTGCCCTGGGCTCACATCCCCTAGATCCTACCTCTCACTCAGCCTTTGCTGAGTCCATCCTCTAGCTCTTACTGCATCCCTTTCCCAGGGCTCAGACATCCCCCTCTGAGCTACATTGCTGTTTCCCAATGTAGCTTTGTGCTCGCAGCCTCTAGAGCCTCCAGAACCCTGGGCAAGCTCCTGCACTGCTTTGTTCCTTGGTGTTTTCCTGTCATCCATGCTCACATGCAAGTCCCGTGAACACAGAAACATGGGTGATTTTGTTAATTACTGTTTTTATCTCTGGGCCTGGAGCCATGCTTAGCATGCAATAGGTTCCCAAGAAACACATGGATGAATTTAAAAGTTTTGGTAGATATGCATACCAGGACATTACCATTGACATCAAAGCCAGTTTCTGAACACCTGGTGCTTAGTAGATGTCCATGGGTTTCAGCTCCCTTGGTTACATCTTGAGTTTGTTTCTTTCTACAAAGGAGCCAGGCCGATGCCCTTAAACATCATGCTGATTGGTTCAACATCTACTAGAGGCGATTCTTTTTCAGACAGTCATCACATTATTAAACCTTTCATGATTAGAAAACAGGGCAACAGAAGGCCACCATGCCTGGCAAGTTCAGGGACAAAGCTGAAAGTTCAGGACTGAGGTGGCATGTTTTCCCAGAGGCCTTGAAGAGCCGTATGAACTGGAGAGCTGGAGCTAATCTGAGAGCCGAGTGAACAGAGCTGGAGCCAGGAGGCTCAGGCCCCTGACTTCTTCTGCCACTTGTTAGGGTGTGTCCTGGCACACTGTGCCTTGGTCTCCTC
The DNA here is from genome assembly GCF_003668045.3 of Cricetulus griseus. Classification (NCBI taxonomy): domain Eukaryota; kingdom Metazoa; phylum Chordata; class Mammalia; order Rodentia; family Cricetidae; genus Cricetulus; species Cricetulus griseus. Next base: position 30,958,851 of record NC_048601.1, on the reverse strand, counting down.
ATCTGATAGATGCTGATAATACAGAAGCAGCTGCTGCAATATCCTCCCTGTCTCCAGCTGTCCTGCTCTGCTCAGGTAAGGCCTTTATCAGGCCCCATACAGCTGTCTGTTCTTCATTAGTGACCTGAAGCCTGGATGCTCACATGGTGCTTGTTAGCTGGCTTTGGACAAGCCTGGGTGGGGGTGGAACAATAGAGAAGCTCGAAGTTCAGGATCAAATAGCCATCAGACCCAGCGTAGGAACATGAGAGAGACAGATTTGCAGCCTGGCCCTGCAGCATCCAAAGCTACTCCCTTGCTCAGTCCTCTGCCCGAGCAATTAAAATTCCTGCCTCCCCACTTCAAGAGGAAGCCTTTGCCTCCTTCCAGAGCCAAGCCCAGATCTTGCTCAGCCTCTCTCTGTGCCCCAAGGCTAACAAGGGGCAGCTGGGGTGCACCTCCACCAGCTCAGAGGGTCCCTGTGCTTGGGGATCTCCCCTAGAGTCAGTGAGGTCAAAGGGATGGAGCTTTCCTCATCAGGGAGAGCCCTTGGGTATGTGATCAAGGAGGCTATGGGGTGGAGACAGCTGAAGTGGGGCTGGGCTGTGGGTGTTTGCAGGGCCGGGTAGAAAGGAGCCCTCAGCTCACATACATGGTATTGGGTTTCGGAGGGAATGAAATCACCCTTGCCTTCAAGAGGTGGGAGTCCCCACACCCAGGACACTCCAGCTGCCCCTTTCTAGGGAAAAGGAGACAGACGCTTAGACCTTCATGACTTGAGAGGAAGTTTGGGAAGATCAAAGGCAAGCATGGTGCTCCACAGCCTACCTTTGCAGGGACATTTCTTTTTTGGTCCCAGGCCACACCCAGCATACTTCCCCAGGACACTCCCCACCCCCTGCAGGTCACAGTACTAGATGCCTCTTGGTTATAGCCACTGTACACTCTCCCGGTGCCCCCAGCTAGGAGGGAAGTGAGGAAAAACCAGAGGGCCAGCAAGGGCAGGGACCCAAAGAAAAGCCCAGGATTACCCACTGGCCCTTGGCCAGATTCTCCCAGAGAATCCATTTCTTTTCTATAAAATAGGAGGTTAAAGAGTTGGCTCTCCTGAACTCTGTGATGTCCAAAGGCCACAAGGATCATTGAGCTCATAGTGTGACAAGAGCTAGACACAGGGAGGAAATCAGGCACATACACCCTCATTATCCACAGACAGTTCTTTTAGGCATCCAGCAATGGGTGTGGTATAGGACAAGTGACAGCCCAGTCTCATTGACAGACCATACATCCGTCAGCCCTGCCCACCCGCTCATATCTGGCCCTGAGCACCAGTGTGTTTAGGAGAAGGTGAAAGGTCTCAGGTTGCTGAGCCAGCTCCTCACACCTCCAAGGCAGGCAGAGACCCATGGATGTCCCTCACACCTCCAAGACAGCCAGGACCCATGACAGAGGGTCAAGACCATGGGTTCTCACTTATCCAGACCTAGGTTTTCTTCCCATAACCATGTGACTTGGGCAAGTCAGCCAGTCTCTTTGTCCTCAGTTTCCTCATCCACCAAATGGGTGAATGGTGATGTCTCCCCACTACAGGTATGAGCTGCTGGTTGTTCCTGGAGGATGGGCAGTGCCATCTCCCTACAGGCTCCCTTCCTATCCAGGTCTCCTGAATGCCCTCTGTCCAACACATGGTCTTAAATAAGGGGCAGCAGAAGTTTACAGGTGGACACCTTACCCCAGCATATCTGTGGACTCTGATATGTCATGATGAACCAGGCCTAGCATGGCCATCTCTGGAGGAGCAAGTCTGGAGAACAACTATTCCAGCTTCCAGCCACTGAAGGGCCTCCAGTGTCACCTCACCTAACCTCATGGGGTCTGCTCCAGGATGCTTGTCACCTTTGGGTGCTATTCCCCAGAGGTCTCCAAGAGAAGACCTCCAAACAGGAGCAGATGTTGAGGGGGAAGTTTAGCTCAGTCATTTATGTCCCTGGAGAAGATGAGGGCAGGGAGGGACCTAGCATGGCTACTCAGAGCCCTGTCACTCTCTGACTGGTCCTTTCAACTTGACCTCCCTAATCCTGGATCCTTTAAAATTCTCTGGGAGTTTTGCAATTGTGAGTTAGAAAGAAGAGAGAGGAGGGGCAGGAAGAGGAGGGGAGAGAGAGAAAGAAAGGAGAGGAGAGGTGAAGGAGAAGGAGAAGGGAATGAAAGGACCAAGTGGGAAGGGGAGAGAAGAGAATGGAAGCAAAAGTTGCAAGGCAAAAGTAGAAGGAATGAATAAAATTGGAAAAATTCATCCGAGAGCAAGGATGAGGAAGCGGACAAAACACACGCTGCGTTTGGCTTGGATGAGGTTCTTTTTCCTTCAGGACACAAGGACTCTCCCACAGGGAGGAGTTTTGAGAGCTGTCAGGCAGGATACACCAGCTTCCTGGCCTGAGGGCGAGCATGTGAACAAAGATGCTCTTTAGTATATGGGGTGGCTCACACCTGCTTGTTAAGCTGTCATTAGAGGTCTGTGATATAAACTCATAACTGTGCAAACTGCCTTCTAGAAGGTGACTGAGATGCTGGAGAGATGGCTCAGTGGTCAAGAGCTCTGACTGCCCTTTCAGAGGACCTGGGTTTGATTCCCAGCACCTACAGGGTGACTTAGCAACTGTTCAAAATTCCAGTCCCAGGGAATCTGGTGCCTTCTTCTGGTCCCCATGGGCACCACACATACATTGTGCACAGGCACACATGTAAGGGAAACACCTATTCAAAAAACACTTAAAAGACATCGACACTCCAAAGTCGTCTCTTCCTACTTCTTTGAGCATGCCCCCCCCCCGGACTTTCTCCTGGGGGAGTCTGTGTGGTGAGGGCACAATGCTGCCTACTCTTCCTAACTTCTTGTTCGCTATTGTCTCTAAGGTAAAGCAATGGCAGTATCTATACCATGGGAAGTGATCCACACTACAAGGGAGTCTCCTGCTGTGGAAAGCTGGGTGCTACACACTTTTCACAACAGCTCTGCTCAAATACTCAGTGACTGGAGGAGTTGGCTATGCCTAACCCCTCCCCACCTCCGAACTCTCCAAAAGACACTTGCTCTGTCAGACCTGCCACCAGACGGGACCCATCTCAGTTTCAAACCTTCTGAACACTCAGCCTGGGTTCCCAGTTTGCTCCCTTTCCGAGAGCCCACCACCACTCCACCCCTTCCATTTTATGCCACTAGGTTCCTTCTGTGACTCATGACCTGCAACCATAGCTGACAATGCTCTTGGAAGAAAGAGCGTTGCCACTCTCCCAATATCAGGAAGTTTCCAGATGCTTCTTTGCATAGAATCATTGCCTTTGTTGGGAACAAGGCAACCCCCTTTATCTGTAGGCCAGAGGCTGATGTGAGTCTTCCTCTATCACTGGCCACCTTATATCTGAAGTTGGGTCTTCACTGTGTCAGCTGGATTAGCCAGCCAGCAAGCCCCAGGGATCCTCCTGTCTCCACCTCTCTGATGCTGCTGTTATGATCATCCTGCTCATAGCCAGATTTGTATATGTGTGCCCGGGATCCAAATTCAGGTCCTTGTGTTTGTGTACCAAGCACATTAATAACTGAGCTATCTCTCCAGCCTCTAGCCTCCCCCCATCTTTTAAAATGCTATTTTGCAAGGCTCATCTTTGTTGTTTTATGTTCTCTATGACAACCATATTCCAGAGTGTTCCAAATAGCTCTGTGGAATAGCAGAAAAAACTTCATTGCTATCCTTACATTGGCATTTAAGAATCACCTGTCATCCCTTGCTTCTGACATCACACAGGACAGAGCTGAGACTCTGGGGGTGCCCTGGCTCTCATTTGGATTTCTGTCAGATGCCCAGTGAGCTTGGGATCACCTCAGTCTCTTTGCAGCCCAAGCTTTTTGTTTCAACATCAATATCTCCACATATTCTTACTAAAACATTTAAAGTGTATTTTACTTGCTTTTGTGTGTGTGTGTGTGTGTGCACATATGTACGTGTGTGGATACACATGTGCCACAGCATGTGTATGGAGATCAGAGGACACATGTGGATCCTTCGGATTGAACTCGGGGTCATCAGGCTTGGCTCCAAGAGCCTTTACCTGCTGAGCCATCTTGACATTCTGACTGGTTTTCCGCCCTGGCTCTGGAGTTTCCAGCCTGTCTTGCATCTCCATTCATCTCTGTACATTATCACTGTGACCCCAGGCAGGTTCCTCAGTTTCCCTGTTATAAAAATGGGATGCTTGCCCTTAACTGTGAGGATTCAAGGAGACAGATTGGTCAGGCCACATGAAAACACCTCACTTGCTTGCTTACTCCGAATGACGGCAGCTTCTTTTTCCTGCCCCAAGCCCCAGGCAAACCATTTTGTATTCCTTTCTTCCTTATCTCTGTGACTTTGTCCATGCTGGAGCACCGTTCCCCACTGAAACTGCTTACACTTTGCTTTTTTTTCAGATACTGCCTCTTCCATGCAGTCCTCCCAAGCCTCACATCAGAAATGCCAGCTCTTGCCTCTTAACCCTATGAGGAATGTCCAAAGCTGTCTCACAGAGGGACAGGTCTTCTACCCATCAACCTTTTGGGGCTACCTAGGTAGACCACAGGGATTTGTGGGGAACCCTTTTTGAAACAGAGGTTAATGTCATCTGGGTACCAGGGAGCCACATACCTGGGGTGCTCATTTCCATGGGCTATAAATAACTGTCTGAAACCATGGCAGGGGCCAGGACTGACTAGGTGGAGTAAGGTAACCACTGAGAGGTAAGGGGCCTGTGTGGGTAACTCATCTGCCCTGCCTAGACTTCTCAGGTGACAGGTGCTCGTAGAGAGGCAGTTTCGGCTGTCCTGAGCCACACCTGGCCCCATGGGACCCAGGCTGGTCTTAGAGCTGAAATACCACTAATGTTAGAGATGGTTCAAACACTAAGCACAGTTTCTTGTCATTTAGCCCATTTTACAGATAGGGAAACTGCGGGCCAGGGAGAGGAAGTAATTGAAAATTAGGGCTCAGGCCTTTGGACTTTCGGGAACTTTTGTCAGGGGATACCTCTGTGCTGGTTCACTTCAAAGCCAGCTGGATAGGGCAGGGCCATGCTCTGGTTTGAATTCTCAATGTGTCCCATGATGGAAACCCATCATTCCACATGGCAGTGACCTTTGAAAGGTGTAGTCACCTGAGCTCTACCCTTATGAGCAGAGCAGCAGCATTGCGGTGGTTCTGGCTAGTCACAGTGGGATAGAGTTAGTAACCATGGGTGTGGGACAGTGTAGGGGAGAGTTCGAAAGGATGGGCCAAGCCCCTTTCCTGCTCTCTCTGTCCCTTTCTCTGGCTCTCATCCCTTCTTTCATCTTCCCCAGAACACTGAATTGCTCTAGATTTGGATCCCTGACCTTGATTTTTAACCTCCAGAACTATTAAAAATACACTCTGTAAGATGCCACTCAACAGATGTCACCACACAAGACAGGGATGCAGGGGACATGGAGGTACAGTGGAGTGGGAAGTCCAGTGTCCCAGCCACATGCTATCCTGTTTTCTGGGTGCTTTGGTGAAAGCCTGGAGCATGAGGGAACCTGGTATGAGAACCGCTTCCCCAAGTTCTCATTTCTTTGGCTCATCTAGCCCCTGCTTGCTGTGGACTCCACTCTTGGGAGCTTGTGGTCCTCTTTACACTCACACAGGCAGGATAGGCCTAAATAGTCTCACCCCAGGTGATGGTCTGAACACATGGTGCAAACAAACCAACTGCATCAGTTACTCTTTCTTTGCTGTAACAAAATACCCCGGAGAAAGCAATTTAAGGGAGAAAGGGTTTGTTTGGCCATCATGGAGGGGAACGGGGAGTTACAGTAGGAAAAATAGGTCACACTGCATCCAGTCAAGAAGCAGAGAGTAATGAAAGCCTGTGCTCAACTCACTTCCTCCTTTTTCATACAGTCTGGGATTCCAGCCCAGGGAATGGTGCCACCCACACTGGGCAAGTCTTCCTTAATAAACAAAATATATGTTATCTATATCTACATCTATATCTATATTTATATCTATATCTTATATCAATATAATACACACACACACACACACACACACACGCACGCACGCACGCACGCACACGCACACGCACACACATACACGCACAAGATAACCCCCTCCCCCACAGGCATGCACAGAAAACTGTCTCCTAGGTGCTTCTAGACATTACCAAATTGACGATTGAGATTCACCATTTATCACATTAATTAAACTCAGACTTCACAAAATTATCTCCAGCCTGTGGCTGGAGATCCCTGCTCATTGAAGGCTTCTCTAGGAACTTCTCATGTCTCACGCTCACCCTGATCCTTACCCCAGGTTCTTGTTGTTCTCCACTGAGATCATACTTTCTTCCTATGGCTAGGCAGGCAATGCCTCCCTGCCCTTTGAGTCCAGCTCAGAGGAAGCCTCTCCCAATTTTGACCCTCCCTAGGCAGCATCAGTGCTCCTCTGATCTCCAGCATGTTCCCTCTCATTGCCGTCATTCCTGTCTGTCACATTCAGAAGCCTGGTAGCATCAGAGATACACTTTTTAATTTCTTTTTTTTAATTTAAATTCTTTAATTACTACTCATATTTACATATCCATGGCCCCCATTCCCTTGCCCTCCCATCCTCCCATGTTCCCCACCAACCCCTGCCCAACACATCCTCCAACTCCTCCCCAGGGATAGAGGCCCTCCACCAGGGACCTTCAATGTCTGTCATATCATTTGGTGGAGAGCCTAGGCCCTCCATTTTGTATCTGGGCTGCAATAGTAACCCTCCATAGGGAATGGGCTCCCAAAGTCCATTTGTGCTCTAGGGATAAACACTGGCTCCACTGTTAGAGGTCCCATAGACTGTCTTGGCTTCCTAGTTGGCACCCACATTCAGAGGGCTTGGTTTGGTCCATTGCTGTTTCCCCAGCTTTATGACTAGGGTCTCCATGCTCTCACTAGGTCAGGTCAACTGTTTCTGCGGGTTTCTGCAGCACCATCTTGGCTCCTTTGCTCAGAGATACATGTTAATTGAGAGGCTCTGAGCTCCGGTTTCTTCCTATGTCAGCTGGGATGGGAAAAGTTCCTGGTTCCCAAGGCTGATGAGAAGACAGTGGGGCACAAAGGCATGGGGGCTGGCACACTCCAGGTAAGTGTGCTCTAAGTAGTGCTCTAAGTAGTCTATAGTCTACAGTTACAGCTGTGATCGGTTCCCTGATGGAAAGAGAACTGCTCCTAGACCAGAGAGTGATGGGACAAGCATAGCATAAAGCCCACTGTGGCTCCCTTGGGATCTTTAGGAAGTTGGAAGAAGGATATCTGGGAAGGATTCTGCTCCTCTGCATCTCCCCACTGGCTGGACCAAAGCCCTGACTGCCTGTGGCTTCCAGACTGCCTACAAACTCTTATACTAGTTTCTGGCTCAATTACTCTGACCTTGGACCAGAAGTGGGTGTCCATGAAGGCTGCCTGGTCCTCAGCATCCCAGGTGCAGTCATGTGACACATTGTTCTGTTCCCTAGGGAACATTTGGAAGCTATTTCAGATCTCTTTACAGAAGAGGTCGTGTGGTCCAAACCTGCACATAATAAGTATGCAACATATAGTAAGACTCAAAGCCAATGCTCTTCTCATTCATCCCATTTTTGAGCACATAGCAAGTGCTTGCTGTTTAGTGCTTTTCTGTTCTGTTAAATGATGATGGCTTTATTATGGGGCTAAGGCGACCCTTCCTCTCCACACTTCCCTTTTCTGTTGAGGCTGCTGGGAGCATTTGATCTGGACACAGCTGCCCACAGTCAGTGACTGACAGCTGCCTACCAGCTTTCAGATTTAGCATCTTCACTCAATGGGTCTGCCTAAAGCAAGGCCCCCTCCTGCAAACACCCCCTCTGTGACTGTGCTGCATGGTTGGCTGCGCAGAGCATTGCTGAATGGCTGTCAGGGCCACCCATCCTGCTGAGATCACCTGGAGCCTTCTGGTCAACTGCAGGGTGGCCCTTTTTTGGACTGTCCCCTGCTCTCCCTTGTCCCCCATGCCCTGTCCTGCAGAGTAGTGTATTTGGGATGATCCTCAGCATGCACTCATGGGCTCCTGGCCTTATTCTATTGATGATTCAGATGCTGTCTGGGCACCACTCTGGAGAGCTGTGCCACTGACTCACTGGTGTCCGGATCAACCCGCTTTTAAAGGACTTTTCTCCTTGGCAGGGGTGTTTCAGGGACAGTGAATATGCGCTCCAAAGCAAATAGCAGGCGTTTTTTAACCCATAGACTCCTGTGTGTTGTGCAAGCTCACTTATCTTCTAGGACTGGGTGCTGGTCCCTCACCACTAATTCAAGCCCAACGTGTCCCCTTAAGTTACATGGACATCACCAGAGAAGAATGGCAACAGCTAGTGCTGAGGTCACAGCCACCACATGCCAGGCTCAAATCACATTGTGTGAATTTCTTTCCTTCTTACAGCAATGCCATGGAAGACACACAGTCTCATTCCATGTTACAGATGAGGAAACTGAGGCCCAGAGAAGTAGATTAGTGATCTAGTGACCACAGCTGGATAGGAAGAGGAACCAAGATTTGGCTGTGATATCTGCCAGTCTCCTCACTCTGTGACACTTGTCACGGGTGTCACAGGCTGGAACATACTGGCTGCTTTGGTGTTTCCCTGCTGAGTTGGGCTGCTGACTGGAGTTGGGGTATAACTGGTGTTCTGGGACCTTCCATGTCCCTTAGCTGTCCCTCCATCTCTTCTTCCTGTGCAGGCTGAGCATTCCTTAGGAGCAAAGTGTCTACTTTTCCTTCCCCTGGTCAGGTGTGCAGCCAAGGAGCCCCTGTGGTTCTGTCCCTAGTCCCTCTTTAACCTTTATTGGTCTTGGAGAGACAGATTCAATCAGTTTGAGAGTGGTCATGTGACTACAGGTGGCCCAGTGAGAATCTCTTCTGGGATGTGAAGGGGCGTAGTTATGAGGAAAGTGATGTCTTTCGCTTCTTGGGAGACTGGTAATGGGAGGACCTTGGCCTGAGTCTTCTGGGGTCCCCAGTGCCTGCCTCTGAAATAAAACCTACACAAGGACAGCAGAAGTTAAGCAGAGCTGGAAGGATGGACAGCCCTGGAGCCAGCCTTGCCTGGGGCTGACATGTCTGTTTGCAGACAGGAAATCCCTTTTATGTCAGAAGCCTATGTGAGATGATTGGCTGTCAATAGCAACTAACTATACAAGGAGATTCTATTTCTTTTTCATTAAGACATTGTCTCATGAAGCCTAGGTTGGCCTTGAACTCCCTATGTAGCCATGGATGACTTTGAACATCTGATTGTCCTGTCTCCACCTACAGAGTACAGGATTATATAGGTGTGCACCACCCCTGATTTATATGGTGCTGGGGATAGAACTCGAGCCTTGTGAAAGTCAGGCGAGTACTCTACCAAACAAGATGATTTTTAAAAGAAAACTTCTAAAAATGTCTTGAGTTGCTGTCTCCCAGAGGTGGAAGGACACCCAAAAAGCACTTCACAGAAGAAAACTAAATCCATAAAGGTCTCAAGCCCCCTTAGCAGGAGGGCTGAGGTAGGGGCTGTCCTCCTCTCCTAGTCTTTTTCTCTTGCGCTGGTGAGAAGGTAGCTAAATTTCTCAGCCTTAGGGATATTCCCGTGAGTCCTTCTCTTCTGAGCCTCACACCACACAGGGTTAAGGGCCCTACACAGGAGCAGCAGTCCTTCTAGAAAGATCTCAAGGGACCAGGGAGGCCTTGTCACCTGTCTCCAGTCTGTGGAGGTGTCCCATGTGGAATCTGCATCCTGGAATCCCGTCTCACTTTACCTGGGACGCTGTTACATCTCTTCCTGCCTTGGTTTCCCTGCTGACCCCTCAGGGGCCCAGTGTCCTACGTGGAGATGGAAGGCTCCACTCACTGCCCCACCCCTTCTGGGTCCCCAGGATCTGGCAGATCCATTGATAGTTCTGGTTCTAAAACACAAGAGCTACTTTCCACCCCAGTTCCTGTGCACAGGCATGTTCCGTCTCCCACGAACTGTTCCTCACCCTTTGCCCCTTGTCCCATGGTGTAGGCTGGGAGTCATCTAAAATTAACCACAGGCTCCCCTTTACCACAGCAGCACAGTGTCAAGTTCCCAGTGCTGGCCTGGCCCTTTGTCTCTCTCATTCTCCCCACCAAGAGACACTCAGTGATAGACACCTGACAGGGACCTGTCCCAGGCACCCTTCCTGTGGGGCTGGGGAGGGAAGGGTGAGGGCATCAGAGCCTCATGGGACTCAGGGCCATGCTGGGCATAGGGAATCAGAGCTACCTGTCTCACAAGTGACACAAAGTATTCCATGTCCTTTCTCTAGGTCCCAGCTCCATCCCTTGCAGGTAGGGGCACCATGGAACAACTGTCTCTCCCTTACCCCTTCTTCTCTCCTCGGATACTGGTTAAGTTGCTGTTCACTATACCAGGTGTGGAGAGACCCCGGGAAACAATACAAGCTTCTTCTCCAGGCCTGGGTCCCCAAAACTGGTCCCCTCACTTTCTACTTCCTCAGAGAGTATATATACTCTTCTCTGGGGTCTTATCTGTTCCTGTAACTCCAGGGCCATGTGTGCTTCTTTTATAAACACTCAGTATGGCAAGAGAAAAGGTGACCTGCATCTCCTCAGCTGCCTCAATGGTTTATGGAATCAAATGGCCACCAGGTGCTGCTGTCATCCCTATCCACAGATCAGGCATCAGGAGTTTCACTGAACTCTCTGGGTGTCCCTCGAAGAGAAAGCCATACAGGATTGATTCCCTACCATCCCAGGCTGGAAGAGTGTGGAAAGAGAAGGATCAGCAGGAGAACAGGGCAGGGCATCTCCCAGCACTCGGAACTGAGTGCCGAGGGGCAGAGGGTGCCTTGGCCTCACTGTAGGTCTTTAAAGCCAGACCTCTGGATAGACAACCCAGTACTGCTGGCCTCAGGAGTTGAGCCCACGTCCTTTGCTGCAGCAAGTGGTGCTGCAGGCAGAGTCACACTGAGGGAGGCCTCAGACCCTATCTGTCACACAGAGAGCTTTCTGCCTAAATTTAGCTGGATGAGTGGAGACTGCTGTACACAGGGCTGGAGCAGTTCCCTGCACCAGCTCTCTAGTCTCCACACCAGATGAGTGGCAGGAGGTGTCTGAATGGCCAGTGTGAGTCTCCACCTGGAGTGGGCACAGCACAGACCACGTGGTTCTGAATTAGTGGCTGAGGCTGTGTGTGTGTGGGGGGAGGTAAATACTTCTTTAAATCATAAGTTCCAATACATCAGGGCAGATGCTGAGCCTGAGACAGAAGGGAGAAAAGTGTTAGGGAGCCCAGTAATGCTTATGCCTGGTCCACCAGGGGTGCCCTGGGTGTAATACTGCACCCATCTAATTGGTAGTGGCGGCCTCCACAAATCTGCAGAATGGGCTAATTGCTTTCAGAAACACACGTATGGGGGTGCCACGGAATACTAGCTATGGATCCAAAGAATTGTATAGTGTCCTGTAGGGAGAACATGACTTCTTCCATAATGTCAAAAACAACCAAAGTCACCACTGCTGGGTACCTAGACACTGGGCACTTGGTTTATGACATTCAGTATGACTGGACTGTCATGTGTCCTCTGAGCTACTTCACATTATCCTCACCACAAGCCGAAAGGTCATTGCTATCATTAGCTCCACCATGGAGACAAGGAAACAGGCAGAGAGGCTGAATAACATGGCCAGAATCCTACACCTGGAGAGTGGCAGAGCTGGGATTTGAACCCAGACCCTCAACATCTGGAGATTTGCAGCACTCTACCCTTTTGCCCCTCCTCATATTTCCATCTCTCCTGCCACTCTGGAAGAACTTTCTAGAAACCAATGTAGCAGGATTGGTTAGTCCAATGGTGGGCTTCACTCCTCAGAGCTCTTTCTTCCTAGAGCTCTCAAGTCCAGAGAAGCAAATCATGGCCCAGAGGCATAGGGCTGACTGGGCCACAGAGAGAGAAAAACAGTTTCTCATTTACACCTGGAGCTGAAGTTCTCACCATGTCCTGTGTCTGGACTTTTGTAAGAAGCAGTATTTTGTGCGGTGTTACACATGTTCCCGTCTCTTGCTTCCATAGCCAAACCCAAACATCTCCTCCGGGAAGCCTTCCAAATCCTCCCTGTCCACTTGCTTCACCTCTCCTAGGAGCCATCAGAATGCAAGATTTCTGTCTCTGTCTCTGCCTCTGTCTCTCTGTGTCTCTGTCTCTCTGTGTCTCTGTCTGTCTGTCTGTCTGTCTGTCCGTCTCTCCCTCTCTCTCTCTGTGTCTCTCTCTCTGTCTGTCTCTGTCTCTCTCTCTGTCTCTCTGTCTCTCTGTCTCTCTGTCTCTCTGTCTGTCTCTCTCTCTCTCTCTCTCTCTCTCTCTCTCTCTCTCTCTCTCTCTCTCTCCGTGTGTTACAGTTATCTGCTATGTGGTTTGAGAGGACTCCCTGTGGACTGGGATTTAGTGGACACATCTCAGGGTGTCACTGGCAGACATTCAGCCTTCTTTGGTGGCAGGCACCAGGCTGGGTGCTGGGTACACAGAGAAAGGATGCCAAGTCCCTCTCCTCAGGGTCACACTCCCTTCCCCGGCAGCAGTGCAGAGCAGATGACTGTTTGGGAGTGGTTCTGTTAGTGCTAGAACTTGGTCATGCATGCCCCCATGCCCTGAAGTCCTGAGAGCTTGACTAGCGGCAGTGGGGGTTGTTAATCTGGGATCCAAACCTGTTGGAGACCCTGAAGTAGCGAGCCACATCTGGTTTCGACATCAGCTCTTTGCCTGGGGAGAGGATCACAGCTTCCATCAGCTCCCCCCCTACAGCTAGGGTCTAATGACATTTAAAGCAACATTCAGGTCCCCCATTCAAAGGCAAAGAACACTCAGGCATGTCTGTCTCATGGCAGGCCAGATGCCTGCTGGATGGCAGGTGAACATGAACCACTGTGCCAGAAATTGCCTGGTAGGACATGGGGGCAGGATGCAGAATCCTCACCTTTCTAGGGCCCCTCACGGCTGTTTTCAAGCCTAGAGTCAGAATATATGCTTCCTTTATGCTCTCTCCCCACTGAACCATGCTGCCAGACTTCTGGCTCAGCTGATGGGCAAGGTATCTGTGAAGGCAGGCAAAATAAGAAGAGCCAGCCTTCCCCAGCTTCTCCTTCTGGCCCAGGAGGGAAGACCACAGATCTTCAATAGACACCAGGAAACAGCAAGGTACTGATAGGTGACACCAGCCTATCATGAGCTCCACAAAGTGGTTTCAGCACCAATGGGCCAGGGATGATGTCTAGTAGTGTCCAGCTATAGACACAGGACTTACGGGACAGATTTATCCAAACCTAGTTGCCAGTCCTATCCCAGACTGCATTCTTTACTTGAGGGAGTAAGTGCTATCTAGTTAAAAATCATGTTTGCTACTTATTGAGCACCTACTGTACACCCAAGTTTGCATTAAGCTCTGCACAGGAAGCACTTGCTTCATATTGCAGAGGAAGAGGCCCAGGCTCAGGGCAGCCATTGTCCCAGATCACAGGCCTGCGAGAGTCATGGCAGAGACAACTGCCTTCTCTTTTGGCTTTGTGTGGGGAAAGCGTCCCACGTGGTCACAACGGGTAACTAGCAGTAGACAGAGTAGGATTGGAGCCCCAGCAGGGCCTGGCTCTCCACTCTGGGTAAATGTCCCATCTCTGGCCACCTCTGGAAAGATGGGAGCAGCAGAGTGCTTCTCGCTAGAAGCCCCAGGCCTGTTCTCTTTGAAAACTTGTAAGACAGCCCTATTCTTCTCCAGGGCAGAACCTACAAAGACACCCATCATCTTGTCCACCATGGCCTGTAATTGGCTCCCCAGACCATTCTGTCCAGAGTCCCAGTCCAGATCTATTCAGAGCCTAGATTTGGGACTGCAAGCTGGAGGTGGGGCATGCTGTGACAACTGGAATTGGCTGCCTGTCTGCAGTGCTTTGGGTTTATGCCCCAGCCAGCCAGCCAGCCAGAGGGTGCCTGGCATGGTGGGCAGATGTGGGCTAGCCACATTGTGGAACCCATGCTGTATCTAGACATGGGTGAGCAGGACATGGCTCCTTATAGAGTTCCCTGCAGTCATCCTACTGCCCCACCTCAAAGTCAAATGTCTCTTGGTTCTCACAGAGGTGGCAGTGGCCACCCCTTCAGACCGACTTGTTACCTTTCTGGAGTACAGCCCTTTCCCAATTGTCTTACTGTCCTTTCCTCTGCAAGTGGCATGGGTCAGATGTGACCGTTGATGAGATTTAACCTCCATGCAAGAATGCAGCTGGACTCTGAAGGCATTAGTATTTCAGCCCACTTTGGAGACATCCCCACTATTAGATTTCATGGATGCAGGCCCTGGCGCCAACTCTGCAGCAGACTAGGTTTAAATCTCCCACACCTACCTTCAACAGGCGAGGTTTTGAGGCGCCGGCAGATGGCTTCAGTATCCCCATATGTCTCCTTGATCTTGACCACGGCCTCGGTTCCCCGAAGCTCCATGAGGGAGCGCAGCTCCTCCATGGTGCACCCAAACTCGCCTCCATGGCTCGACTCGTTTCTTTGGTTTTTGGAGTAAAAGTCGCTGTTGGTCATATCACCCATGTCTGCTGAAGTCTCTGTTCAGGCTGGGCCTGAGGGTCAGCACTGGAAAAGGGACTTCTGGGTGATGGCTGTGTGTGGCTATCCTCAGCACACCCTCACTAGAGGGTAGTAACTCCAGGCGGCTGACTCCGAGTCCCAGAAGGTGGTGATGGCTGAGGTGGGCTGGCAACAGCACTGGAGAGCTCTGAGGAGTGTCCCCAGGAGTGGGGTGAGGTCCAGGGGCCAGAGAGGCTCAGGGTTGCTGACCCAGGAGTCTCCATTCATTGGGGCCCATGCTGTTCCCTGGGGCTGGCATCTACATGGTCGGCAAAGTTCCTGTGGAGACAATCACAGAGTGGGTGATGAGGATCAGACATTGAAGTCCCATGGGACAGGTGCTTAGGAGGGTCAAGGCACAGGTGTTGATATATCATCCTCAGGAATCATTGAACACACACCCATGTACTCTACCACACATATCTGGTCCAACTTCCCCTCAGTACACCTGCACGCTGCCAATACAATGGTTACAATGCTATTCCAGTACTGAGATAAAGCCTGGGAATACTGCAGGACAAACCCTAACCCCACATGACACGCTGACTTCCCACACATAGCCTGGGATGCAAATGCCCTCTTGCCAAACACGGCCCAGATGCTATACAACACACCAACTGGTCTCTTGGTGTCCATCCCACTGCCACACACATACCAGCACAGTGTTCCACTTGATGTCACCCCGATGGAGACACTTTTTATGCATGCTGTCATACACTGTCACATCTCTAGACATATAACGGAATGCGCCTTCAAACACATACAGCTTTTCTCTGCTTCCTTTTCTCTGACTGGCCCTATATGTTTACAAATACTGTTGGTCCACACAATCTGAGACACAACTCATCTCTCCATGAGTTCCTGACAACTCCCCTACAACACTCCTTCTCAAGGCCCCATATCCACCCACAGTCCCCCACCACAGTCCCCCAGATATTCATGAGGCTGTCCTTGAGCCCAGAGCTTTGTTACCCAGCAAGATCTGGGATCCACAGAGCCCTCACCTGGAGCCCGACCAGTCAGCACCAAGGACAGCAGACAGCAGTCCACAGGTCCCCCTGGAAGCAAGGAGGAGGGGGTTACTTCTCTCTGCTGTTCAGGCCACCCGTGCAGGAGTGCAGTGGCTCAGGACTGCCAGGAAGAGAATCCAATCTGCCAGGACACCCAACACCAGCAGCCAAAGCCCCAGCAAGCATTGGGTGACAAAGGGCCCCAGCTGAGCTCAGTTGAGCTTGGCACAGGGATCAGCCCCTCCCATCAGCCACAGCCAGCTGGCCATCCTGAGCCGACAGTGAAGAGCATGGGATGGAAGAAGGAAGAGAGGCCTGAGTATCACTCCACCCTCCCTGTCTGACTTTTCTCCTTTACAGGCTTCTTCCCCACATTTTAGAGGCATCCGTGTCAGGTTGGTGTGTTTCATTTTCTCAGTGGGGAAACCCCAGGCAGGGAAGGGAGCTTGTCTAGAGCTATCGAGAGCAAGGGGGTGGAGAAGGAGCCTAGAGGGCATGATGTCCTTCCACCTTCTTCCCTGGGAATGCTCTCTCAGAAGTGCTGGGTGGGATGGACTATGCAGGTAAACACTGGCACAGGGTGGGGGTGGGGTCTCTCCTGCATCTGTGCCATCCTCCGGGAGGCACTTCTAACAGGGATTGGAAGTGCAGCATGGCTTAGGGTCACTGGGACCAACATGAGCAGAACATGGTGTGGACACGATGCCCCAAGAGGAGACCTGGGCACCAGTGAAACAACACATGTCTGGAGCTTCCCTTCAGTGCAGAGGTGGTCCTGCAATGGCACTGTCCCGAGCTCATGAGGTCTGATTCACCCTAGGAGCAGGTGAGGTGGAGGCCAACTCTGCACATGAAGAGAAACAAAAATATCTTCTCCCTCATTTTTTGGAGACAGAATATCCCCAGACTTGCTATGTAGCTGAGGATGACCTTGACATTGAACTCTGGATCCTCCTGCCTCGACCTCAAAAGTGCTGGGGTTACATGTAGGCACCACCACACAAGGCCTTTCCCCTCCGTTTCTTAAACAAGTATATATTTCTTAAACATATATCAGATGGCGTGCTAAGAGGTTTCTGTACATATAGTATCACATGTGAGGGCCGTGTGTTCAGGTCAGCAGTATAGTTCTGGGATCCATCCCCAGTCTCTCTCTTTCTTCCTCTCTCTCTCTCTCTCTCTCTCTCTCTCTCTCTCTCTCACACACACACACACACACACACACACACACAGACACACACACACACACACACACGTCATACAGCATCATCTGCTAGGAATTAAGTTCCAAGCATGCAGACAGTGTATTTCACGTGTTGCTATGGGTAGAATGACGTCTTAGTATCCATCCTGTAAACTATGAATAAATGAATGAAATAAAAAGCAGTGAATATCTCAGTGAGGTATTGTTTTCTTTTTGAGATAGAATCTCTTGTAGGCTGTCCTCCAATGACCTTGAACTCCCGATCCTCCAGTCTCTACCTCCCAGGTGATGGCAGTACAGGCATGCTCCACCATGCTCACATTCCCATCGGGTCTTTACAACCCCATGGGGTGGATATCATAAATAATTCCATTTTACTGACAAAAAGAATGAACCCCAAGGGACTGAAGAAATTTATCCAAGGTCTCTCAGAGGGTGTATGTTAGGAAATTTTAAACTTTGGACTGTGGCTCACCACTCCATAGGAAGGGCCTGGGTGAGTATCCTCTAGGGTTCTGAGCCTCTTTGGAAGTGCTGGCATCTGAGACTCAGACTTACTATGCTTTCCAAGGCTACAAGATATTGCAGGTCCTCAGCAGGATCTCAAACCCAGTATACATCGTCTGTAAGAGGTATGGGGAGCTCTCTCTCCAAGCACAAGGTTGGAGGAGGCCTGGGCCCAACACAGGGGCTTGTGTGTTGAGCAATACACTTCCTACTACAGACTGTGTCTGGTGGAAGTCCAAGAAAATAGGAGAAAAACCCTCATCAAAACCAAACAGCCGGAGATGGTGATCAAATAAGGCAGCATGACTTTGTAAGTAAGACAAAGATCAAATGAGGTGGAGTATCTTGGCCCTTGTTAGTGTCTGTAGATGCAAGGTGGTCTGAGCTCAGGGTAGGTAGACCCCTTGCTGGAGGGAGGGGGTTATTAGAAGCCTTTTAGAGCAGGTTTTACCTTCTCAAGGATAAGAGGTAACCTGATGACACACAGAATTTGTATTTGCAACCTGAAGGCCCTGGTCCAGCTAACAGGGTGAGTAGGAGAAGACAGACAGGTGCATCTTCATGACCTCTGGCCTGCCTGATGCTTAGTGGCAGAAATAGCACTGTGAACTTAAGCTCTTCTGTGATTTGCATGTGATACCACACCATGGAAAGCCATTTATTAGGCATTCACCAGATGCTAGGCACCTTGGTATGTTACAGGGATATCATCTCAGAGATAACATGACATATAAGAGCAGTGGCTCTGGAAGCTTCCATGCATTGGTTCAGATTTTGTTTTTTTTTTTTACCTCCCAGAAGAATGGAAAACAAACTGACTTTGGTTTCATCATCTTACAACAGAAGCAGGGACATAAGAGCATCTCTCTCAAGGAACTCCTCTGCCTTGGTGAGTTATTGCATATGACATACCGAGGACCAGACCTAGTGCATG
The DNA here is from genome assembly GCF_003668045.3 of Cricetulus griseus. Lineage (NCBI taxonomy): Eukaryota > Metazoa > Chordata > Mammalia > Rodentia > Cricetidae > Cricetulus > Cricetulus griseus. Next base: position 30,940,519 of record NC_048601.1, on the reverse strand, counting down.
GAGATGCACCAGGAAGTGATCATTAGTTAATGCAACCACTTGTGACAAAGGCTGCCTGGACATCACCACAGGTCATACGTGGAACTGAGGCCAAGGAAGGTGATTTAACTACTCAAGCTCTTGTGGGTTGGCAGCAATGGACCTGGAATTTGAACCCGGAAGGCATGGGTAGAGAGACTGGCTTATTCTGGGAGATCCAGGGCCTTGCCTGTGATACTCCCTCAAGGAGTTCTCATAAGGCCTAAACCAAGCACCATATGGGAAGCAAAGTGGCTTGCAAACCACAAGGGGCTTTTAAACCTAAGGTGCTGTTTTCTCTCCCTCCCTTGATACCTGTGGCATGGCTTACAGGCACTGATAATTACTTCTGTGGCAGCACAAGCCAGGAGAAGTGTTAGCAGCAATTATCTCAGTGATCACAATAGCACGCACGAGCTAATGGGCAGCTATTGGTATTAAGGATCATGGGTTAAGATGAACTGATTTCCAACCCTATCCACTTGATCACTCAAACGTCTGCCCATTCACCATTTATCTTACTTTCTTCCCCTACCTACCAACCCATCAGTCTGTCCATCCATCCATCTATCCATCCATCCATCCATCCATCCTTCCTCCCTCCCTCCTCCACCTTTCTCCTGCCCTTCCTCACATCTTCCTTCTACACATCCATTAATACACACCTGTGTATCTACCTCTCTACTCACCCCACTGTCTTTTCAATGACGGTATTGTGGGAATGCTTTTGGTGCCAGGCAACGAATAATCAAGATCTGGTCCCTTCCATCTAAGAACTGACAATCAGGGCAACAATGAAAATCATGACTTCCAGGACTTGATGGGTCTGCCACCATGGAGAGTCCTGGGTGCTGTAGACACCTTGAGTATGTGATACCTTTTTTTGCATGTAAAAAGAAGCTGCCTCAGGAAAAAAATAGAAATACATAACTGGTTGCCAGGAAAGATCGCAGGGGCAGTGTAAGAAAGTACAGAGGGATGCAAGTATAGGGTAATCAAATCAGCTGCAACTTAGCGTTTGAGTCACTCACAGGTGACTCTTCTCCTTCTGATGCTGCTAATTCCCCGTCCCCACACCCCACAAGCACCTGCACAAGGTCACCTCCATGCCGAGTGCCTTGTTTTTTTTTTAAATTTTTTGAAATGCAAAGATTACTTTGGGGTTTGCTTTGCCTGGGAGAGATGACAATTAAAAATCACGGGGTTCAGAGCACAGCAGCACTTGGTAGAACCCCAGTGATCTCAGGCAGAGAGAAGGAACCACTGACTCAAAAGTCTCTGCCAACTCTATCAGCCACCAGGATCCTAGAGCCTTGCGACAGCCACACTTGCAGTCTCTGCCCAGGCCTCGGCCTTCCTAGCAGCTGCTGTCCACCTGGGTTTCAAGTGCCATTTTCTCAAAACTGCCTCTGGACATCTAGCAGAAACATGTGCCCCTGGCTTGGTGCACAAATCATACTTCATCATGCACAGACCTGGTGAACTGTCTGCCCCTTTTGCATGAGGGCTGGAGAGCCACACATGGACAGGAGCCATGTCCCTGTGGAGCCAGGACATACTGGAATTCACATGTGTTCCATAGATGTTTAGTGAATGAATGGAGTCCTAGATCAGTCCCCAGGCTGCCATCTATGAGATGGATGGATATATTGGCAGGTGGGTGGAAGGATGTTGGATAGATAGATGTGTAGAGGGTAGATGGATGAATGAGTGGGTAGGTAGACGAATAAATAGGTTGGAGAGATGGAGAGGGGAAGGAATGGCGGAAGGAAAGATGGATGTGTGCCTGCATGGATGGATGGATAGGCTTGTGGATGGGATGGAGGGAGGGGGAGGGGAGGTTGAGTAACAGAGCAGGTTACATAGCTCAGTGAGATTTTCCTCCCAGCATACCCAGTTTCTGCTGTGTGGCCTTGATCAAGCCCCTTTCTTCTCTAGGCCTCGGTTTCCCATGTGACAAGTAAAGAGAGTAAACTTCCCCATGGTCCCTTCAGGCTCTGAAGTTCCAAGCCATTCAGAGACCAGAACATTGTGACAATATTGGATTTCTGAATTTGGTTTCATCTTAGCATTTAAATGAGTCTGTATTGTTAGATTTCAATGAGTCAAGAATAGGTTAGGGGACTTTGGAAAAAGTCTTCCCAGGAGAGACACTGGCAGAGGAAGGACATTTTATATACATGCACATATGAGTTTATTTATATATTATATATAAATTTATAAATTATATATATGTAAGCTAATTTAACAGGGAATTTATATTTCAAAGGGAAGATTTTAAAAAAGCAACCCCTAGCTCACACCAACAGCTTTTCAGATCTGAGCTGAAGCATGCCTGGTAGCTGGGACGGTTGCAAATGAACTGTCTACTAAAAATAACTCCTGGATGCCAAATCCTTCTGTTTTAAGAGGTGCTGAATTTAAATGCCACCTGAATATGTATTTTTAAAGTCACCACTTTCTTTGAATCATCCCTGGCAGCAAGAACAGATATGGGGATACAAGCCTAGTGTGGTGGCTCCTGACCACTCAGGTCTGTCTCTGCTGCCTTTATGGCTCTGGCAGGATTCTAACCTCTATGCCTTGGTTCCCCCCTGTCCCAGATGGAAACCATCCAGTTAGCCTTGCAGGGTTTTGTAAAGGTTGACTGAAACAGAGCATGGCACATTTTCCGGATACAATGAAGTATTTGTTATTTGGTGAATGTTCATATCACTCACTTTATGCTTCTAACTGGCTAAGCTGGACTGTCCCCTGAGTACCACCTTTAAAAAAGCCCCAAAGTGGACTTTGTTGCTCACTGAAGAGCCCTCGCTCCTGCTTGGGTACCATCCAGTCCGCTCAGCACATAGGCGTTGTCCCCTCTGCTCTGGTCTAAATGAACCAATGATCTCTCCCTCGGGACAGGGCATTTTCTTTCCTCTCCTAGCTACACAAATGGCAGTGCAGGATCTGGGTAAGGAGGCCAGAGAAGCAGTAAGCTCAGCTCAACAGGCAGGGATAGGGCAACAGAGTTCTTGGACATCTCTTTTGGGAGGAGATAATTTTATTTGCATACATACATTGGAAAGGAAAGAGGCTGATGGCCTTGAGTGATCATGAGTGTGGGTGTGCACGTGACTGTGGGGTTTGGCTCAGCAGGTGTGTATTATGCCAGGTGTGTTAGTGTCTAGGGGACAAGGCCCGGGGAAGACCCAAGTCAGGGATGTGAGAGATGGAGAGGTCCTCAGAGTGGGTCAAATGTGTGCTTGGTGTGAGGGACCCCAAAGGATGACAGGAACCACAGAGACCACTGGATATGTCCACGGGAGTGTGGGAAACCTACTGAGCCAGAGAGATCTGTGCTATCCACATCTGAAGGTTTGAGCACTGCACTGCACACGTGTATGCATGAGGATTCATCAAATCGGGCACTGACAACCTCAGCTCTGTATCCTCATAACTGAGGAATGAGAACAGGGAAAGAGGAGCTGAAAATGAATACCTCCAAAGCAAAGTTACTGCTATTTTTAGGCAACTCCTATTCTGTTAACCAGAAAAGGAAAGTTAAAAAAGGGAAAAATCCCACAGAGAGAGCCTTGAAAGCCTTGCAGACACAGGTGGCAGAAGTAGGGTGGGCAGTTAGAGACCTGGGGCTTCTTTGTGGTGTCTCCTTTAGCGTCAGCTCTGTCCACTTTCCCAGGTCTCCAGAGGAGCTGCCAATGGTATGTGGTGGGGACAAGCATCCATCTCTGGTTCTCTAGGTACTTCATACACATATCCATGTATCAATCCAACTATCTACCCATCTGCTAATCATTTATCCACCTATCTACCCACCCACTTAAACATCTGTCAATGTACCCACCTACCCACCTAATCATCCATCTATACACCCACCTACCACCTAACCATCCTCTACCACCCACCTAACCATATACCCACCCACTCACATAAGCATCTTCTAGCATACCCACCCACTCAACTAATTATCCATCTATATATCCACCTACCACCTAATTATCTATCAAGCTACCTACCCACCCACCTATTCATTTAGCCATATACCACATAACCAGCCATCAACCCACCCACCTAACCAGCCACCTGTCTATCCATCCACCTAAATATTTATCACTTACCCACCCACCCACCTAATCACCCATATGCTATCTATCCATTCATCATCTACCTCCCAGCCTCCCATCCAGCCATCTACCCAACCACCAACTCATCACTCACCACCTGACCACCCATCAATCTACCTTACCCACCTAACCATCCACCCACCTACCAACCACCACCTAACTATTCATTTAGTCACCATGACCCACCACTACCTAACCATCCACCGACCTGTTACTCATCACCTCGCTATCCATCTGTCACCTTCCACCTATCCATCCATCCATCCATCCATCCATCCATCCATCCATCCACCTACCATGACCTAACCATCTAGTCATCAATCCATCCACCCACCTAGCCACACACCCAACAAGGTATATCTCAGATCCTATCCAGGACACTGGACTTGTAGGGAGGGCAGTGAAGTACTCAGATCTTTTTCCTCTGCATAGGATCTGCCTATCATGCCACACAGTCCACACATGACCTGCAGGTCAGTATCTGGAGACTGAGTTAGGAATTAGCACACAAATTTTTGTGTAGTGTTTCTAAGGATATAACCAAAATATCCCTTGTCCAGATATCATATCTTCTGGGTCCCAACCATGTCTTGACCAGTACTGCCAACAGCAATTGCATAGCAAGTGTCCTCCATGACTGTTTCTAATTTCCACGCAAGGAGGCTGAGGATTCAAGATGCAACAATAGAAAAGGTCATAGGGTAGAATTTGAAATAGAAATAGGTCTGCCATGGCACCAAGCCTTTGTTTATCTGTGTCCTGCAGCCTTTTACCAAGCTTATCCTTGAACAATATGGCCTTTCTCCTGCCTCAGTTTCTTCTTCTGTAAAGTGAGGTTACTTGCTGAACACATACTCAACTTACAGGGCCATTTTAATGACATCCTCAAGGATTCTCTTCTCCCTTGATACTGGTTTCCTAGGAACACACAATTTCCTGGGCTTTTTTTTTTAAATGCTACTGGTCTCCAGTAGGAAGGACTATACCAGCTGCAGGCCAAGTCCTGATTGGCTGGGGGAAGAAGGAAGGAGAAACACCCCAAATCAGATGCATGTGCTGGTTATAATTCACCTGCTGTGTGTGATGCCTACGGTTTCCCACTGAGGCCTCTGCACAGCAATGTCTGCCTCACAGGGCGCTTGCTTTGTGTGTTTCAGGCTTAAAGACCTCCCCACTGAAGAAATCTATGAGTTTCCTGAGCAAACTAAAATAGCCAAGAAATTAGCAGGTGGACATGAGAAGGGCTCAGTGCAGCAAATTGAGAGGGTTTATTTTGGGTTTCAGGAGAGGGATGTGTTCTGAGAAGCCTGGGGATTGGGCTGGAATGGTTGATTTGAACATTGTCCCCTGAGTCTAGACACATGCCTTCTCTCAGAATCATTTCCTGCCGTATGGCAGCATGGAACTTTGTTGGGTCCTTTGCAATCCCGAAAGCTCTGAGTTCCGAGATCCCACAGTGACTCTGTCCCTTTCTGGCATTGCTCTCGGCTCTCCCCAGTTTCCCGCTCTGTCCTCACAGGCTACACCCAGAGTCTTGAAGAAAGGAAGGATAACCGAAGTCATGGGTTCGAGCCCCCTGCTTAGGGCTATGATATATAATCTCCACAACCCTGTCATTTTCTTTCTAGCAGCTTAGGATCCTTGCCCTTCTCTCTGGGTCTCCAGCAAAGTAAGGCTTTGGTAGACAGAATACTATCACAGACAGGCCTCTAGCTAACTGATGGAAACTGACTGTGGAAGGATGGGGCCCAGGGAGTAGTCTCTGGGGATGAAATGTTGATAGATGACTGGAGGTACTGGAAAGGACTGGGTGTCGGGGAACCCGATAACATCAACCTCTGCCACCCCCTGCAAGCAAACCCGCAGATGCTGGCATATGAGCTGTCCACATGGTCCTGGTACTGAAACATGCTCACTACTTCAGTCCTGAACCCTCAAAGACACCAGGGCAACAGGCTCCACTCGGAGCTGTCCTCAAGGCCGAGGTGCTGATCCGGAGGGAGGGCGGAACTGGAGGAGGGCATGTCAGGGAGCTGTCCATGGGCTATGGTGCTGATAAGACTAAGTGTTATATATGCCCCTAAAGCTCTCCAGGACAACGATATTGGCTATCAAGCTGAGGGGTTGAGAAGTAAGAGTTAAAGTGTCTGGATATGTGATACAATGTATAGGTTCTGGGGAGAGCACTGAGTCTTTTCATGAGTTCTTAAGCGGGCACCAGGAGGTTATCCCTCACATTCAACAGTGATGTTCAAAGGGTCTTTCTCAGGAAATAGGGGCTGTTGCTGTGGACACACTCAGACAGAATGATAACACCCTGCAAAAGATTTCTCAGTACCACTTAAGTGCACAGTCAGAGTACCCATCAATACATCACTGTCACTTACCCCCAACTCCAGAAATGCTAACAACCAGTGGTTTATTCTTTGTTTCTGTACACAGTCCTTGAGCCTTGGCTCCTACCAGGAATGAAAGTATACTTAGTTAGGTTTTGGTAAGCCCCTCTCTGAAATTACAAAGTTATTTTCTCCACAGGGAATGGGAGATGTGCCAGGGATAAGCCTAGGTTGGGAGATTGCTATATAATAGTTCAATGAGTCCCGTGGGATCTAGATTAATAAGGCAGAGAGAAAATGCTTCTGTGTAGCAGAGTTTGCAGAATTTTGTGCGACTGTTGGGGACAGAAAAGACCAAGTAGGACTTAAGTCACAGGGTGGAGAAGTCAGAGTGATCCTGTGACAGGTGGCATCCTGAAGCATAGGTCAGCCATCGCTCTTTCTCTTCTATGCTTCAGCTGAGGGGACCCTGGCTTGGTGGCTGTGTACATATTGTCATCATGCTTGAGCCCAAGTTATCTCTATGCAGAGACTCCTTGGAGGAAATCTGGCCATCTCTGTGATATCTTTAACTTGGCCTTAGACTTAGAGAAAGGGCATCAAAGGTCAGGAAGCCACAGTAGCTGTGGCTAGTACCTGGGTTCCCATCCCAATCTTAAAAGATGTCATTTCCTTTATTTTATAATGGTATCTCCAGTGGGGCTTGAGGTCCCCAGGACAGAGCTGTTCAGAGACAGTTTGTTGAGGGCTGCTTGTATTGGCATTCCAAGGGGCTGATTAAAACAGAAGTGTGCCCTTCCACCCTGCATGGATGGGTGAGTATCTGAAGGTGTAGGCTGGCAGTTTAAAGAAGTTTCTGGTCTCCCATACTTGATACTTCCTTGCTACAGGTTATGGCTCAGAACTATTCTGGTTATCTATTTCTTGTTCATTAAATTCCACTTTCTGATAGGCCAGGACCTCAGTTGCTTTTGGAGATGGTTGAAAGCAGCCAACTCCAGGGACTGGCAATCTCTAGATCCTTGCCTATGAGGGATGTCCCCTCCCACCTTCTTAGGAGTTTTCCTGACCATACATGCTCAGGCTTCTCAGGAGCTTGCCATGGTCCTGCCTTTGGCACTTGTAAAAGCTCTCTAACCCTTGGCAATGCTACACACCTGACACCAGCCTGCTTCCTCATATAGGCGTTTTCACCTTCTTCTCCCCCAGGATCTACAACTGACTAACCCATGGCTGCCAAGTGTCCCCTGTGGTGATGTCCTGGGCCCTCAGACTCCCTCAGATGTACTTATCCTTCTGTAGGAGCTGTGATTCTTGTGGAATTTAAAGTACTTCCCAGTAACATGCCCCTCTTTCACAGCCTATCAGGTGCCCAGACCTGGACAACTCCCTTCTCCTCCCCAATTGGGCTCTGCACTCTGGTCTAGCCAACTCACTCCCCACACCCTTATTTCACTCCTTGAAGCAAGGTTGGTGGTAACAGCCACGTACAAAGGCCCCTGTGAGGCAGGAGCTTCATTGTGTTCTGTAAACCTTACCCTACAACAGTGTGAAGAGAAGAATATATGATATCCCTTTCACAGATGAAAATATTGAGACTCAGAAATGTAAAATAACAGCTTCCCCAAGAGCATACAGCTGAGTGGCATTGCCCAGAGCAGAATGAGATGTAACTCACATGGTTGGGAAGACAACCCAGTGAGTAAAGTGCTGTCTGCACAAACATGAATAGCTGAATTCAGATCCCCAGACCCTGTGTGAAACCTGGGAATGGTTGCCTGTACCTGTAATCACAGTACCAAGGGTCAGAGACAGGTGGATCCTGGAAGCTCACTGGGTAGTCATTCAGTCAAAATGGGGAGCTTCTGGTTCAGTTAGAGACCTTGCCTCAAGGCAACAAGGAGAAAGACAGGAAGAAACTCAGATTCCTGTTTTGGCTTCTGCATGGACTTATAGGGAAATAAGCACCTGTTTACTCATGGGCACGCACCACACCCATAGCCCACCACAACCCCAGCCCCCCACAATGCACACATAACACACAATATCACACCACACTACAGTCACACACCACACCCATAGCCCACCACAACCCCTGCCCCCCACAATGCACACACAACACACACACACATATCACACCACACTACAGTCACACACCACCCCCACATCCATACACTATACCATACACAGATGACACACACATGTATCATACACACATACACCAGAACCACATACCACAGTCACACACCGCACAGACACTATACCACATACATACACACAAACCCACACCACACATATACCATACACACCACACCATGCCATACACACACATCACATATGTCACATGCACCACACATCACACACACCCCAGATACTCCACATACACCCCTCTCACATACTACCACACAAAATATACCACACACATACACTACATGCCCATACTCACACCACACACACACACACACACACACACACACACACACACACCTCACACACACCCAACATACCACATCATACACACACATACCACGTCATACACCATAAATATGTACCACAAACACATACCGCACACTTACACACGTACTGCAAACCACAGTCACATCACCCACCACCACATACAGTCTAAAAGCCTTCACTAGCTCCCTGGTGGCTGTTTTTAAAGAAACCTATTCAAGGCCTGGCCTTCAGGATCCTGTCCAGCTGGCTCTATACCAGCCCCTGGGGCTCAGGTCTAATGGCACCATCTGCCATTTCTGATCTAATTCATGCTCCTACCTCCCACCTCGACATGCGTCCCCTCTTCCAGAAGGTCCAGGCACTAGGTATCTGTTAACCACAACTTTACCTCCAAGACACACCGACTTCTCCATAAAGTTCTCCATACCCTGCTCTACTTCAAGGTCCCACCCACCCCACTGCCAGCTCCCCACCCCACTCCATAGGCTCATGCCTCAACACCACAGCCCCGGGGTGGGGTTTGCCAGGTCCCAGCCCACCCCACATAAGTGTGAGCACTCTGAAAACACAGTCCTCAGCCAGGCTGGACTCTGTCACTGCTGTCTGTGCTACTGATGAGGGCACCCAGAACAAAAGTCTCATGGTGAAGTCTATATCTCCCAGCTGAAGCTGGTGGTCTTCCTGGGGTTGCCAAGAGTCCTCTCTGGAGGGCCTTCAAGCCCTCAGGTTCCCCAAGATGTTCTCATCCTTCTGTGAGTCCTGTGCTCTTTGTGACAGGAACAGCTCAACCCAGTGTCTGCTCATCAGGGGCAGTTACTGTGCCTGCGTGAAGGCATGGCCTCTGAGAGCTCAGTCCAATCCTGTGGCATAGCAGCTACCAGGACCTGACTTCCTACCTAAGGAAGCAGAGACTTGGCAAGCTGAGGAAGTTGGCAAGGGTCACTAACGGTGGGATCTGAATTCAGGAGGACTGCTGTCCAGGCTTCAGCTCCACATCACCAGTGTGGCTGGGTGTGGTGGTGCACACCTTTAATTCCAGCACTTGGGAGGCAGAGTCAGGAAGATTGCTGTGGGTTTGAAGCCAGCCTGGCCTACAGAGTTAGTTCCAGGACAGCCAGAGCCCTTACACAGAGAAACCCTGTCTCAAAAACAAACAAACAAAAAAACCAAACCAACAATCAAAAAATACCAAATCACCAGTATGACACAATGCCCTGGTGGTGGGACATACAGCTGGGAGTCAAGTGGAAGTGTCCCAGCCCTTCTGTTCTAATGGTATGGATCTGATATATTATTTATGCTTTATTAAAGTTTGCCTGAGGATTATAAAGCAAAGTCACCACAGCCATAGAAGCTAGGCACACACCTTTAATCCCAGCAGCCATAAATTAGGAAGTAGTGGTACACACATTTAATCCTAAAACACAGGATTATGAGGTAGACGGATCTCTCTGAGTTCAAGGCCACCCAGGTATACACGAGATTGAATCAGTCTAAAAGAGTAACAGATCACACACCTTTAATCCAAGCACTAGAGGGGTGTAGAAGATAGAAGCAGGGTCTTCAGGATTTAGTAAGAGGCATTTATTCTCCAGCTACACTGAGGAGAGGCAACAGTCTGAAGCTTGGCGAGAGCTTGTGGAGACAGGATCGGCCCTTTCAGCCTGAGGTAGAGGTTAAGAAGCTAGTGGCCAGCTGCTTTGCTTTTCTGATATTCAGTTTGAAGTTTGAACCCCAATATCAGTCTCTGGGTCATTTATTTTTTGTGTTACACAATGGAGTCAGGCCTATATGTTCACCATACCCAGTGTTAGGTACTGCAGGGATACATAAGTCTGTCTCCAGTCTTCTCCCTTAGTCTCTCCCTTGGTCACCTCAATCCTGGAGGTCAGAGACAAGTCACTCAGAATCTACAAAGGAGATGTCCAGGCCACACAGGGAGTGTGGAGACTGATGACACCTCCCACCCTAGGCTTGTCATCTGCCACTCTCTGTCCCCCAGAATCACATGCCCTGCAGGCCTTGGGCTGGTAGGCTGGTCAGTGACTCTCCCAGTTAGAAGCAACTGAGGGGGACCCAGCTCACTCTGCAACCCTCCCCTGACTTGGCACGGCTGTCCCCGGCCATTGCGGAGACACGCAGAATCCACTTGGTACGTTGAACAGATGGTGCCACCTCTAAAAATAACTATGCTGTACCACACTCCCAGGCACAGCCGAGGCCTGCGACAGAAGGGGGTCCGGGTAGGGGTGGGGGCTGCTAGATGCTCTCACCAGCCATCTGTGAGGGGACAGATGCGAATGCAGCCTCCTGGGGAACATGGGCCCAGAGGACCCTAGCCTTGTTAAAGCTATGCAGAGCCATGGGCTTCATGCCCAGACTCCAAGACGGAGGTGAAAGTCAGTCAGTATGGGTAGGCATGAACGATTTACTCCTCTGAACTCCTCCTTCGGTAACCCTCAGCAACCTCACCCCTGTGAGTGGCCCACATGGAGCTCTGAGGTCATACCTGCAGCGTCCCCCCACCCTCTCTCTCCCTGCCACCTTCCATCCCATTGCTGGTCTCTAAGGCCCACAGTCCACAGTTTTCACTAATGGCTCTTCTAGACAACTCCAGCCAAGGAGGCACCTCACCCTGGGGTGAGCATGGCCTTAAGCACGGGCCATTTCCCTTGCAAGTGACTAGGACCTGAGTTCCTTTGCTCAGAGCATGTGGCTGGATGGGCCTCATTCAGATGCCGCTCTCTGCCTCTGCTGAGTAGCCGTGGTGCAGTTGGGTCACCTACCCCCCTTTCAAGGGTAACAGATTTCTAGAAGGGAGGTGGAAGGTATTGGCACAGAGCCATGGAGCAGCTGGTGGTGGAGCTGGACACAGGCCCAAGGCCTGTCAGAGGTGCCACCCTCCTGAGCCACCAGCCTCCTACTTCCTAATGCTCCAAGGGTGCACCCACCTTCTTCCTAGGCATGATTCTCCTTGAGGGCCAGCCCCTCCTAGACTGGCCTGGCAGGCTCATAGGAGCCAGAATGCACTGTCCTCATTTCCTGCCAAAACCTAAAGGTCCTAAGTCCCCTTATAGATTCAAACTTCAAACCCCGAAGGTATCTTGCTCTGTCTCTCATCTCCATTCTCCCTGCCCTGAAGTCCCCTTCTCCATAGTTCCGTGTTTGAGGAGGGCTTTTTTCCTGGTCTCCAGCCCTGAGGTGTTGTATTTCACAGTCCCTTCCAATCAGATCACGCTTCCGCTCAGATCATGCTCCCTTCAGGACTGTCTCTCCTAGCATGTGATTGGGGAGTTTATGCTGGGGCTTATGTGCAGATCCCCAGGCTGGGGTCTCTCTGTCTGTAAACTCCACATTACAATGGATAGGCAAGTCAGAGGAGCCACCTTGGTCTCTCTCCAGAGAGACCACAAAGTGGGTGCTAGGTCCACATGCTCAGCTGTGAGTATCTCTAGTGGTTGACCCCCATTTCCTGCCTGGGGAAACACCTAGGGAGGCGATCCCCAGAACAGTGGTCCCCCAGAGCTCATACACTCATAAATCTCAGAAGTGGCTCCAAGCTCACTTGAATCTAGTTAGGGGCAGACCTTGGAGGTGGAGGTCCCTATGATGTCCAGGTTCCCCACAGCGTTTGGGTTAAACTTGGGTCCACATGCCTCCCCTGACAGGGGGCTTACTCCATGCCCACACAGTCTGTGCTAATGCACTGGTCCTAAAGTCCTCTTTGATAATTGGGGTTTTCCCTTTCCTAACCATCTGTATTGTTATCTAGGTCCCCAGTGTGTCTGAAGCATTCTTACCATCACACAGGCCACCAGCACTTCTCCACTACACAGGTGCATACAAATGTGCCAGACAAGAAAAGCACGTCCAGTTGTGTAAGCACATGCACAGGCTGAATCTGTGTGTTAGAGCAGGATGAAGTGCAAATGTGTGTGCGTGAATGCTCATATGTGCACAGCAATGTTTGTTTAGGTATGTCAGGCAGGGCCAAATAGTTGCCCATGAGTTTGTCTGAGTGGGTAGGTTCTGAGTTGGGAAGACAGTGTATAAGTCTCTGGGCTCTGCATGTATATGTGCATTTGCATACACGCATGTAAGTGTGCCTGTGTGTTTGTGTGTCTATGTGCATGTACACATATGAGTGCATGCATGTGTATACATGTGTGTGTGTGGACATGCATACATGTGTATATATGTGAGAATACATGAGTGCTGTGTGCATAAGTGTATATACGTGCATGCATGTGTGTGTGTGTGTGTGTGTGTGTGTGTGTGTGTGTGTGTGTGTGTTACGGGGCATGCTAAGCCAAGAAAGATGACAGAGCCTCCCTAGTGTGGAGCAGGGTTTTGATCCCCACAGATTGGGAAGCAGGTGGGTAGTGTTCAGGGACATTTGTAAGGGCTCTGGGCAAGAAAGAAGACTGTCCTACAGCTGACACCTTGATATCATCTCTGTGACTGTTGCAGGTGGTCCTGAACCCTTCAACCTTGGAGCCCCCAAATCATGCCAGTGGGTAACTGGTTTCCAGGGAAATTGGCCAGTAAGGCAGACCATGAGCAAAACTTAACAGCACCCAGCATTTGAAGTGAGTGATTATTGACAGCTTTTAGTTTGAAGTTTCACTTGGTTTTTTCCATCTCACAGGCAAAGAAACTGAAGCTAGAAGGGTTCAGGGGCTTAGGGTGGGTGCCACAGACAGCAACACCTGCAGGTGTGACCTCAAGGGTCATGGCCATGCATAGAGTACACACCTCTATGGCCATCACTGCAGACCATGGCAGAGAGACCCACAGTTAGCTGTCCCTGCTCCATCGTCTTCCCTCTATGGGCTTCAGTTTCCCCATCTTTCCCAGAGGGAAGTCAGGCTATATGATTCCAATAGTTCCACACTGACTTCCACTAGGACTTTGACATGGAAAATCTGGCTCCCTGGCTCCCACATCTTATCTTTTGCCCCAGTGGGCATGTGTGTACTCCTGAGAAGTCATAGTTACATCTGCTGGCTGCCCAGACATCCATGTGCAGAGAGTTACTCACTTAATAAAACCATAAAATCAACTCAGAAATGCCTTGTGGATGACCCGCTATGCATTTACATATGCTGGTCCATTGCTTCTGCTTCTTAGCCTGATACACTCCTAGAGGACCCAACTCAATGGACCCTTTCTCGGTAAATCATATGCTAATTCCATTCTCCAGGCAGAGTCAACTGAACCATCCTTGAAATTTGGCCGTTTGTGTCCCCTAAGGGCTCATACATCTCCAGGTATCTCATACATACCTGACAGACACAGCTGGCACACTGCAAGTGGACACACAGAAAAGCACCAGCAGGAATTCAACCTTGGCTCAAGAAACTGTAAGCCTCAGACACATTCGCTTCCCAACAGGGTGTTAAAATACAAACACAGAGTGAGCACTGAGCACCTGCTGTATACCTAGCCCTGACCCAGGGAAGGGCAAAACTGAGGTAGACATGAAGGTCAGGAGGGTAACCTTTCTGGCAAGGATTTGGCCAGATAAATAATGCCATCTGAGAGAGTAGTAACAGACTTAAAAGTAACCAGGAGCCACCATGTGTTGTCATCCCTAGGATTGCTCCCTGTAGTCCCCTTTCTCTGTGCATGGCTTGATGATGTATACTGAAGTCTCCAGATAGATGTCCTGATTTTCTTTATTATAAAGATGAAGAAACTGGAGTTTACTGAGGTGGAGTGACTGGCCAAGGTCACACAGATGGGTGAAGACCAAGTGTCAAGTCCATACCTTGACCTTGGCGCACAATAGACTCCTGGACTTGAACTTGGGGCACATGGAACTGCTCTGTGGTGTGCAAGGTAGAGTAATGAAGAAGAGGAAAGGCCAAGGCTGTCTTCTCCCTCCTCCCAACCAGAGGGGAGGCATGCGGTAATGGAAGACTCCAGCTCCAGCACTCTAAGAAACCCCTGAGAGTATTCTCTTCCTGGACTCTGTTGACAGGTGTGAGGCCAGGCCTAGAGCAGGAACAGGTGAGGGGCTTTGGCTGACCTGGGGCTGGGTTGGAGGGGGTGGTGAGCAGATGGCAGTCCCTTACTGTGCTTGAAGAAGTCAAGCTGGGGACGTGGGAGCTGCCAGCCTGGCCGTATCACCTGCTGTTAGAAACAGCCCTGGGCCGGAGGGCTGGCAGCCACCCAGTATGGATTTGCTGACGAATGGCAGGCCCTGGGGAGCCTCAGCCACCAGGCTGGCCCTGTTCCATGGCTGCTCCGTTACCTCATTATAAATAAGAGCTGTCACTTGAAGAGACTCTACAGTCTAACCTCCTGGGTCAGTAACCATGGAGTATGGCACAAAGTGGCCACTGCACAGATGAGGAGACTGAGGCTCCAAGAGGGACAGTGATATGTTTGACAAGGTCACTCAGGCTCTGTCTTGGACCAGAGCAAGGCCTGGAGACCCTTGAGGTGCCGAAGGCGGGACATGCAAGGAGATGCTGGCACTCGGGTTCTCTGTGCTGCCAGCTTCCCCTCCGCTACCATCTGTCTGCTGGGCTATTTCCGTCTGCCTGAAGCGCCCAGGGCCCTGCTCCAGCCCTCCCCAGCCCAGGGCAGAGCCTACAGAGACTGTAACCACTCTTCAGGTCTCTTTGTGGGTGACACAGCTTCAGGGGAGCAGAGCAATACTGGAGTCATAAACGATGTTTAATGAGAGCATTTTTTTTGGCGCTCAATTCCTGCAGCAATGGCTGATGTCAGGGGCAATGCTCATTTCCACTCATCTGGGAAGCTCTTGCAGGGGGCCTCCCACAGGCAGTCTGTGCCCTGAGGCAGGACTTAACTGTTCTTAAATAGTTGGGTGTGGTTTCCTCCCTGCTCAGCACAGGGCATACATACACACTATAGAGTTTAGGAAAACTAATGGGAGGGAAAAGCCAGGGGGCATTTTTGTGTATGTGAAGCCCCTACGCTCACTACTCCATAGAAGTCAGCCTCTCTGATTTGCCCCAGAGCGATGAGGCCAGCCTTCTCAAGGTCCAACTTCACATATAAGAGCAACAAGGCAGAACAAACAAACAAACCAAAAAGCTGCTGAGCTGCTAGGGCCACTTGGGTGGCCTGCAGAGTTGTGGGCACTGGTGGAAGGAGCAAGAATGAGAGAGACCCCTTGGGGAGGTTGAGGCTATGAGAGTGACGTGGCACCCTGGTTGCCTGTACAGGCTTTCAAAAGGGGGCCAGGAAGTCCTTTATGTCTGGGGGCAAACAGGTTGGGACCTTCCAAGAAGAGGGTAGTGGTGACAGCCACTATGTCAGCTGGCAGCCAAAGGGGGCTCAAGTTTCTCTGAGCCCAGCCATGTGTTCCACCTATAAAGCTGTCCAGGGCCAAGGACCCCACCCCTACAGGCAGACTTGTGCAGCCATGGGAGTCAGGGAAGGTGTCCCTCTGAGACTGGCCCTGGCAAGAGCCCCTGAACTGAAGGGTGCTGCCACCACTGGACACCCTGACACCCAAGCCTCTCTGGTTCACACCTCAGTTGCTAGGCAACCAGGTAGGCATCCTTCTCCTTTAGCCAGCTTTAGTTTCACGGGGCAGGCTCCTGGGTGTGACATAATAGCAACTGCCTAGCCGGTTTGGGGGAGATGCTAACACATACATGGCAGACTTGGGCAGTGATCCTGTGGTCACTGTGTGGACGGGGAATCCTAGATCCAGGAGCAAAAGTGAGTAACCTAAAGTGACCCAGGAAGTTAAGTGAGGACCATGAGTCTGTCTCCAACCTGGAGGCCAAGGCAGAAACAACAGCATGCTTACAAAGTAATAAATACAACCTCATTTGGGGGCTGACTACATGTCTTCTCTATGGTGGCCTATCTCATCTATAAAGCAACATAATAGGGGGCAGATAGCATTCTCATGACCATTTCACAGATGGAGAAACTGAGGGTTGTAAAGCTGCATCACCTCTGTAAGGTCACCAGGTCACTGAACAACAAAGGCCAGACAGCTCCAACCCCAGGCATTACCAAGGCCCCCAAGGATCCAGGGGCCTGCCTGACAGCTGGCTGAAGCAAGGATGAGGGGTTTGAACTCATGTCTCTTGCTTGAAGGCTTGAGCCTGGCTCACTGTTCCCAGGCTACCAGCAGAGGCCCCTGCCAGGCCCGGAAGCCTCCTTGCCTCAGAAATACCAGTTCAATTTCTCTAAGCCGGGTGAAGTCTCTAGGGAAAAAGACCCCAAACTCCAGCCCTGAACAGAGCCAGCAGTCCCTAAGCAGTGACCCTTGATTCCAGAACTGGACCTGTCCCCCACTCTCCTTCACCCTCGCCTCCTGAAACCTGAGTCTGGGCTAGACAGGGACACCCCTGCTACCATGGTAACAGTACATTGGATACTGACCTGGGGACCCACTGGCATGCAAGGGAGGGGCAGGCTTCACTCCAGAGGGATGACTGGAGTGGTAGAGAGCAGGGGCCTCAAGCATCAAGGCAGCCTATTTGGCCAGGCTGGGGAGAAGTTGCTATTTCAAGCCTGCTGAACCGGCCCAATGCCTGGCTGGGCAGGTCTACCTGCCCCAGATGCTCAGCTACAGCCCCCATGGAGGAATGGGCTCAGAAACACGCTTTTACCTAGCACAGAACTTCCTACACCCACCTCTGTACCCAGTTGGCCTTGTCTCTGAGTCCTGGTGTCCAGGGAGGTAGAGTTTGGGCTCTAGTTTTAAAGATGCTTCAGCTAGAGTGTGTGATTATGACTGTGTGAACACATGTGTGTAAGTTTTCTAGGAATTTTCTTACTAGACAGAGGGAAGGAGAGGAGAGAGGGGAGGGAAAGAGAACAGTAAAATGGAAGTTGAGAGGCTGGGTGGGACAAGGGGGAGAGAGAGATATCTGTGGGACAAGAACCAGAGACTCAGACGAAGGTGGAGAGGTACTCCAGAGGAACCCTGGTGGCCAAGGCCCTGGCTGGCCAGGTAGAGGGGGAAAACAACCCAGGGGTTGGTGCAGTGGCAGCAGGAAAGGGAGGGTCTGTACCCTGCCTTCTGTATTGAACGCTTAGGCCCTGGGCCAGTTCCTGGTCCAGTTCCATCCCTGGCATCATTCCTCTGCCCCGCCTGCCTGGGAAACAGGGCAAGGATTGCTCCAAGGTCACCAGAAGCCATTGGGAAGCTCTCCGCTCCCGTGGCTTGCCAGGCTGTCCGCCCTCAGATCTGGGTTATTTTGGGAGCTGCACAGCCAGAACACACCCCTCCCCCCTGCTCAGGGGCCAGTGGTTGCTGACGATGACATTCTCTCAAGGAATAGTCTCACTGATGTCCCTGCTTCTGGGAACCTCCCCCAACTATCTGGGTTGTGCCTTCTGCACTGTAGGTGTTTGGTCCAGGGAGCCTCCACATAGGCTGATCTGCTACCCCTATCAACTGTGGGGTTCCCAATGGTGGGGGTAGTCTTTTTTCCTGAGCATTGTTCACATCATGTGGAGGATAGCCCAAGAACCCAACATGCAGCTTCACTGAGCACATCTTAGGGGCCAGGTGTGCAAACTTCATCAGTATCCCATCAGTATAACGGAGGAAACTGAAGTCCTGATGTTGTTGTAGGGTGGAAACTATTGAATGAAGATCCTACCCAAGGCAACATGATTTCAGAGCCCACCTGGTCATCATGCATATAGCCCCCTCTTCTTTCACGAACACCCTCATATTCAAATCTCTGCTCAAGAGCCTTAGGCTTTCCGAAGATCAAAACCACACATTCTTTCTGGTGCTAGACACGTTCCTCTATTTGATCCCATTCTCTCTCCCTTTGATCTACTCCTAGACCCTTCTACTTACTGATTTATACGCTCAAAGGTGACGAAATGAGCACCTATTGTGTATGCTTTTCTTGGGGCAGGAAGACTGCAAAGCACTATGAGGGAAGATGGCGTTACTATTGAGAGGGGCAAGAACCAGTTCTGCAGAGTAGATGTCAATAAGCCAGGCTGTGTGCCAAGGTGGAGGGGTCATCCAGGGGTGGGGAGGGGTCGGCTGGAGGTGGGGAGGGGCCTGGTGGCATCAGAGTGATGCCTGAAGCCTGAGTTCACTTCGGAGCCAGAGGGATACCTCTGAAGGTTCTTTGGTGGGAGAGTAAATTGTGATTTTTAAGGTCTGCCACCTCTATCAGGAGTGTGATCAAGAACAGAGGAACCGAGGAGGCTCCTGTGTCACAGAGGCAAAAGGGAATGAGGTGGTGGCAGCGGAAGAGGTGGGGTCTGCAGGATGGGCTAGAGAAAAGGAAACTGGAGGAGCAGGGAAATGTGTGGGGAGGCTCAGGATGAACACAGCCAAGTGTCTGGTTTGGGACTTGGTGACACCGAGAGGCTTGCTTGCAAGACACCCAGGAAGATGTTGAGTGGGCAGCTTAGGAGAGAGTCCTGGCTACAGACAGAAATGTGGGCATCAGCAGCTCATGGCCAGGGCTTATAGGGCTGGGACAGGAAAGATCTTGAACAGCTGGGAGGAGGCTCAGGCCTGAGGCCTGGCCTTGAAGGTCAAGAAGAGAACAAAGAGCCACACTTCACATTGGCAGCCCCCACGGAGTGACTCTCTTGCACAGGAACCTTCCATGGCTTCCTACTGTCCACAGAACAAGGTTTAAAATCCTTAGGTAAACACATTAGTTCTGCTTTGTCTATATAGGCTGCTACTCTTCTGTTTCAAGTCTGCGCTGCAGGCAGGAAGGTCAAGGGTAGGAGGGGGCAAAGAGGACCAGGTGTGGTGAGCGCAGAAAGTGGGTGCTAAGCCTCCCACCTGCTGTGGCAATGGGGGGGACAGGGAGAATACGAGACAGAGAGAGAGAGAGAGAGAGAGAGAGAGAGAGAGAGAGAGAGAGAGAGAGGAAGAGGAAGAGAGAGAGAGAGGGAGAGAGAGAGAAAACAGTCCAGCAATCAAGTTCATCTACCTTCACTATCACCCTGAACTCAAGATAAGAGACTTCATTATGCAGGAAACAAACAGTGAGTGGGGTGTTGTGGATCTTGTCCGAGGGCAAACTCAAAAGGCAAACTCAAAAGCTCCCTGTCCCTGGCTGCTGTTCTGGTTCCTGTTCCATGTCACCATCAGCAGGGGCTGGCAAAAAGCTATCCATCAAGGAGGGCCTTGGAGGGATGAAGGCAGGTAGTACATTTAATAAATAATTGCCAAGGAAGACACAGAACAGCAGGGGCCAGGGACAGTGGGGGAGCAGGGATAGTTGGGGAGCTGGGACAGTGGGGAGCAGGGACAGTTGGGGAGCAGGGACAGTGGGGGAGCAGGGCTCAAGACTGGACTAACCCAGAGAGTCCAGCACCATACTGAGAATATCCTGGGATGGAGTCTCTACAGATTTTCTAGATCCACCAGTGGACTGCAGTGATCCTCTGTGACAGCATGGCAGTTAGGGCCAGGCATGGTTTCTCAAGCAACAAGCAAAATCCTGGTCCTCCACTGTCTGGGGTCTCCATTGGCCTCCCTGCTGATGTCATTCATGGGTCCATCCGTTGGCTGATCCTCATTTCATAGAACAATAGGAAGTGACAGAGGTCCCAGAAGGTGGACTTGGGTGAACAGAACGGGTTCTCAGGGGTGTGGCCTTGGATGTGCCTCCTTACTGCATCCTTCATGCGCCATCCTCCGCCTTCTGACCACTCTGAGATAAGCAGTTCTACTGTCCTAACTCACCAAGGCCCAGAAACAGCAGGGCATGAGGACTGAAGCCTTGGAGACCTGCACCGAATACACTTCTCTTACTATAGTTGATTTCTTCATGTATTTTGCCACAGCAACAAGAAGCAGAAACACAAGACCCAAAGTGCAGCCTTGTAGCTCAAAGCATCACTTGGTCACAGACTTCCCTCAGCCCAGGTCTCCCCACGAGGTTGACACTAGCATCCTGCTGGCTTCTCTCCCAGGATGTCACCTCAGTACACACTCAACAGCTCTCAAGCCCACTGTATCCATTTTCCCCTTTTATGGCGTTTTCTACCTTTTTGACAGACATTATCTCTTCTTCCTCACTGCTGAAAACATTCTGCTGTTTTCTTAGAGAAGGTTCATAGTTGTAATTTTCTAGTTAGGCCCATGAGCCCTTTGATGTATTAGCTTTCATCTAGTTTCCTTTTTACTTTGGTTAAATTTACATGAAACGAACCCACCATTTTAACCATTTTTAACGCTCTGCTCAGGGGTGGTAAGCGTGTTCGTAATGCCATACAGTGGTCATTGCCTTCTTATTTTTTATTTTGAGACATGTAACACAGGCTGGCCTTGAACTCCCTATGAACCCAAGCTCCCGATCCTCCTGCCTTTGCCTCCACAGCCCTGGGATCATGGGTGTGCATACCTGTGCTTAGTTCATGTGTTACTGCACTTCAGGCCCAGACATTCTATAACCTTTGCATTTCCTCCAAATTAATCTGTCTCCATCAACACTAAGCCATATTATCCCTCCTCCCGACACCAACTGTGTTTCCCTTCATGTTGCTATGAACTTGACCACTCTAGGAACCTCATATTCGGGAAATCATATGGTCCTTTCCCTTTTATGGCTGATTTAATTAGACTGTCCACAGGGTTCACCACATGGTAGCATGAGTCAGAATCTCCTTTTTAAGGCTGGATAATACTCCATCCCAGACGTTTAGTTTATCCACTTGGCCACAGACACACATTCAGGCTGCTGATATCTTTAGCTACTGTGGATAACTTGTATGCTGTAAACAAGCATACAAATATCTATTTGAATTCCTGCTTTCAGTTTTTTTTGTGTGTGTGTGTACCCCCTGGTGGAGTTGCAGATCCTGAGGTAACTGTGTTCTTACTGTTTTGAGGACCTGTCACACTTTTCTCCGCAGCCCCCATCACATTGTACTCTCCCATCAACAATGCACAGGGTATGACTTTCCCCACACTGGAACACCTTTTCATAGTAGCTGACACAGGGTATGCTGTGGTGTCTCCCTGAGGCTTGGCTTTACTTTGCTTCTCTGAGGACTAGTGTGCTGAGAGTCTCTTCCTGTGTGACTGGCCATTTTTGTGTCTTCTTTACAGAAACACCTGTTCAAGTCCACTTTTAACTCCGTGCTTTTCTTTCTGTTATTGAGCAGTGGTGGTTCTTTAGATATTGCAGATACCTACTCAGGCACATAGCTTGCAGGCATTTTCTCCTGTCTATGGCTTCACTCCTATACTTTGTGAGAACATTTTTTTGATTACAAAACCTTTCGGTTTTTGATGAAGTCTAATTTAATGATTTCTTTCATTTGTTGTTTGTGTCTTTGGTGTCATATCTAAGTTACTGCTGTCAAAATTCAGTGTCATGAAGCATCCCCTTTTGGTTTAGTTTTCTATGTATTGTGAGGTAGGGATTCTGAGTCTGCTTGTCTGAAGTGTAACCTCCAACCCTCCCTTCTGATCTTATGCTCCTGGGGCTCTCTGTGACCCTCAGAGTCTTCACCTTTGTTCCATGTCACTGCTTAGACACCAAGAGCGACTCTTGCCACTCTTCCATCACCGGATTCTGGGGATCTACTGCTTTACTGCATTTCCTCCAAGTCACAGCCCCTCCCTCCCCCACGTCATCCAAGTTCTTGCCTCTCTCTGCTCAGAAGGTAGTTCCTGGGTGGCCTGCCCACAGCCCTGGTGGCACTGCAACCTCTCCTGCTCATCTTGCTTCTAGGCTAAAGACGATGCCTAGTGTGATTCCGAGTGCTACAGGGCCATTGCTCCTTAGTGAGCCCAACAGTGCTTTCTCCTCACCCCTCGGTTCCAGTCACATTGCTTCTTCCTTCTGCGCGAGACCTCTGCTCTGTTCCTTTCCCATCATCACCTACTCATTCTCCTGCTCTCAGTTTAACCCTGCCTCCTCCGGGAGGCCTGGATGAGGTACCTATCCCCATTGTCACATGTACAAGGTTATAGCTTATGTGGATTCTTGTGACCCCTGAGTTAATGTTTGACTCCAGACCACCGAGAGCAAGGTCTGTGTCGCGTTTGATCATCACTTCTAGGGCCTTAGCAGGGCATCCCAGTAACTCATTCAAGAGAGAAGGAAAGGGGAGAGGCGGGAGAAGGAAAGACATTCACATGGAGCCAGACTTCTTTCCTTCCTGTAGCAGGCACACTCAGGTCCCCCAAAGGTACGCAGCTTAGTACATGGTCTTTGGGGTGGAGCAGGAGAGGTGATCTTGATTTTCTATGAATTCGAGAACCATGTGATAAATGCCACCCAGATCCTTTCTCAGCCTTAGTTTCCTCCTCAGTAAGGTAGGAGTTACACCACCACCCTGCAAGGTTATGGGGTTAGAAAAGATATGTGAGAAAGGACTGACTCCCAAAAAGCACCCCCAAATTGATCTTGAGTGGAGGTAGACCCTTCAGTGCCAGACTCTCCCTAGGACCCCGTGTCTTAGTCTTCTTCCCTCAGCTGCCACCCTGGGGCTCAGGCACACCTCAGAACAGAGCAAGGAGACCCAAGCCTCTTCTGATGCAAGCTTTGAGATACTCCAGATGTCTGCCTTACAACCCATAACTCAGCTGCACCCAGACCCAGCCATGCCTGGAGCCTGGTTCCCAGTTGGAGCAGAAACTGTGGAAAAATAAAAACTCCCTCTGCTTGATGATTCCAGCAGGGAGCAGACATGTCTCATTCAGCTTGGTGGGTCATGGGTAGGCTGTCCTGCAGTAGGGCTGCTGTCTTACAGCATACTTTGACTCTGGTAAATTCTTCTCCTGCAGGTGGCTCTGGCATATGCCACAGGAGGTTTTGACAGGGAGCTCCTTTGGCTGCTGCCAGTAGTTGACATTTAGTTGAAAGCCAGGCTGGACGCTAGGAAGCATTGGGACCACTCAGAAATGTGCTCTTAGGGATTAGGGCTGCCCTGGACCCAGGACTAGAGGGAGAAATGAAGCAAGAGGCATCCTCTACTCTGCCATCCACTGCTGCTCCCCAGAGAAGGACTCCAGGCCTGGGACAAACCTGCCACTAACCAGGAGTCAATGAAGGGCCCCCAGAACTCCCAGGATCCCCACACATACAGTTCCCTCCCATCCATTTTTCCCAGCTGAGATCTTGCTGAGGTCTCACCAGCACCCTATCTGGACCCAGGTTCAGCAAGAATGTTCCTTAGTTTCCTCATACATTGGCCACTTTATTCCATCTTTCTTTTCTCCATGCATGCTTGCTAGCCAACTGAATCAGCTCCTCACCATTGCTCCCGTTGCCCTTTCAGCCCTGTTGCCCTTCTCTACCCAGCAGCCAGAAGACATAAACCAGTGTTGTCACCTTCCTGCTTAAACCCCTCTAGTAGAGCTAGAGACGTAGTGCAATGGCAGAGTGCTTACCTAGCATGCATGAGACTCCAAGTTCAATCTCCAGTAGAGCACAAACAACAACAACAACAACAACAACAACAACAACAACAACAACAACAACAACAACCAGTCTGCCCAACTCAACAAAGTATTTCAAAACCTTCTAGTGGTTCCTAGTGCATGCAGGCTATGCTTAGCATCCTCGCTGGTTCTATAAGGCTTTTGGGGCCCTTGGCCCTATTTGACTTCCCACCACTTCATCTCACTCACTGCTCAACCACACTGGATTCTAGTTTGTCACACCAGCCACACCTGGACCTTGGGACAGAGTGACTAACTCTGTGCTTGCTTGCAGACAGGTGTGAGCTGTGCCTGGTGAGGCTGAACACTCCTGACAGTGAAGACAACCCATATACTGAGCAAGAGCAGAGAGGCAGGAATACAGCCATGCCTGAAGCCATACCCCTGTGAATTTCCCCTGAGTTAACCCCCTTCAGTTGCCTGGAACTGGTATAGACACCACTCGCTCAAGGAACTCCGTTGGCCAGCCCTCCTCACCACACCCTCTGTGGTTCCCTCCAGCAGGCCAGTGCCTCTCCATATCGGGTTTTGTGGGTATTGTTTCTTCTGCCTGGATGTCCATGTGTCTCCTCTCTTCACTTCATGAGGTCCCTGTTTATCTATCACTTCCTTGCAAATGTTTGTCCTGGCCTCCCCATGGTGAACAGTAGACCTCTGCCTCTACTCTCTGACTTGTGTTTTTGCTTTTAGCACAGTTGTAAACCCTGTGCGTAGGGCACATTTACTTGCCTGACTCCCACCAAGAGGGCAGATATTGTACTGGGGTGGCCCCTTCCCAGGTTGGTTTGGGACTAAGGGCTTCTTGGCAAGTGGGGCTTTTTATGTTAAAAGCAGGAATGCTCTGGGCATCCTTACACGCTGCTCTGTATACTGCTGCCCGGCACATTGTAGGTACCTGGCACTCAGGGGAATAGGTGACTAAGGATAGGCTCTGGCCAAGTGGTATAGCCTGAGTTGTGCCACCTGCACTGGAGGGGGCACTCATGATGCCCCATTTTACAAGGAGATGAGATTTGCCTGGCCACATAGGAAGGCCAGGACAGAACCAGCTCTCCCATGCCCAAGGCCAGATCCTAGCTGCTTTGCAGGCCATGGCTTTCTGTCCTTGCCATCTCTGCTCACACCACTAGCCCTTGTTCTGTTACCCACAGTCACCCATGGGCCATGAGCAGCCTACAGCTAACCACACCCTACAAAGTTGCATGGGAACTGATAGCTTGTCTGTGGCCAGGTGGAGCTGAGGCAGAGAGTGGCCGAGGGCAAGCAGTGCTGGAGCTCAGAGTGTGATGGCCACACCTTTACCCTTGTCCTACAGGTATCTCTGGCCTCTGCCAGTTACCCAAAGGCTTTTGAGCTACCCCAGCCCTGTCACTGCCCTTGGGCCTGATGTATATGCTTGGACTTGGTAGCCCTGCCCCTCTGGGCCAGTTAAGGGGACCAACAAGAAGAAACAGCTTTTCTTCTCTCTATTTTGTGGATAAGAAAGCTGAGGCTCATATAGGGCAAAACGTGCGTTCAGAGGGGGATTCAGGTTTGTCTCCTGAGCTTGACTTTCGTCACACCATGTGTCCTCAGAAAGATCACGCTGGGGTGACAAAATGTGTGGCTATCCACATGCTTCCCTCCCTCTCTTCCTCTATCCCTCCTTCCCTTTTCCTTTCCTGGGTTTTGATATGGCTCAGGCTGGCCTCAGGCTAGCTATATAGCTGAGGATGACCTTGAACTTCTTACCCTCCAGCTTCTTTCTACTCCTAGCAGCACATATGGGCACCACTACACCTGCTTTATGGTGTCCTGGGGCTCAAACCCAGGCTTTTGTGCAAGCTAGGCAAGCACCCTACAAACTGAGCCACATTCTTCAAGTCAGAGCTCCTGGTGTGTTGGGTGTCGCTGTCCTCATTTTTCAGATGAGAAGGTTGGATGGCAGGAGAGCTGTCTGGTATCCCCCCACTCCAAGTTCGGGTGCTCTTCCTAGTGTGCCCTGCCCCCCTCCAGTGCCTCTTGCCATCTATCTTCTTCCTTGACAACTAACCAACATATTTTCCAGCATCAATGACGTCAATGACGAGTGGGGTTGGGCTGCGCCTACTCTGCCCCTGCACCATCAGCAGGAGAGACCCCGCAGCTGTCCTGATTCCCTTCCTGCCAGGCACCAGCTTACAGGCCAGGCTCCCCACAACACCCCTGGGTCTGATTACCATGTACCCTGGAGCAGCTCACAGGGAATTCTCTGTAGGTTTAACTGTGGGATCTCAGCTGCTCTGTCCCCTGCCAGGCCACCAAGGAGGTGTTTTTCATAACAATGTGGGTGGAAGAAGGGCCCTGTGAGCTTGTCAGGATTCCATTGTTGGGAATTTCCATGGTGGTGGAAAAGGCCCGCTGGCCAGCTTCCAGCCGCCTTCCTGAAGAAAACTGTCCAAAATGGAACTGCCTGACCGGCCCACTGCAGCCTGGTCACTGGAGACGCCCACAGGAGGGTCAGGGCCTGAATACAGATACCATTCCTTCCTCCCCATGTTCCAATACCACACAGAGGTTGACAGTGAAGGGTCATGGGTCAAGCGTAGGGACCTCCTTCTCCCCCAAGGAAAATGATAAAGAGTAAAGAAGGATACCGTCCAGGGGGTGTCAGTCTGGAGCCTCTGTTGCTGCCCTGGCTTGCTCTATGCCCTTGAACACTACTGGGCCTCTATGAGCCCAGCTCCTGCCTGGGCTGGGATATGGTTGGCTGTGCTGTCTGACCTTAAGTCTCCCAAGTTCCTGAAGCCAAGAGGACTGTGGGGAAACCGAGTCACTGGAACTTTGAAGGAACTGCAGGGCAGAGACTCCTGAGAGGGAAGGGATGACTTACCCTGCAGTGGAACTCAGAGGGTTTAACTTGGAGGGGGAAGGGGGTCTCTCAGTGTGACTTGGGAGGTCATTAGATCCCCCCAGGTCCCCACAGGGACAGTCTCAATATCTGCTGGATGGTGAGGCTCCTGGGGAGACCCTCCACATCCCCCTTCTTTCATGCTGGCCATACTTCTGCATTCTACCACATTCTCCCAGTCTCCCTGCTCCCAGCAGTGTGTTCTTCCCACACCCCAGTCTGCGCTGCCCAACACCCCCCCATGTGATAGGCAGAACTGGGGCCTTGGGCCATACATCAGCTCTTTCCTGTCCCCAAGCTCTCTACACTGGTGGGAAGGTACCTTCCATATGTGGCTCACCAAAGGGCCCCAAGGAATCAACAGCCAAGGCATTGTCCCACAACAATGCAGGTCTGTGCAGGTCTGCACCTGAGCTCTGGGCACCTAGGTGGATTCTTCTACTGTGCTGAGCCCTGTGCTCTGGGATGTGCTGTAGGCATAAGGCCACCTCCTCAGACTGTGGGCTAGGACACCAAAAAACTATAGCTAGAATCCCCTGGGCACAAAGCCTGGCCAGGGGCAGACCATGGGAGAACTGACCCTAGCCCTTTCAGAAATGGGTGAATGAGGGGTCAGATTCAAGTCTGCTGTCACTTCCATGGGACAGGCAGGAAGGACGTAACAGGGGAGATAAGGCTGGCTATGAGGGAGTTTTCTGAAGGCTGGCTAGTCAGTGTCTTTATCACTGTCATAAAAAATGCATTTGCTCTCGAGTTCTGGGGATAGAATCCAGGGCCATTCATATGCTAGGTGAGCATGGAGTCCTGCTCCTTGCCCATGCAAAGCCAGAATGGAACCTGGGGCCTTGTGTATGCAAGGTAAGCATGGAATTCAGGGCCTTGCATATTTTAGGTGAGCATTTACTATTGAGCTATACCCTTAAAATTTTCTTTTTATTTATAGATATGATTTTACTAAATTGCCCAGGCACACTTCAACCTTACAATCCTCCTGCCTCAGCCTCTCAAGTAGCTGGAACTACAGGCTTAAACCTCTAAATCCAGTCTACCTTCTAAAGTGAGTGTATATTATATACAAGGTGCCAAGGGGAGGCATTCTAGTTTCATTTTCATTGCTAAGATAAAACACTCTGACCAAAAGCAAATTGGGGAGGAAAGTGTTTATTTGGCTTAACTTTCGGGTCATAGCCCATCACTGAGGGATGTCAGGTTAGGAGCTCAAACAGAAGCTTGAAGCAGAAACATGGAGGAATGTTGCTTTCTCTCTTGCTTAGTAACAGGCTCATGCTTAGCTAGATTTCTTATAAAGCCAGGACCACCTGACTAGGTTGGCACCACCTGCAGTGGGCTAGGCCCTCCTGCATCAAATAATAAGACAACCTCCCACAGACATACCCACAGGGCAATCTGATCTAGGCAATTCCTCAACTGAGGTTTTCCTCTCAGATGACTCCAGGCTGTGTCAAGTTGACACTTAAAGCTAACTAGGACAGTGAGGTTCTGGATGGAGGTTTCCTCCTTTGAAGCATGGCCTCCCCATTTCACAGTCATGGAGACTAGACTCAGCGAGGTGAGGTTACTCAGCTGGGTATCATAGGGCAAAAAAGCCTTTGTCCCTGAGCTCTGGGCTGGGTGAGGGCATAGGAGGGGACAGGTGGGTAGCTCAGGGTTAGGAGTGGCTGGACTCATACCCTGGTGGGGGCTGACGACAGGTAAGGATACATCTTGGCATGACTGGCTTTAGCCCTCCTGTATCTATTTCCTCTGCTTTGGGTCATTCTGCAGTTGCACAGCAGGCCATGGGGACCTCAGCAGTGGAACCCAATCTATGATGCCCATCTTGGGTGGGGAGCCTGGCCCAGACCACCTGCTCACTTCTGCACAAATCATACCCTACAACCCAGGGTTGAGGACAGGCTGCCTGGAAGCAGCCGCCCTGAGGGTATACAAAGGTGTCAATAGCAAGGGGACATTCTGCAGAAGTTTCTGGAACAGTCCTGCAAGATCCATGCTCACTGCACCCAATTCTTAATGGCCCTGAGTCAACACCGAGCCAGGGCACCAGGGACACAATCAGAAGCTGATTGGTAGCGAGGGACAGGAGGCCACGAGTCATACACAGAGGAGGTGACCCGCAGGAGGGGTGCGGTGTGGGCATGGCCCTGCACCCACCATCTCATGTTGCTTGTTAGCTGGGAGCCTCCTGAGGTGTCACCAGTCAAGCTGGGACTTGGCCATGCACAGGCTTTGCTATGCTACTCACTAGCCAAGGGGTCCAGTTTCCCTGTCTGTAGGATGGGGGTGTCACCATCCACGGCACCAGCCTGAAGATCAAGTAAGGGAACAAGGTTTTCCACGTGATAGTCACAGGGGGTGTGTACACCTCTGAATGAAGATCTTCCAATGTCAACATAAGATGTAAGCTCAGTACTATCACCTACCCATTTCTCCACCCTTTGCCCTTTCCTCAGCCACAGTGACTTGGGGTCTTTGTACATGCTAGTTCATACCCACCCCAGGGCCTTTGCAGGGGCCTCATTCCTTCTCACCTACAGGCCTCTGAACATGCCTAGCTCATTTTCCTTTGCTAGGGCAGCTGTTCTCCAGATGGTGGCAAGGTCAGGGCCTTCTCATTCTCTTCAGTGTCATTTCCTCAGTGAGGATCTTCCTGCCTGTACTACCTAAACTACCTGGGAGAACCTGTCAATGTCCCTGTAGTTGTCTTTATAGCAGTCACCAGTGACTGGAATTGCATATTTTTACTGACGACTCCTCCTATGTTTGTCCACACTGTGTCCTCACTGCCACAAACCTGATGACCCAGAGCAGGAGCTTAAGAGTATTTATTAAATGAACAGATAAACATTCAGAGTGCAGAACTCAGTGGGTGTGAAGTGCACACCAGTACAGCCACCTTCCTACCCCACATGAAGATGGACACACACACACACACACACACACACACACACACACACACACACACACACACACACAGGACCGTACCTTAAATCTCCAAGTAAACCAAGTGCTCTCTCTCCCACCTGTATAAGTAAACTCTATGGTAGAGGTGATGCTGGAGTCTTAAGGTCAAGGCCAGCTGTCAGGAACCCTCTGCTTACCCGGCACCTCTGTGGAGGCCGTGAGAAACCAAGTTACATTTAAAGGGCAGAGAGACCTGTCCCTTCTTGGTGAAAAACCTAGTGGGCCTGGAGACTCTGGTTCTGTGGCCCTGCCAAGGGCTGCTGAATGTTTTCTGTGGCCAAGAACTGTTCCTGGTTTATTCACACATGTCCCCAGTGCCCCAGACCTCAGCTCAGGCTAACTACTGCCCCAGAACCTAATCAATAAATGAGGTGGTGGTCAAGCAGAAGGAAAGAGAAGACTGGCAGCAGTGTCCCTGGGAGGCCATAGCTTGGGACGCACACCAGAAGCCATCCAATACTTCTGTAGCCCCAGCAGTACTCCTCCTGTCACACCACTACTCAAGAACACTCAGGGCTCCCACAGCTTCTGAAAAAACTTTAGACTTCTTAGTCTGGTATCCATAGTATGCCTGCTTTCTTCTCTCCCTGCTTTCTGCTTCTTTTCCCTCTATCTATCCATCTATTTGCCCACATTCCCATTTATTCATAACCTGCTCACAATCCATCCATCCATATGTCCATATATCCATCCATCCATCCATCCATCCATCCACCCATCCACCCACTCATTCACCTATCTACCAACCCATCCATCTACCTGCCCACCCATCTATATACCTATCTACCCACCCACTCATCAATTTACCCATTCCACCCATCCATTTTTGCATCCATCCATCAATCCATTTACTTATTTGCCCACACACATCTAGCCACTTATTATCCATCCAACCATCCACCTACCCTCCCACCAACTCATCCATCCACGACCTACCAATCTATCCATCCATCCACTCACGCATCTATCCATATATCCACCACCCACCAATGCACACATTCATCCACCCACTTGTCCAACTGTCTGACCACCTATCCACCACCCATCTATCATCCATCCATCCATCCATCCATCCATCCATCCATCATCCATCCATCCCCCACCTCTCCACTCCCCCATTCATCCTTCCTCCCAGTGTTTCCAAGTACTTCCCATCTTCTAGTAATTTCCTCAGTTCATTTCTATAGCCACAGTCTCATGCAATGTCACTCATAAATGCCTGCATTGCTCTCAGGCACTTTCAGAATGTGAGTTCCTCTTACAGCCTCTATGTCCAGCCTGATCCATGCCACTGCCATATCTCACCAGGTGGCTGCAGAGGATCCCTGGTTCCTGCTCTCCCCCAGGCAGTTCTCCACACACATTGGAGTCACATCATGTCCCTCTTCTACTGGAGTCATTCCTGTGACTCCTGTTACCCTTTCAGGAAAAGAAAAAGTCTCTACTGTGGCCCGCAGCTCACTGTGAGATCCTGACCACCTCTGAACCTCTCTGAGTTCATTTAGCCCCGCCTTGATTACTCTGCTCCACAGTGAGTCTCCTCACTGTTCCTTGAACCCACTGGACAGGGCCTTAACATTGGTTGAACCTGATCCCCAGATGGACACACAACAACTTCAAATAGCTGCCCAAAATGCCACCTCCTCAGGGAAGCATTCCCTGATTCCTTCCTCAGATTTATTCTCCACATCCCTAGGGTTCCTGGGCAGGCCACCAACTCGCATCCTGGCCTGTCATTTATCTCCACCAACTCAAACACAAGCTTGCAAAGAGAAATCAGCCTGTTCTCATTCTGTTCTCATACCAGACCTGGTACACAGTAGGACCTTAACAAATATCTGTGGAATGAATATATGCCCCACCCTTTCAGTGATGGGTGGCCACTTCCATTCCACATTCCTTTGCACATTCCTTTGGCAGTGGCTCTTAGAAGGAAGTGTCTGGATGACAAGCCTGGAGCCCTTCTCAGGATGGGATGCATGGTCCCATTCCATTGCCCCACATACAGTCCAGGCCTTTTAAGCAAGCAGCAGGACTACAGCCAAGTCCAGAGTGGCTTCTGTGGTCCCAGGGCCAAGCTGGTCCATCTCCTTTCTCCTATTTGAGGGACATACCAGCACTCAGCCTCTAGCTACCCATTTGTGTGGAGGGTCCTCAGCTCCCTCTTGCCTATTCATCCACAGCGGGCCATGGGATCACCCTAAAAGTCTGAAATGGAATCTGGTGACATCACCTACAGCTGGGACTGGGCCAGTGGGTGGCTTGGAACCTGGACTGGCAGCAGCAGGACAGGATTACCAAAAGCCTCAGTTTCCTATAGTGAAATGTACAGAACATACAGAGCAGGACTAGTATACAGCATCCAACTTTGCACACAGACTATAGCCCACTGGTGCATGGCTGCCCAGACCTCCTGCACCCATCAGGGGCCGTGGGGGATGGCATATTACCTTGTCCTTTCTGTGACTTCCTTCTTATTAAGAGGTCTCTATTTTTTCTGTTGGTGTTTCAAAATCACAGCTTGTTTGCTTTGGGGTGAGGGGAGAGTCTTTGCAGCCACTGCTTTCTGCTATTTGGCTTTCTTCTTTGACCTCTGAGCTATGCTCTGATGTTGCCTCCTGCTCCTGTTTGTGCTTTAGCTGACTTTTCGCGTGACCTCAGACTCCCTGCTATGGCTCTGGGTGTCACAGAGAACTGGTTGTAGTGGGGATAGTGACATGCCCCAATGATGGCATGGTGGTGAGCTCTGAGCCTGGGCATCATGGCTCAGTGTGTCCTCACTCCTAATCTGGTCACTGTAGGAAGGGTGGGTACATACACTGGGCAATGCATAGCAGCACGGGGGCTTACACCTCCTGCTTTTATGGCTCCTCTACAGCCTCTGGTACAAAGCCCGCCAAGCCACAGGATGGATAACACATCACCCAATAAAGTGACCAACAGCCATGGCTACATATAAAGTGAGCCTCGGTAGGGGGATGACTCAGTCTGCAACGTGCTTGCAGTACAACGCAAGGACTGGGTCCATCCTCAGCACTCACAAAGACAGTTGTGGTAGGATGCACTTAAACCCCCAGTGCTGGGAAGAAGAGACAGGCAGATCCCTGAGGCATGGTGACCAACCAGCCTGGCCTAATTGAGAGACTCTGACCCCTAAAAGCAATGCGGATAACTCCTGAGGCATGACACCTGAGACTGACCTCATACACATATGCATGTCCCCTTGAGCAGACATGTGTGTCTGCAGACACACAAACATGAACACATGCTTATACGTGCCCACATTGCCACAATAAAATAGACCAATAATAAATTAATAATAAGTAAAAGAAACAGAGGCCCTTGGAACCTGTGTATGCTAGGATATAAAAGGACAAGAAGACAGGGATGCAGCCTGTGGCCGCACCACCATTGGGAGGCTGGATTTTAAGAGCAGCCATGGTGCCACATCCTACTGAGGAGGAAGGGCTTCCCATAGACCTGGAGAGCTGTAGAGAGCTGTTACCTGCTCCTCTCACCTCCATAGGCTCTGGAATTCAAATGGCTGTGGGTTTAAAAGGTAAGTAGAGGTTCCAGATGGTTCTGTGGACTCTTTACTGGCCACGTCATGGGTTGGGGACCGACAGGTTTGGGGGTGTGCTCTGCAGGGGGAGAAGGCTGGGGGAGGGGAGAGGCAGGTAAGTGGTGACAGACATTAGGATCTTTCTGTGTGGGTCTCATCAGTAGTAATGTCATTTAATGAAGTCATGGTCCCCACACCCACCATTAAGGGCTCCTTTGAGTCTAAAAGTTCACTGCGGTGCCACAGACAAAGGGACAAAACACAAACTGGCCAAAGAACAGGATGAAGAGAAATCTTCTTCCCCGGGGACACCTGCCCTGTCCCCAGCCACAACACCACCTCCCCACACGTAGACCCCCACAGACGTGCTTGTCTGTACCGCCCTCCAAGCTCATCCCCTCACGCACAGCGGCTGCAGCCTCCAAGCCCTCTCTCTGCACTTCC
Organism: Cricetulus griseus; assembly: GCF_003668045.3. Taxonomy (NCBI): domain Eukaryota; kingdom Metazoa; phylum Chordata; class Mammalia; order Rodentia; family Cricetidae; genus Cricetulus; species Cricetulus griseus. Next base: position 30,906,336 of record NC_048601.1, on the reverse strand, counting down.
TTCTCCCCCTCTCTCCCAGGGGTTTCACAGGAGACAGGCGGCTTCTACTGTCACTTCCTGTCTTGGATGTGTGTACTCGATTGCAACACACAGGACTATTGCTCCTTTCACAGCCACACAGGAGTTACCAGACAGAACCGAAGCTTGGCAAAGGCTACGGCCCAAAACAGCTCTAAGAGGATATTTTCTGGGATGGTCCCGAATTCTCTGAGAAAGAGACATCCATGTGGCCATTTGGTGCTACCTCTGCAGATACACAGCTAGCTTGCTTGCTCATTCATTCATTCATTCATTCATTCATTCATTCATTCATTCATTCATTCCACAAATGCTTATACAGACCTCCTTCCTCTCAAACACAAGAGTAAATAAGACAGCCTCCTTCCCTCAAATGCTTCCTTATCAGACGACAAACAAGGGAATGCATACAGAAAGAAATGACAATTGTGGCAGATGCTAGTGACAGGTACAGTGGCTGAGAATACCAGCAGGGCTGGGGGACCCTCTTTTACACAGACCAAAGATTGGTCTTTAATAGGAGACACCACTTGGTTCCACAGGAACAAACCTATCATATACACTTCAGGGAAAACCGTGTTTTCCACGGGGAAGCAGCACATGCAAAGGCCTAAGGCAGGAAAGAGGCGAGTGAGTTTGAGGGTAAGAGAGAGAGGAGGTTGGTGAGTGGGTGGGGTGAGGACCAAATCCAGAAGAGACTCTAGGTTGCAAAGAGGAGTCTGGGTTTGAGTCTGTGCACCATGGGAGAATCGTAGGGTGTGAAGCAGAGGCATAGCAACCTGATTTCTATTTCTGATGAGGTCATCTGCTTGGTGAGGGGACCATAAAGGAGGACTGTCTCTTCCCAGTATGCTCATTCAATGGTATTGAACAGCTCAATGCTCTGGTGAATACTGAAAACCAACAGAAAGTGACCAGAATATGGAGGTAGAGGCTAGCTCTAGAGGCCCCTGGGGAGGCTGACTGAGGAAGGTGGCACTCAGAGAGGGGTTGGGGATGGGTGAGGGGTTTCCAGTGAGGAGCACAATGACAGCGAAGGCTGGGGACAGGGGAAAGGTTAGCGTGAATGGATGCTGTCCTCCACCCTCACTCTGATGGTTAAACTCCTGACCGGGTGGACGGGCGGCAGATGGATGGGGTGTGAAAGTGAGGTGTGGAGAAGAGGCTGGGAGGGTGGGCATGGACTGTGCAATCTCAAATGCATGGGTACAGGAAAGACTCTTGGTCTCCCTCATCTGCTTGGTAGAGGAGGGTCACTTAAGACCAAAGTGATGGACCAGATGGGCATGAGTGGTGCTTGCCCTAGTGGCATGGGGGCTCACCCTCCCTGGCATTCTCACCCCTCATCAATACACATAGTAACAGCAATAACTGTGTGGAGGACCCTCTCAGTGAGGCCCTGGAGGAGAAAATCAGCATACTTATTTGCCTCCATGTCTCCCAAGTGGAGGTCGAGGCACAGAGAGACTGAGTCACCTGTTCAAGGTCACACAGCAAGGAAGTTTTGGGAAATCCAGCCTAGGCCCTTGGCTTAGGATATGCTCTCAATCCTTGTCCTGTGCTGGTTCCTCCACCTCCACTGGCAGGGAAGGGACTCTGATGGTGGCCAGCTGCCCTCCGACACACCATAAACACGACAGCGCTCTCTACAGAGCACAATGCCCACCCAAGCTCTACCTCTTTCCTGCCACATGATGGGGGTAAGTCCTGAACCTCCCCAGGTTCTGTGAAGCAAGGACACATACTGCCTGTTGTGGTTACAATCTAATAGTTACGAGAACAGGGTAGGGCTGGACACAGCCGTCTCCATGCCCGCAGACACTCCCCCACAGTGGTCACAGTCATGGAGCAGTCACCCATGCAGGGGACATTACTTGTCTATGGTGATGCTTGGATTCCCTCAGCTGTGGCTGACTGGCGCTTACACAATAAAGGCACCATCTCCAGAGCTGGACTCTGCTCTTTGGTGGGGAAAGGACAAAGATCAGGGTTGCCTTTGGTTCTTGGGTATACTTAGCTTCAAGGACACCCTGACCTTGCCTATGTCTTGGAGAAGAAATCATCCTGTCCCTGTCTTTGGTCTGGCCTGACCAGAGTTCCAAGTTCAGTGACTGGGTACCATGGACAGCTCCAAGATTTCTAGGCCTCTGATCTGGGCCTGAACCCCTCTGTGGATTCTGTTCTGGGAGGGTGAAGGGAATGGAATCTGGCCTGGGGGGGTGTCTGCGTCCCCAACTCTGTTCTTGGTGGTGACAGACTAGCACAGATGTACAACTTCTGCTAGATCATGCTTGTGTACATGCATGGGGTCCAGTCACTGAGACCTTTCTTGGAAGGCATACTCATGATGGTGAGGGCATAGGGTTCCTCTGAGGCTTCTGAGTATGTGGAGGTGATCGTGCCCACAGTCCCCCTTCAGAGAGTGGGGAATCCCAGGGACAAGGATGCCAGCATTTTCACTCAGCTTTGAATCCCCTTCCTCAGAAGCCATCAGAGACCCAGGTCTCCCAGGGAATAAAGAAAGGCCCAGAAACAGCAATGAACCCCAGTGCCTGCCACACTCCACACTGTTCCTGGTGCTGGAACAAAGGAGAAGTCTAGGCTGAGGATGCTGCATTACCCCGGCCCACTGTACAGATAATGAAATGGAGGCCTCGGAGGACCCAACCAATCAGCCAGGCTAAGTCCAAGTCCCACAAGGTGCTCAAGGCCAGAGTCCCATCTGGGAACCTGCTATCAGTAACCACCTGGATGCAGCCAGTCTGCAGCATGAGAGCTGGCGCACCCCAAGTGCTCAGCCAGTGTTTGTTTCTAGCTCTGTAGTCTCTTCCTTCTCCAAGATGCTCCAAGCTCAGAAGCCAAGGCCGGGGCGGCATGAGAAGGGACTCATTTCCATCTGAAGTGACTCACTGAAGTTGATAAATTTAGAAGTGGCCTAAAGAGCTCTTAATATCCTGCCTTCAGACACTTGTGAGGAGACTGCAACCTAGCAGCCTGAGCTCTAGCTACACATGGGAGTGTGGACACTGTGGGGTCCCAACAGACCCCACTACCAGCTAGGGCTTCTCTGCGGCAGCTCCCTGACCCATAGGGAGTTCCAGTTGCCTTCCCTATGCATATAGTTGTTAGGGCTGGGACAAGGCAGGCACTCCAGTGGGTGCTCACATTTTACATCTTGATGTTCAGAGAGCAGCCACAGCCACAACTGTTCCCATACTGGGGACACCAAAGGCCACTGTACTAGCCACAGGTCCAGGGACATCCTGGGGTTCAGGATATGTTCCAGAGCCCCCTAAGGATGAGGATGAGGCTCAAGCTAAAGACACAGACTTTTGCAGTCATAGCTGCTGCCCTGTCTTGCCCCACACCTCCCCACTTTGGCCCCTTTCTCCTAAGTGATGTCTCCAGCCAAGTCTCACAAGAGGGACATAGTGATGGGCATGCCCTCCCTGCACGTATGCTAGCCTCCCCCCATCGGCCTCTTCCCATGATCTTGACTCTCAGAAACATCTGAGCGACTTTGAACTTGAGAATTTTGAAGTCATCTGAGCCCAAGTCTTTGTTCCAAAACTGAGAAACTAATACCTAGATAAGGCCTTGTCCAGAATTTCCTGGAGTGTCCATCAACACCAGGCCACTCCATTCCCGGGTCTTTGCAGCACTCCCCTCTCCCAGCCTACTTGGTGGCTCATTCCTGCATGGCAGCTAGATAGGCTGCCCCAGGGCTTCTGATCTCTCCAGGATAGAGTTTTGCCTCTGTCACTCTGCAGCAGCTGCTGTCAGCCTTCATGAGGTCAGGAGCCCACTGGGAAAGGCCAGGGTGGTCAGCAGGCTCAGCTGACCTTGGGCAGGGTGTGCAGCCCAGATCTGTTGCTTCCCCAGGTGTGGCAGACAGGCAGGGAAATCCAGCCTAGTGTAATCTGAACCAACAACTCCTCCCTCCCAAACCAAACTCCTTGTCTATAAGACTCAGAAACCCACACCCACATCACAAAGATTCCACACTGGCTGGTGCCTGGACAGGGAGAGCCAGCTACACAACCCCAGCAAAGCAACATCTGAGGCCTTAGGGATTCCTGATGGTGGTTACTTTATTAACAGTGTTTATTTTTGCTATTATTTATGGGGTTAGAAGGAACTCACTAGACGCTCATGGCGAAACAGTTGCTGGCACTTCTACCTAATTACTTCACTTTTATTTGATTAATCCTTGTATTTTTTGAGTTGGAGACTTCTGTTATCCCTATTTCAAAGACAGGAGAGCTAAGGCAGAGAGAAATTATGGAATTTGTAGCAATTACATGAGAGAGAAATAGAGGGGCAGGCAAGGGAATCTCAGAGTGCATGCCTTCCAGTCCTCCTTGGACTGCAGTGTGGGTTGTTTGGAGCTGGCATTTATTAAGCACCGACTGCACACAGGCATTCTAACAGCAGCTCTGAGGGGTGAGCACTCTTGAGCTTTAGGGGGAGATAAGGGCCCCTGGGGGAGTAGCAGACAAAGGCTCCTTTGTTCCCATCACCTGGTGGCCCCCTGCTAAGCCTTTCTTTTTGTTCCCTGGATTTTGTTGACTCTGAACTGTGTCAATACTGAGCTGAACAGATGTCTAAGAAAGCTAAAGTGGTTAAGTGAGCTATCCCCCCCCCCACGCCCATGTGTGAAATGTCAGAGCAATATCTTAGAGATCATCCATCTGTATGGAGATGACACCATGGCACAGTGGACAGTTGTGGGAACTCAGAAACAAACAGAGACCACACAGCCAACATGGTCAAGCCCAGATTTGACCCCAAGCAGCCTGGGCCTAGCTTTTATCTCTAACCATGGTGCCACCCACAAGCCCAGTGAAAGCTTGAGAAGGCCCAGGTAGTCCAGATGATCCCCATGATTGCCAGCAGATTCCTCAGTCCTCTACAGATCAACAGCTCAGCTCTGCAGGTCACCCTTAAGCTCTGGCCCAAAGTGTCCTTGAGAGCCAGGTGGGATTGGCCAGACAGCCCCTGGAGTGGAAGCAACAGCAGGGACAAGGCCTCCTATGAACCCCACCTAGAAGGTGGAACGGGGCACACCTGCTTCCTCTTTTGGAGATTCATGCTGCTTCACCCAAAATGGGGTCATTCTCTCATGGCTCCTCCTACAGGCTCTGCCACAGCACAGGAGGCAGGGCTGCAGGATCTTCTAAGCCCAGAGCTTCCCTCCTTGGGCTAGGACTACCCTTCTGTGGTCACCGTCAGTGTACCCAGGCAGAGGCAGGACCCCATCCAGACACATTCCTAGTTGATATCTCAAGTCAATCCCACTGTCATAGAACAGAATGCTGAGCGCAGAGAAGCCAAGCTCCTGGCCCAAGGCCACACAGCAGTCAATATTGGGTTGGGGTTTATATTTAAAGCTCTCTGATGCCATGGAAACTCAGCAGAGCACTTCCATGCAGCACTCACCACACCCTCACACAAAAAGGAGGAACTGCACAACCTTGAAAACTTGAGGCTCTGGGCCTAAGGAACTCCTGCAAACCCAGAATCTCTAGATGCTCAGGTCTTCCCAAAGCACCACACTACTCGCATGTAACCTTCTCTCATGAATCCTTTTTGGTGTGCCGGGTTGTTTGTTGAGACAGGGTCACATGTAGTCCAAGGTATGCAGTGAAGGTTGACCTTAGGCTCCCAATCCACATGCCTCCACCTCCCCAGTGCTAGGGTCACAGGCGATTGTGGCCTGTCTGGTTTTTACACTCCCATAAACTTAAAACCATCTCCAGGTAGCTTATAATATCCAGCCCTGCACAGACAGGCCTTGTACCTGTCTGGGTACAAGGGAAAAAATAAGAAAAATGTCTAGGATGTTCACTGCAAATGTAAGATTTTTCTTGAATATTTTCCGTGAGTGCATATAACATGTGGTATACGTGCATGCGTGTGTGTGTGTGTGTGTGTGTGTGTGTGTGTGTGTGTGTCATGTGTGTGCACATGTATGCATGCATATGGAAGTTGGATGTCAATATTGGGAATCTTACGCTATTATTCTCTACCTTATCTTTTGAGACAGGGTTGCTCACTGAACCCAAGTTACTCATTTGCTAGACTGGCCAGGCAGCAGAGGATCTGCCTGTTTTTGCTTCCCTGGCAATAAGGGCACAGCTGGGAGTAACCATGCCTGGATTTCATGGGGATGGTGGAGATATGAACTTAGGTCCTCATGCTTGCACAGTAGGCACTGTACTGACTGAGCTGTCTCCCAAGCCATGGAGCATTTCTCAGGCTGCTGCCGTGAGTCCACAGATGGGGAAACCCATGTCCCTAGAGGGCCAGCTGTAACAAGGAAACCATGACAGATTCTATTTGACAGTTGAAGAATGTGTTAAGGCTCAACCTGGACTGTGCCACGATGAGCACTTGACTTGAGTCCCCTTGTCCCTCACAGCCAACCCCACCACAAGGAAGATGAGCACTGGTATTGTGTCCACCTTACAGAGATGCAAATTGAGGATAAGCCACTAGTGTCACTACACGCAGCTGAATGGTAGAGCCAACTCCCTAAGATGTGACTTGCAAGAAGCAATCCCTTCCTATATAGCAAATGGAAGAAACAATTACCAAACACTGAGGACGCAGCATACCTCTTCACAAGGAGATCAATCAGTGTGTTGGTTCATGACCATGATCCCACAAGGATGAGGACATGGGAGCAGGTGGGGCTTTTTCGGAAGGGACTGTGGCTCTCAACACACGGCCGAATGCTGGTCTCTCATGGCTAAGGCATATCCCTCTTCCCTCTGTATGCAGTACCCCTGCCTGTGGCCCAAGATCAACTGCCTTTTGGAATCCTGGCTATGGTCCCCAGTAGAGCTCTGAAAATGTGGGAAAGAGAAGATGTGGGTTCAAATCCCAGTTCTCTCTCACTTGCTGTGTGACTTGGGGTCCACCTTAACCTTTGCTTCTTTTAGCCATAAAGGGGGTGAAAACGATGGAGAAACCAGTTCTTAGTAGCTATAAACATTCAATAAACACCCAGCTCCAGCTGGACCTTCAGAACATAACAGGGTCTCTACATAGTGTTTGTTACAACTCTTGGGCCCTAAACACAGGGTAAGCATCTTCATAGGAGAAGACACCAGGCATGGAGAAAGAAGGGGCCTGAAGACAGAGGCAGGGGCCAGTCACATGTCTCTAAGCTAGGGGACAGACTTTCCTTTAGCCACCTCCAGGAAGCACCAGCTGGGCAAATCTCACATCAGACATCTGCCCTCCAGGCCACGAGCAACACCTTTTTGTTGTTTAAGCCACAAAGCACGAAGCAATTTGTGACAGCAGCTGAGAGAGAGAGCTACAACTGTGACAGCCACTGTGGCCTCCACCATCAATCCAGTAGACCACTTGACACATTTTGGCCCTGCCCCCTGGTGGTCTCTCTCACAAGGGAGAAGCTTGAGACCACTAGACAACAGCCTAACGAAAGTCACTGAATGAAGTTCACTGCCACTCATGGAACAGAGCCCATTGGCTAGGAGAACCCGGCTCATCTGACTCGCAGGCCAAGACTCCCTCTTCATCTTAGGGTACCTCTGTCCTGTCCATGCCTTGCTATGCTGCATTATGACTCTCACCACCATGGTTACTGACCATGTCTGCAGTTCTCTAGCCCTGTAGAGATTCCTAGCTCATGTGTGATGCTCTGAGGCCTTAAAACTCCTCCAGCCTCCACCACAGGGCTCCCTACTGTACACCAGGGGTGGCCTCAGCATTCTTGCCAGGGCAGGTCCTCAGCTCGCTGTATATGGGGTCATTCATTCTTATTATGATCACATAGTGGTCCTGGGAAGTGCACAGGTGTGTACACCTTGCACCGACACAAAGCTGCTAGCCCAGGGTAACAGTAGTGGTGGCAGTGGTGGACAATCCTCCCTTGTGAGACACCACTAGACAACTAGGCAACTCTTCGGTTTACAAAGCTGCTAGCCCAGGGTAACTCCTGAGTAGTGGTGGCAGTGGTGGACAATCCTCCCTTGTGAGACACCACTAGACAACTAGGCAACTCTTTGGTTTACAAAGCTGCTAGCCCAGGGTAACCCCTGAGTAGTGGTGGCAGTGGTGGACAATCCTCCCTTGTGAGAGACCACTAGACAACTAGGTAACTCTTTGGTTCCACCTTCATCCATTCTCATGGTGCCTTGGCAGTACCACATTCCCACCCAGATCCTTGTGTCCCTTTAGTGTCCCTCACGTGAGCCTGATAAGTGGTTACTGCCATTTCTCTGTTGTCAGTAAGGGACCTGAGGCTCTGTTCTTCTGCCTGAAACCTGGAAGCACCTGCTGACCCCCCTGCCTTACTGTTAGCTCTCTCTGAGGGTCATAGCAGACACCTAGCTGTCCCTGTTCAGGGGCTTTCTCCCTTGCTACTCCCTCACCTAAGGCTCCCACCAGGAAGAAGAAAGAAGAATGAAAAAGGAGTAGGAAAAGGGGGAGAAGGAGCATGAGGAGGAAAAGGAGAAGAAGAGGGAGAAGAAGGAGAAGAAGAGGGAGAAGGAGAAGAAGGAGAAGGAGGAGGAGAAGCAAAAGCAGCCTTTGCAGGTTCAAGATTCTGGTCTGAAGGAGAGCAGGGTGGGTCAGGTACCCAGATTCTAACTGGAAAGGCACCTGCCTCCCACACTGATCTGGGTGCTTTAGGTAAAGTTGGGGGAATCTGACTATCTCCATGACATGTGTGTATGTGACACTCAGCTGGGAGCTGAGGACAATGCAAGGAGCCTCATTCTGCATTTTCAGGTTCCCAACCTTGACCTATACATCCTATAGGCTGGCCCTACAGAAGCTAAAGGTCCCTTATAATGCACTTTAATCCCTCCACCCATTATAGAGAAACAAGATTTAAGACAAGAGGGGCCGTTTTCCCAAGACCCGTTTCCAGCATGACATCCAGGCTCACCTAGCTTCCCCAAGTGTTCTCCCAGTCCCCTTCAGCTTCTGGGGTACAGGTGAAAGGGTTAGATTCTGAAACACTTGGAACGGTAGCCCAGAGCTCCTGAAGCATGAAGGAAGGGGTCAGACATGGGACCTCCCCCATCCCACCTCTGGCCATCAAGGCAAGAGACCCTTCAGCCCCCACTCTCCCTTCCTACCTTTCTTTCTTCCTCTGACCTTGGACTTGGCCCTCATCCTGCCTGCAGATCCCGATGCCAACTCTTTCTTTGCACACAGCCCATGACAGTGCCCCAGCTCTCAGACAGCTGCAGGATGAGGTGGGGGTAAGAAACCTGGCCACAGGTGAGGAGACTCAGGGCAGAGAGCTGCAGTAGTGCAGCCAAGGTCACACAGGTGGCCAGGAAAAGGGTCTGAGGTGCTCTTCCTTTCAACCTGGTGGCAACACATGGGGACACTCAGAGTCCACAAGGGCCACTGTTGCTTCTTTGTGAGATTCAAGAGCCCAGCAGGGCCTTCCAAGCTCTTGACACAGGAGAGACAGAAAGTCACCCTGTTGAGGATAGCCTGCCTATCGCTTCTCAGGTTTCTGTCTTGTGGTACTCCAACTGGGTCTGACCTCATACCAGAGGGGCTAGATAACTGCCAGTAGTTCCAGCTGTGTGACCTTTGGTGGTGGGTTCTTGTTTCTCATCGGAGACACGGGGACACTAGGATAGTTACACAAAAGCAATGTATGTAGGGCAAAGGGCTATGTGGATCCTAGTTGGTGTTCCCATTAAGGCTGGGTGAGGGGAGTGGGGGGCAGGTTGTGGAGGGGTGGGTGTCTCAGACTCTGCACACTAAGTCATAGGCAGCTTTTCTGTCCTCAACTGGAGAGAATTTGGAGGCTATTGAAGGAATCCCTGGGACCCAGCTCTCAGAGGCCACATATCAGTGGGTTGGCTTTCTGGTTCCAGAAGGGGCTGGTGGGCTTTTCTGGGCTGCTGGTGGTCTGACCAATGGGCTGTGGCTGCACCCACCCCCCTCCTCTGTCTCCTTTCCAACTCCAGGCAGCCTTCTCTGCAGACCATCAATCACCACAGATGGCCTTGTTCAGTCCAATCACAGTTCCCCGGGAATGTGGGCTGACCCGCCCCTCGAGCCTTCAGGAAGCTTAGGTGGCCACTCAGGATCCAGTGTCCTTCTGGCCTCACAGTCAGTCCCCCAGGGGCCTCTTCCCAAAGCGCATAGGGCCACCTTTGCTTCTTAAGGCTGAGAGGATGACCCAGTGTTTGCAAAGGTGCAGCAGCTATGCCCACTGCTGTCTTACATGTGTCACTGGCATTCACCTGTGGGCGCATTCCAGGGTGCATCTGTCACCTGCATTCCTTGGGCAACCCTCACATGGGTATCTAGTACATTATAGTAGCTGCTACAGGCCCCTATGTGTGTAAGAGCTGCATGCATGTGGGGCTAGGCTACACTCGCTGGGGTGTTCATACTGAATTCAGCATGGAGGTCCTAGGAAGCCAGGGATGCATGCTGTGTTCATAGGGGCTGGGGTGCATCTGTTGGTACAGGCATTGTGTATTTACATGTATGATCTGAACATGTATGACGCACTATTTGTGGGTTCTATATTGGCCCATGTACAACTGGAGTGAATCTGTGTATATGCATGCACCCTTGTGCAAATGGACTGGGTTGTGAAGGTGGCTCCCAGCCATCAGCACCTTCCCCTGGTCTCCATCCCCCTGTGGACTCCCCAGACCACAGCCCCTCCTTGCCACTGCTCCTTCAAGGAAGTTACCAGGCGGAAGCCCCAAGCTCAGAGGCCTGCGCTCCAAGCCCCCTCCTACTGCACACGTCAAAAGAGAATTTCTCTGGATGGTAACCGCCGCTCTGGGAAATGCCCCAAACGTCAGCTCTGCCTCCTCCTAGTGATGTGGAGAGCTATGCCCAGTGGAGGGGAGCCCTTTCCACACTGCTGGAACTCAGCATCACAAGGAGACCCTCCACCCTCAGCTCTGCTGGTGGCTGGCCTACTCACTTACCCTTCTGAAGGTCGAGTCAGGCTCAGCCTCTAAGGGGGGCTCCCCTAATGGGAGTTGGCCACCTGCAGGGTCCCCTCACTGCTCAGTATGTGGAGTAGAGGCCATCTACTTGCCTTAAAAGGGGTGCCTGTCAGCACCTGCCCACCCTAGAAAGTACAGATCCTTCAGGGAGGCAGGGAGGAGCCCCAGGTGTTTCAGTGCTCAGAGGGGCCACCTAGGCTAGCAGGCTAGTGAGGAGCTGGTTTCCGGGCTGAAAGTGCCAACTCCACCATCCATCTAGCATGACTGCTGTAAAATGGCCTGCCCACCCACTCCTGCCCCTGCCTGCCATCGAGGGGACTTGGGACACATCCCTGCCACCACATGCCTAGCTCTCCTCATCAAGTGGATCCCTGTACACAGCAGCCCACCATCAAAGGGACCCTCCATAAGGGCCTCCCCTTGCCTCTTTCCTGGGACACCTTCCAGTACTCTGTTTTCCAGGGACCAGGAACAGAAGGAGACTGGTGTTGCTGCTGACCGGCTGCCACCACTAGCCCTTGCATAACATCCTGGGGGCATGTGCCGGCTGGAGGCCACCAGCATCCACCTGAGACCCTGCTTCCCATTCTGCGGGGCTCTCTGCTCCTGTCTCCAGCCCCCACCCAGCCTCTCACCCTGGACTGTCCCTCAGCCCGGGATCCCAAGCATCCCCAGCTGCCTCCAGATAAACAAGCCAAGCTACCACCACCCCCCTCCTCCCGCCGCCACCATCAGCACTAGAGGAAAAAAAAAACCAAAAAACAAAAAACAAAAAAAAACGGCAAATGCAATCAAATCAAATCAAAATAGGTGAGGGAGGAAGGGGACAGCGGGGCCGGGCGCTTTTATTTTTTATTTTCTCATGCTTGGGTGAGGGGAGAGATGCCGGTTACTTACTTGGCTAAGGCAATCGCCAGCGATCGGCTCGGGTTCCAGGCGGGCAGCCCGTAATCGCGGTGCGGCAGCTGGCGCCGCGCGGAGCCCAGCCCGCGCTCCCGGTCCCTGCGCAGACTGTACCATTGTGCCTGAGGCTGGGGGGGGGCGCGGCCGCCGGGGGAGGGGCGCGAGCGCGGACCGAACCACCTCGCGCCCGAGAGTGCGGCGCTGGGCATCGCTCCCGTGGGACGCATCGGCGGCCGCCCGCAGAGCCCCAGGGAAAGGCCCACTCCCCTCGCGCAGGAGGCCGTGTCAAGGGCACGCGGAGGGGAGGGTCAGAGACCAGCCCCGGACGAGCAGGGGGTGGTGAGAGCAAAGGAGGAGACACTGCTTTCATATGCCTTCCCCAAGTCACTTCCTACTTTGTTAGATAGGGTGGGGGGTCCAGCCTCCCCAGATGCTGACGGAATGCCTCTATACCTGGGAGCAAAGACTGCACAAGGGGGCATACCTAAATGCGCCTGGGGTGACAGGGTCTGTGGAGCAGACTCCCCAGCCAGCTGCCTGCGGTTACCTACACCCCTCGGAAACCCCATACCCTGCCTGGGTGTGCCCACCTGCCCCAAGGTGGGGATGGGCCTAACCAGGAGAACTCTTGAAGAGGTCATTTCTCTGCTGGGGTGTTAGCACATTCCCACTGTCTGCCAGGGTATCAATGAGGAGTTGGGGGTGATCGCACCGGAGGCTAACCATGTCTAGGAACTCCAGAGTGATTCCATTTGGAGTCTGCAGGAATGGACTCCCCCACCCAGCTTCTCACTTCTGCTTCTTCTCCTCACAGGGCAGACCTGTGGACTCTTAATTCCAGTTAGAACCTGGACTGTAATTGCAGGGACCAGGGCTCTAGCAGCCAGGTGAGGTGAGGGGGTTGAGGGGGTCTCATTGGATGCGTTTTCTCTTCACTTTCTCCACTGGCTGAGGTACCCCTCCCCAAACCCGCCCCCCACCGTGGTCATGCCTCTGCACACCCCAGGAGTAGCACCCTGTTGGAAGAGGGCATGGCCTATAGAAGGACCTTCACGGCCAGTGTGTTGAAGCACCTATCAGCCTGAGTGGGTGCAGGAGGGGCAGGACAAGGCGGGGGTGCCCCTAGAGCCAGTTCCAGACAAAAGCTGCCTCCTTCCCCCACCTCCACTTCTGCCCACCTAGGAGCCGCCTGCCTTTCTGAGCGTCCTGTTGCTGCTCCATCCCTGGCTGGCACGGAATATCAATTTGTCTCGTTAAGCTGAAAGTCTGCACTGCACCAAAATCAGAACCCGCCAGGCAGAGGGGCTGAGGAGGGAGAGAGCCAGAGCAGAGCCAAGGCAGGGCCCCAGAGCAAGGTCACACCACTGACACCAACATTGTTCTTCAACCCCCCAGACTGATCATAGGATCCCATCTACCCTGGCCAAACAGTGGTCTGCCTGTGTGAGTGTGCACAGGGGTGGGGGTGCCAGATGCTATGGATGCCCAGGCCTGGGGATTGTCAATGGAAAAGAATGTGACTCAGAGATGATCCCTTCCTGGGGTTTGCACTGGACAGCCTTGGGCCCCATCAGAAGGACTCTTGCCTCATGCCAATAGCCCAGGCCTGGGGCACCTCAAAACAGCCTCATCTCTGCTTCTCTTTTACCCCACCCTTCCTGGGGGCATTCTACTGGTCATACCTTGGCTAAACTCCAAAGTCAGCACTGTCCCTGTGTATCCCCAATCCAGGACCAAGGGCCAGGCTGGGAGGCTAGAGGCTACCCTGCCCCCCCCCCCATCATGGCTTAGAGAAGCCTAGAGAAGCCATTGGGCCTTGGATCAGGGAGGTGGGCCCAGGTGAGAAGCCTCTGCCAGCTTACTGTGTGCAGGAGTAGGACATCATGCCAAACCACTTTCCCAGGTGGGTGAACAAACAGAGAACCCTGGGGCAGGGCGGGTGGGAGGGAGGCACCCATTTCCCCCACTATGTCCCTTCCTGTGTCAGGTACAGAGCCACCTGCAGATCAGGAAACGACAAGTCCTTGCACCCTGGGGGCTACTGCGAACAGAGGAGAAGGCTGTGTGTCAGGACAAAGCTATACAAGTGTCTGGATAAACTGCCCTGTGACCGAGGTCCTTAAACCCAAGTCCAGGCTGCATACAGGTAATTGATAGAGGGGTGCCTGGCAGGGGTCCCAGTATTCATCTACTTTGAAGGACTGAGTCCAGCCTGCTCAGTGACCCCCATGGAGACATGTTGGCTTCATTCACAGACACCAAAAGCTTCAACTCTCAGTCACAGATTTTGCTTCTTAGAGTCTATGACCAGCACCCAACAGAAATGGACCCAAATAGCCATCTCCTTGGCAAGCCAGGTCCCATGTTCTTCCATCTCTAAGAGTACGTCTTAGTGGCTTCTAGGTCCATGAACTTCTATTCATCCTGCAAAGCCATATTCATCTAACCCTTTGCCTGATAATCCTATGTACTCCGCATACTCAGCTCATCTCAAGTCTCATCTTTGACCATACCATGCTGTGGCAGTCTGCAGATCTGTGTCTCTCATTGGGCTGTGTCTGCATCAGATGGGTCCCAAGGGCCCTATATGCTAGGTGCCAGCATGTTACGGCTGCAATAAAGGCCTGACTGAATCACTGCTGTGTGATTTTGACCCACTCAGTACCAGACCCAGCAAGACTCCTGGGAACCAGACCTCCCATCGTACAATGGCATGGGCTGAGACTCCAAGGGAAAAGCTAAATGCTTTGCCTAACGATGTCTTTGAGGGTGGGAGGTGGCTACAGACATCTGCCTGCCCCAGCCCTGGACCTTGGGCCACCTCTCCTGGCTGTGGCTACTTCTAGGTCACTGTGTTGCCCTTCCAGGAAGTGTTAGGGGCCAGGGGTCTGGGCAAGTTGGGGCATTGGGCAATCAGACAAACAAGGCATTTATGTTGCAACCCTGGGGAGGTTGGATGTGACAGATCAGGGCCACCTGCAGGGAATAGGGCACAAAGGCAGGTGGCCAGCTGGGAGTGTCACCAGCAGTTTTTCATCTAGCCCTAGTTGGCCATGGTGGACCTGGTCTGAGGGTCAGGGACAGGGTAGGGGTGAAGAGTAAGAAGGGCAGGAAACAGAGAAACTAGTAAACAAGGAGGACCCTAAAAGAGACAAACATTGTCCCCTGGAGAAGGGGAAAGGATCACGATCCCCTGAGCAAATTGAGAGCATGGGAAGAGGGGGGAGGGAGCTACGAGAATGAGAAGGGAAGAAGAGGAAGGATGCAGAGGTCATGAGGGAGCAGAAAGGTTGAGTCAGGGGAAGATTAGAAGAAAGGGTATGTGATAGGTAGGGTTTTAGTTGGGGGAGGTGGTAGGGGAGGAAGGGAGGGAGAAGGGAACTGGGATTGTCATGTAAATCAATCTTGTTTCTAATTCAAATAAAAAAAAAAGAAGGGCAGGAAAACAGCTGATGACCCTGGGTTTGGTTAGCCAAACACTGGAGAGGGACCTAGGACCAGGGCAAGGGCTGAATAGAGAGAGACACTTTGCCAAGATTAGTCCGCTGGAGTCAGAAGCCAGTGACCTCCTGTCTGGGCCACTGACTTTCCATGGAGAGATAGGAGGTACCCTTGAGGCACATGGCCACTGTCACCAAGAGCATCTGTTTGTATCCTAGGAAAGAAGTTCCTTTCCAAGCCCCTTCTGTGACTGTCTCTGATCTCTACAACTATGTGTGGGCCCCTTCCCATTTTACAGAAGAGAAAATGGAGTCCTGGGGATCTGGGGACCCAGTAAGAAGTAAAGGCAGAAGGCAGAGCCAAGCCAGAACCCACATGTGTCCCACTGGGGTCCTAGGCCTTGCCCTCTGATCTTAAGTCTGAGGCAACAGCCAGAGACTCTGTAGGCAAGGCCTCTGAGTGGATCGGAGTGTGTATCTGAGAGTGCACATGGTCTGGTTCTTCCAAGATCTCCTCAGCTGCACCAGAGCCCACACCTACTCTATACTCACACCATTGTCCCCACACCCCTGCAGCCAGCTGGTTCTGGAGCTGGGCTTCATGTCCTCCAGACCCAAGTTTCAAAACTAGCTCACTTCTTTGCCTTTGAGGTGACCTTGGGCAAGCAACTCAACCTTTCTGGGTCTCAGCTGGCTTATCGCTCAAGTAGTACTAGCTACAGGGCAGTGGTGTCAGTCAAGGGAAGAATGGCAGGCATTAGTAACAGAACACAGGACTTGGCATTCTCTGAAAAACATCCCATGAAAAAGTGACACACCGGGTCTCTCCCATCCCCCTTTCCTGGCAGAGGACATTCTTAGATACCTGTGCAGGAGGGAAGCTGGGCTTCCACCTGAGGCCCCAGCTCCTGGCTTTTGCACCTAGATCCCTCCATGGGAGGGTGTGGGTCAGGACGCTGGTGATCTGCACACATGTGCACTGCCCCATGTAACTATTGACAATTCACTATCAGGCCCTTGGTACAATACTCCTGTGAAACCCTGGGAGGTGGGCCCTCCCTGTAGTTCTAATTTACAGATAAGGAAACTGAGGCAGAGTGGGCTAGATCAGTGAGTCAAAATCACAGAGATTGGGGACACTGGGACCCAAAAAGTATTGCCCAGGCAGGACCTCACCAAGGTGGGTATGGGAAGGGAGCTGGGCTTTCCTTCTGGTCACAGGGCAGAAGCTGTCAGCTCTGCCTCCCACGCAGATGTGTACCTGTGACCTGCCTGACCTCTGAGAGGGGAATCCCAGACCTTCCGGAATTGGAGCTCACAAAACAATGGAGCCAAGGTCACAGGAGCGAGTACTGCAGAGCTGGAAATGGAGGACCCCGAGGACTACGTGGATGAAGCATCTCAAGTCAGAAACAATCTCCTTCATGCTCCCCTCAGGCTGGCACCACCTTGCCAGAGTGCGCAGCCACTTCCCCACCGTCAACCCTGCCTTATGACCTTGATGACCTTGGTCTCTGCCTGTTCTCCTGAAAACTCTACCTGCAGCCCTGCTCCGACACTCGCATCACTCTTTGACTCCACACCCTGCCTCTGTGCTCCCCAAACTCATCCTTTCCACCCCCTGCCTGAGAACTCCCACTCATCCTTCAAGAGTCCTCTACAGCAGTCCCTCCTTCATGAGGACTTCCTGGATTTCCCTTCTCCATCAGCTAGTCTTCCTATGCTCATGTGTTCATCATGCTGATGTACTCCTGGGGACAGGAACTTGGGTCTCATTTGCCCGGGAGTATTCCTGGCAATGGACACAAAGCTTCAACATATATTGATTGAATCAGTGAGTGCAAGTTTATCAACTGCAAACGCAATCCCTGGAACAGGTCTGATGTTTGCCTTTCTTGGTGGCCCTGGGAATGTTCTTTGGACTGGGGCTTCTAGTGTAGGAAGCTTCCCTGGGCACGTCAGGTTTGGAAGGGATAAAGGGAAACCCCCAACTTCACTAGAGTGCCCCTGTCTAGAGATGCCTTAACTGGGACGGGAAGCTGGAGCTCTTGTTCCAAAAAGTCCCATCAGTCACATGCCACAGATCACACAGTCATTTCTTTGGGTGGTTCAGTCAATCAAGCCTTCAGTTCTCACTGAATGGAAGGCTCTGTGCTGGGGTCTCTGGTTACTTGAGTGTGTAAGGACTTTAGTTCTCCTGAAGGGAGAAGAGCAGGAAGGTGGGGACAGCCAGGGTGAAGGTGATGGGCCCTGGGACGGCAGGAGGAGGAGAAAGGGAACTGGGCATTTGTCAGGCCCCTTCTTGTTGGCTTGCAACACATGAGTTGTCATTTATTGCTCAGCACTGTCTCAGGAGCATTTCATACTATCAGCTTTCCACCGGGAGGTGAGGAAACAAGCCCAGAGAAGGTGTGTGGCTTGCTCAGAGGCGCACAGCTGTCTGGCACAGGGTGGAGGATTAGAATACAGAACTTTTCTTGTATTGTATGGGATCTCTCTGCTCTCCTCAACTGTAGAGGCTATGGGACTTAGGAGGGACTGGGCAAGGGAGAGGACAAGGCAGAGGGGTAACAGGTGAGATGGGTGGAGCCAGTTTCTGAGTGTCAGGGACCCATGGGTGAGAAATCAGGGCAGAGGGCAGCTTCTGCAGTGTCTGTGTCTCAGGACGGTTGCATAGTGACCTCTCTCTGGTGCTTTCCTGAATGCTAAAGTGCATGCCTCCACACATACTTACATGAACATACGCACACACGTGCTCAAACACACATGTGCACACATGCATATGCACACATACATATGCACACACACCCACACATACAGAAGCCCCAATGTATGGAGTACTGCCTCATTTTACTGATGGAGAAGCAGGATGGAGTGTGGGGGACTCAGGCCCAAGGTTTCATAGATGGACCCAGAATCAAAAATTAGAACCTTCCGGAGTCTCCCATCCTATAGTTGGGTTCACGGGCTCACTCTGGGGCTGCCCCCAGCCACTTCAGCCCTTCCCTGCCATTCAGATCTTCTGGGGACTTACAGTGAGCTCATTTGTCTCTCAGACCTCCATGGTACCATTAGATGACCAGGTAGCCCAAGTGGACATTAAGAAGACAGAGTTGGAGCTGACCTGGCTCGGAGCTCCTGGAGAGCTGTTTGGCTCCGGACAAGTCCTCTGTGTCTCTGATCTCAGGTTTCTTTCCAAATGATGAGTACACTTCCACGCCGTTCCTGCTTCTCCATTAGCTCATGGACTCAGTATCCATCATCACCTGCTTCCCAGATGCTGGAAATTTGCCAGGTGTGGAGAACACAGGAGGCTAGAGAACCTCAGGGTGCGTTCATGGGAGAGTGAGACAGGGCACAAAGTATTCACACAGCATCAGACCTCTTGGTGAGGGCAGAAGGACTCAGGGGCTTTCCAGCAGGGCCGAGACTAAGCAGGATCTGGAGGCTGAGCAGGGGGCTGGGTGTGCCAGGCAACAGGAGTGGCCTGTGCAAAGGCCTGGAGGCTGGGAAGCAACATGCAATTCTGAGGAATGGGAAAGGAGGGGGGCTGAAGGGCTGGAGGGGAGAGCAAGGGCATGGGGCAGCCTTGTGACCACTTAGATGCCTGTCCTTATCTGGGAAGGCTTCCAGAGAAAAATGAGGCTGGGGTCTGTGCTGCTGTGGGACACCTGCTATCTTCCCTGGAAACCCCCTCATGTTCAGTAGACAACCCTCCTGGCTTTTCACTAGTCAGGGCACAATGTCCCCCAATAGAGTCTGGACTGGCTCTGCTGATACCTCAGGGAAGCCAGTTGCTTAGTGTGACTGAGAGACAGCATGGCTGCAAGCATCACTGTACACCCAGGTTTTCCTAGGACCTTCTCACCCAAGGCTGCATTGAAAGTCTCCCTGGGTCCCTCAGGGCAGTGTGAGTGCCACCCATTTTACAGATGATCAGACATAGGCTCAGAGAGCACCAGTGCAAAGCTTCCCAGCTGGTAGGCATATATGGGATGAGTGACTCTTCATCTCCCTGCTATAGGTCTGGGGGAGGTTTGGCTCTTGCTAGGGGCTTCTGCAAGTGGCCTTGGGGAGCAGGGAGGAATGAGTGAGAGGCAATGGGGCCAGAACTGGGCCTCATGAACTGGCTGCCCTTGAGAGATGAGCTGGGTGATACTGATGGAGCTGGCTGGTTTCTCTAAGCTGTCCCTACCAGGCCTTGTAACCCTCCCCAGAGGCTGCTGCGAGTTCCTCATGAGTGCTGTCTTGACCTGGTTCCCATGGGTACATTGTCCTGCCCTCCACATAGCCTAGTCTTTCCCTCTTACATCCATGGAGTCCGAGGCCAAGCAGGGGCTACTTCTCTTGAGACATGCACCACAAAGCCCAGGATGGGGTGTAGGGTCTACTCTATGGCAGCCACCTTGCTTGGAATTCATCTTTACTAGCTGTGGCTCTCCTAGGAGATCTGCACCAGTGAGGCCATGGAAGTCTGAGTGCAGGCCACTGTCACCACCAATCCACAGCAGTCAGCCCAGGAATCAAGAAAGAACACTGGGTCAACAGTCATCAGGATGGGACAGACTCGGGGACATCTATGGCATTCTGACTTCATCCCCCAGTTCCCCTGGCCTGGAATCCCTGTGACAAAGACCCAATGCAAGGAGAACATGGAAGGGTCTTTCCAATGGGAACAGCTGCCTCAAGGTAGCATGCCTTTCTTGGGGACACAGAGGAGCAAGGTGAGGGGTAAAGGGGATTGGGGCTATACCCCAGCTCTGCTGCTTAGGTCTGGGTAGCTGAGAGATGGCTGCCAAGCTACTGTGAACCTCAATTCTTACATCAGCTAAGTGGAAACAGTGCCTGAGGTATGGGAGCACCATGAGGCAATAGTGAGCTGTATGTATACATATGTGAGCTGTATGTATATGTGGTATATAATAGGCATTCAGAAAAATCCAGCTTGTGTCTTCATCTCTACTCTGCCAAGGCAACATCTTCAATTCATACGGCAGCTGATCTTTGATTTCAAATCCAATTAGATAGAATCTGGGGTTGGCACTTCTTCATGCTTCAACATTAATTAAGCACCTACTATATGCCTAATGACATAGGGACTATCTTCTGAAAGTAGAGCGTATCAATGAGTTGGTTACAAAGAAGGAAAGAAGGGAGGGTGTCTGGAAATCTGGAGGAGGTGCTGAGTTATGCCTCTGACCTGGAGTAGGTAGAATTTCTCTCTTCCCTCTCCTGGGGTACCTCAAGCACCCTAGAACCTACCACCTGCATGGAAACCATCTCTTTCATGACTTGACAAAAGTCACTCTACCTTTCTGAGCCCTATTTTTTCTCAGTCATGTGGCAGGAACACCCATCTTAGAGTCTATCCTGGGAATGAACTGAGACAAGGCCTAGAATATTGTTCCTGTTAGGTGTGGCAAGTGCAAACTTCTTAGAGAAACTACCCACAACTCCCTTCTCTGGGGCACAAGCACCTGTGCCTTGCATGGTGTGACTTGGAGGCAGCCTTGCCCAGTGGGGCCCTGGAATTGCTAGTATAGCTCCCAAGAGGCAATAGTGCCTGCCTGTGACCTCACTGATAACTTAGGCCCTGTCCAGGGGAGACATTTACTTTCCGAAGAGCTGCCTGCACACAGGTACCAGCAGTGTGAGACAGCTGGGGCTGGCCCCTTCCATTTGCTCCAGCCTTGGGCTTGGACAGCAGTTGGAGGACCCCCTTGCTTCCTGATGGTTGCAACTCTGTCTAAGGGTTCTAGGTGACAGCAGTGAGGGACCACCCTAAATTGGCCAGTGAAGGCCCCTCTCCTTCCTCTCTCCCACTTCCTTGCTATGTCCCTGGAACCAAAGCCTCTGCCCTAGCCATCTCTGCCTCTGGAGCACTGAGGGTCTCTTCTCTAAATTCCCCAGTTTCCCTACCACATGAGACACTCATTGTTTTGGTCTTTCCATGCCTCCGTCCCTTTCCTATGGTCCACAAGCCTTTTGGCCCTGGAATGAGTTCTGATCTGAAGCCTTCCTGTGTGGCACTGGCTGAAGGCTGCCTCTTAGAGCAGGGGTGTAACAGGGAGAAGGTGCCATCTATGAAGCAGGAGTGTAACAGGGAGATGGCACTACCCTTGTGGCAGGGGTGTAACAGGGAGATGACATTATCCATGGGGCAGGGGTGTAACAGGGAGATGGTGACATCCATGGGCTCTTGTGAGTTCTGTGCACAGGCTTTACTTCTCCTGACCACTGTCTTCCTTTTTTTCATCATCTGTGAAATGGAGGCAAGGGGCTAGCTAAATGGCTGAGTGGTAAAGATAATCCCCTGAGTTCAACCCCTGGGAACTACATGGAAGGAATTGACTCCTGCGAGTTGTCTTTGGCCTACACACATACACACACACACTAAAAAAATACACGGATATAATAAAAGTATCTAAAATGTGGGTGAGGAGTCCACATTCTTGTAGAACTGCACAGAGAGCCCCTTGAGAGATCTGCCAGTTAGGCCTGGAGGTCCCCTCCTAGCCAGCTTTTGGCTCCCAGTAGGGCCCACTAGGCAGGACACAAGGTTTGCTTTTCCATACAGCAGTTGGGTGGGGTCAGAGGGGCAGGTCACTATCATGGCTGGGCTGTGGCTCAGTGAGTGAGTGCTGGTTAAATGCCCAGGGTCCTGGGTTCTATGCCCAGCTTTCTTTTGCTGACTGCAGCATCAAAAAGCAAGGCCAAACCCATTAACTAAATGACACCCCACAGTGGACGATGATGACGTCATGGGGCAGCGCACACTGGAAGAGGGGGAAGGCATGGCCAGCAGCAGGCACAAGGAGAAGAAAGGCATTTGGGGCCGGGGTGGCACCCACAGAAGGCAACTAGAGGGGGCACCACTCCCACTCCACTGCAGAAGCACCAAGCATCAGCAGTGAGGTCTTGCACACTATGGTTATTTAGTCTTGTGATAGTTCATGGCCCTAAATCTTTGGTTTTCAGGGTGCCACTAAGGGATGGTGGCAGGCCACTAAGAAAGCAGAGGCTTGTGGGAGGTCTGCAGGGGAGTTTCCTTTGACTGCCTGGCCCCCATTTCCTTTGACTGCCTGGCCGTGAAGATTTTGCTTAGCTATCATAGGGTCTCACAGAGATGTGCTATCTCACCACAGGCCTGAAGCAAATGGCTATTCCATCACAGGTTGAAACCTCCAAAGCTATGATCCCTAAACTTTGTTGTCTCCTAAGGTGACTGTGTGAAGTATTTTGTTATAGTGACAGAAAGCTGACTTAACACAGTGTGTGATTTAACATTTGTCTTTGAAACAATCCCTTTATTAAAACCAAGTGTGGCTGGCCTTTTGTATCTTCCGATCCCTACACCTTGGATTCAACCGAATGTGATTGGAAATGACTTAAGAACTGCACCTGCACTGAGGACTATTTATGTGACAGATGGATGTCTTGGGTGTTATAAGTCTTCCATCTGAATCATGTGGGAAGGGTGTGTGTAGATTCTACAAGGCTGCTACCACTTGCACAATTTGCGCTGTGGTTTCAGCAGCCTTGGGGGCCCCAGAGCCCACCCCTCCAGATCTCGGGGAATGACTGTTTTCTCATAAGCCTTGCTTGCCTACCATGGTACAGTAAGTACACTATTAAAACAGGACAGGTACACGGTTCACAGATAGGATGGTATCCTGTCTGTCTCTTGGGAACCTTGGTTGAGACCCTAGCTGGAGAGCAGGTTTACTGGAGTTGATCTAAGCTGTGGAGAGATTTTTTCAGAGGCCAGAAGGGACAGGAAGCTCTCTTAGGGGCTGCTAGTATAGATGGGGGAGGGGGTGGTGGCTCTGGGCATGAGGGCAGTATGGAGTCACCCTGGCACAGTCCCTCTCCCCAGCCTCAGGTCTTGGCTACCTCTGCACCCAGGGATAGCAGCTTCCTGTCAGCCTTCTCTAACCAAGCTCCACCATGGCGTCCTGACCTCAATGACTAACACACATTCTTGCCCTAGTTAGAAAGCCCCTCGCCTCTCATATTTATAGCACCTCCCCACCACTTGTGCCTCAGAGGGAGTCCCAGCCCTGCTTCAGAACCCGCCCCTTTCAGACAGGGTCTTTCCATGTAGCCCAGGCTGACCCTGAATTCATGCCCCTCCTGCTTCTCCCTTCCAAGTGCTGGGATCACAGGTGTGCGTCATCACATGGGGCCAAAGACCTCCTCCTTGACCTGAGCCACCCTTTCCTGAAGGTGTTGTTAGACCCTCCTCTTTGGTGACAGGACTGGAGCAGGGTTGTCACTGTGTGACATGGACAAGCGGCACCCTCATCCTCAAATTGGGATGGTTGAGGTTTGAGATTACCAACTATGCATGGGACTAGTTTGAAGAACTTGGCCCATGTAAGTTTGTCTTTTTCTTGCAATGTCCTATTAGGCAAAGGAGGAAACTGAGGCACAGAGTGGTTAAGCAGCTTGCCTGAGGTCACACAGACAGATGGGTTTCAAACCTAACTCCAGAGTCAGTTTCCTGGGTCCTGGGCTGAACTGGGCACATAGACTAGTTCCTCAGCCAAATGGATCCCCCTATTCATTTCCTATCTTTTGGAGCTCTTACAATCTATAACTGAGTGGCAGGGATGGGGACAGATGATGGTAGATACTCATGGTCCCAGCTTGGTGGGTATATGAACTCTTATTTTACAGATGAGCTTCACAGTGACATCCCTACTCCATTCCTGTCCCCAAGGAGGAGTGTCTTACTCCTAATGTCTAGACCCCTAAAGGAAGTTCCCAGAGATGTGACGGTTGTGGGGGCAGAGCAGGGCAGAGCATTAGTCACAGCTGGGGTACAGGCACCCTCTTTACAAAGGGAACAAGGAGGCCCAGGAAAGGGCATTAGCATCTAGTGTCTGTAGGTGAGTGACAGTGGGCAGGGGGCATGGTGTGTGTGTGTGTGTGTGTGTGTGTGTGTGTGTGTGTGTGTGTTTGTGTCTTAGTTCCTTGCTGCACCTATACCATCAAACTCTGCTTGTTCTCATACCAAATATTTTTCTTTTTCTTTAAAACTTCTTTTAGATTTATTTATTTAATGTGTGTGAGAGTTTGCCTGGATCTATGCACGACATACATGTAATTCCTGTGGAGGCCAGAACAGGGCATCATATCCTCTGAAACTAGTTACAAATGTTTGTGGGTGCTACTGTGTGAGTGCTGGTAACTGAACCCGAGTCCTCTGGAAGAGAAGACAGTAGTCTTAGTCACTGAGCCATCTCTCCACACCCACCTCTTATCTATTTTCAAGTCTTGGTTTGAGGATTTTAAAAAACCTGTCTCATGATCACTACCAGTTCCAAAGGATGGCAAGAGGGACACTGCCCTACTATTGCCTGGGGTTTTGCTCTGTGTAACTCTGTGGAAGGCAAGGTACAGTCATGTGTTCACCCAACAACTGTGGGCTCATCAGCTGCTCCATGCCAGCCAAGAGCAGTCTCTTTGTAAGTTGTGGTCCTGTCCTGGAGCATTCTGCTTGAGCATAAAAGAGCTGGTACTGAATGCAGAGGTCTGTGCTCACCCCACACTTGCAGAATGTGGGTGCACCCTACCTGGTATTTGTCACCCACTTCCCCCCTCTTTGCACGCATCCTCCTGTCTACACAGATCCAGCCGCAGCTCTGGGTCTGGAGCCCACATCTACACCGGCGCTCTGACACAGTATATAGAAGCAATTTGAACACTGTCTTGTCTTTCTGTTCTTTTTAAACTAAGGCCTCTGAGCTAAACTCTAACCTCAATCTCAGAGGAAGCTACAAGGCCAGCCACTTACAGCATCCCAGAACAAAGAAGATAGGTGTCAAGCTGTGGGCTGTGTGTCCTTAGCCAGGAAATTGATGGGCGACCCTGATTTAATTAGCTTTTCCTTGCGATGATTTAGAGAAGGCTGTAATTAGCTTGGGGGCCCAGAGGGAGAGGCCTGGGTTGTGGAGCCATGGAGAAGCAGGCAAAGGAGGGTATGGGCTGGATTCAAGATTGAACCCCTGTTTTTCCAGGTAATGCAGGCCAAAGAACCTGGCTACTCAGGGGAAGCTAGGCCTCTGCAGAGACTGGACCTGGCTGGGGAATCTGTGACCTCTTGTCTGGCCTTTGTGGGTGTTTTTGGTTCATATTGGATCATTACATATGTCTGTGGCCTCCCCAGGTCACAGAACATGGTGTCCTGGAGAGTGGCACTTAGGCTATGCCATGGTTGATAAACCTTCCGAGGGCCTTGTAGATGAGGACACTCCCCATGACAGCAAGCTAATAAAAAGGGGGCTCTATTTTTTGTTTGGAAGAGGACGCTCCCAGAACAAGGCCTGCACTGCATGTGGGGTTAGACATTAGCCAAACACTGGCTGAGGGTTTGCTCGAGACTCTAGTCAGCTTGAGCCTGTGAGGCAGAGAACAGGTGGGCGGAGTTATGGTTTGGGGATGACTTGTTCCTGCTCTCGGGGAGGGCTGGTTCACACAATGTGGCAAGGGGACCTAATGGGAAGCATTGGGTTGCAGGAGTGAAGTTCTAGAATAAACTCCAGCGTCAGGCACTGTGTTGAGGTCTGCTCTAAAAACCCAGCCTTGCTTGCCACACTAGTATTTTTTGCTCTGCATCTTTCAGATCCCCACTGTGTGCCACTTGTCACTCTGCCTCCCCCAGCAGCCCCACAGGAAGCAGCGTTGCTCAGTCATTCATAGAAGAAACTGAGGCCAGAGAGGACGAGCCATGCCCAAGACACCAGCTAGGGCAGGCTGACTGGATTTGAACCCAGGTGTGGCTGGTGGCAGACCCCATCTTTTTTCACGTCTCTGGGAGTGAAAGATGAGGAGGACTGGGGGTGGGGGGTAGAAAGAACAGGGAACGTGGGGACTTTACTCAGCTTGGTGGATGCATGCTGTGCGGCTGTATGAACCAGGCCTCTTTGATGCAGAGCCCCTGCCTGCCCCAAGTCTTGTACGTTCCAGGCACGGATCTTCTGTGGACTTCTCTGTCCAGTTCTGGGTTCCTGGGCTCCTCAGCTGAGCTGCTTCTCAGGGTCCCTTACTAGGCTTCCATCTTAGCCCCTGCCTGCCTCCAGGTCTACAGCCTAGCCTGGTCCTATTTTCACAGATGCTATGCACACTCAGGCTTCATTTCTCAACGGCTTATCCCTCTCGTCATAACAACCCTCTTAGTGAGACTCAGAGAGGTTATACAGTTGGTTCAAGGTCACACAACTAGGACATAAAAGACCCAGAATTTATCCTGTATCCCTTAAGTCTCCAGCCTGAGGTCCTCTCTGAGACCCTGCCACCCTGTGACTGCCATGTCTACAAGTGTCTCTTTTGTCTCATGGTCATTATGCTTCAAGGCCCTTGCTTAGTGGTAGTCCCTGCTGATGCCAGCACTGCACTTATTGGCATTGGGGAAGGAAATCATTCTGGAAACTGTCTGAGAAGAAGACATGAATACTTTAGCTCCACAGATCTTGCTTGGAAAACACACTGAACCCAAACAGAAATGATCCTGAGACGGTCTCCAGCACTGCCCACCAGTCAATCCACAGCTCAACAGAACCACATAGCAGCCTGGGTGGGCTTCCTTCTATAAAGAGTTCAAGGCCAGAGTCACATCTGGGGTAACCTCAGGTATATGTTATCCCTTCTAGACCCTCTGTTTCTTCATCTGCCAAGATGCTGCTATGGAGTCCAGGCTTGCTGGGGTCCAGGCTTGCTCTGAGGGCAAGGATGACATGGAAAGGTCTAGGATAGAACACGCCACACGAGAGGCATTTCCTAGATGGAAGACGAACCCACATTTTCAAAGCCAAGGTTATGAACTTGCATGAAAGGGGGTGGGTAGAAAGGGCAGCATGGAGGTTCTCGAAAGGGCTGGTGCAATGGCAGCTGCTGGTGACCACACAAGGTGAGTTTCATCATCTTGTCCCCTGCCTGTGTTGTGTATATCATCTTCATCCCAAAGTAAGGGCTCTTTCAGTGCCCATTTTACAGTTAAGAAAGTAGAAGGGCTGGCAGGTTAAATGGGAATCAAATAGTTTTTCAGTGGAAGGAAAAAGCAACTGGAGGGCTTCCTAGGACCCACCTGTCAATTAACTGGCTCCCTAATTTCTGCTCCTTCTCCCCTTTGTCTCCTCATCCAAACTTAACAGTTCCTCCCTGGCAGGCTACTTTGGCCATCCTTGATTGTGGCATACGGTGATATCCAAGGGCCACTTAGATTCTGGTTCCCAACCTGCTGGGGCTGGAGCTCTGCAATTTCTGCTAGGATTTTAGAAGGCATGGGTGTGCCTCCTCTCCATCTAGCACTCCGTACCTGTTGCACCTGCCACCAGGTGCCATGACATCACACTTCAGAACTCTGGGCCAAGGGGAAAATTCCACTGTCCTCTCTCCTTCCCAACTGGGTAGTTTGGTAAAGGGGACACTTGTGTGACCTAGGATGGGGCAGAGTGGATAAGGAGACTTCCAGCCGGCTCCTCTGAGCTGTCACATGCAGTGAGGTGCAGACATTTCTCTCTGAGCCTCAGTTTCCTTTTTCTCTCCACCACAACATAAAATGAAAGAAAGCAAATTGGCACGGCCAGGCTGGAGTAGAAACCACAAATGGCCCATTTGCAAGAGCAGCTTAAAATACATTTGTTTGTTTTGCTTGGAGCTTAAAATAAAATTGAATTAAATGCCAATGCTGAATAATTGGAGGACCGTTCCTAGGAATTCAGAGTGCTGGCTTCTCCTAGGATGCCGAGGCTGTCCACACTGGAAGCTGCCTAGAGGTAGGAGGAGGCCACAGAGATGGATGTTTGGTCTCCTGGGTCCCCTCCAGCCTTGCTTCTGGCAGTGCAGCTACCTGGACATGAGATGTGGGGAGTTGACACTGCTTGGAGCTGCCTTTCCTGATCATAGGTGCTCCTTCCCATGTGCACAACAAGCAGCCACCCTGGCCAGGGTCTGTTCTGGAATCAGCAGGTAGAACTAGGCAGTGTGTATCTACCAACCCACCATGGGATTCCTGGGACCTTGTTAAGTGAGCACCCTGGGTATCATACAGGGTTCACTGATGGGGACACACTGATGAGGCACAGACAGGCTAACTCACTTGCTGACATCACATGATCAGCAAGAGGGAGGATTGGGATGTGGACACCAGCAGCCTGCCTCCATCAATTATGTGTCACACCAAAGAACAGAGGTGTCCCTAGTCCCTTTCCTGGTGGGCAACTCCCACGTTTCTGCCCAAGTTTTTACCTCTCCATGGAACTCAGTTGTCACCCTCTCCTTCTCCCTTCTTCAGCTGTGTTCCTTTCTTCTTTAACAACCCATCAACTCTTGATGGTTTCCTAGCAACCAAGGAAGGTCCAGGTCCTACCCAGGCCCACCCCTCCCCACTTCCACCATCTGAAGGTAAGGAAACCAAGGCACAGAGACTTTACTGGTTTGAAGTGACTTGTCCATGTTACATGGCCAGAGAAGCGGAGCCAGGGTGTGAGCCTGGATCCCTAGCATTGGAGACTGTGTTCTTGGCAGCCTGGAGCGCCTGCTTGTCCTCAGCCACCCAGCTGCCATTCTCCTTCACCCACCCATCCAAAACTCAAGTGTGTCCCTGACTGGCTACTCTGCACTGGACATGGTGACACAGAGACACCTCTAGTGGTTCCTGGGTGCAACTACATGGAATGCAACTGGAGTGCAAGGTGACACATTTCTTCAGAACATGCTTTGTGGGTCTGGGGCCAGTGAGAGAATTGGTTTCCAAGCCACTGCCCTGGGGAGTCCAGGAGACTGGGCAGAGGGAAGTTGGTGTCCCTGGCCTTTATTTCAGAGTGAACATGAGAGGCAGCTGTGGATGAGGAGACCCCCTGCCCCATTCTACCCTCCTTAACTACAGCAAGGACTAGCTTTCTGGCCTGATATCCTGAGCAAGTGCTCCCCCTCTGCCTGTGCCTCAGTTTCTCTCTGTGTAAAAAGAAGAGGTTATATCAGTAGAGGATGCAAACTGGCAGCCCTAAGGCTTCATTCAGACTGGAGGCATGTTTATTTATTGAGAAGACATATTTATATTTTAAATTCTGTGTATGTGTGTGTGTTTGGAGGGGGGTAGTCTGTGTGTGGCATGTGCATTAGAGTTGGGCTTGTAGTGGCCCAGAAGAGGCTGTTGGAGTCCCTGGAGCTCTAGTTAGAGAAGGATGAGGGCTGTCATGTAGGGGCTGGGAATCTAACCTTGGTCCTCTGGAAGAGCAGCGAGTGCTCTTAAACACTGAGTCACCTTGCAGGGTATTTTTCTACATACCCCCCTTTGTTGTTTTTACAGAACAATGTTAATTTTGCCTAAATGCCATGAAGACGCCATGAAGGTGCTGGCTCCACCCCCACTTCCCTCCTTAGCGATGCCTCATAGTAGCAAGGCCAAGATCTCACAAGGAACCTGTGTCCATACGCTAATAGCCATGAGACTCCACACTCCACCTAAACTGATTTCTTTTACCTACTAATGCCCAGCTCTTCTCCTCTGCCCCCTACCTCCCGAGATGCCCTATATTTAGTGTCTTCAGCTTCTTAGGATCCTCATGGCTGTGGCAGTTGTGTAAAATATTTAAAAATTAAGATGTTTCAGATAGGCGGCACTGGCTACCAGAAACAGGCTGGATCTCATGCTGATTTCACAGGCAGTAGCTGAGTTCTGGTTAGAGATCCACACGTTTATTCCCTGAACACAGATATTCATGTCATGCTTCTGAAGAGCCCAATGGCTGCATCTCCAGTTTGCAGCTGTCCCCAGAACTCTCTATTGTCACCACCCAGTCTCCAGCATCATCCTGCATTACTGGCTTGGTGCCTGTAGTCTCCCTACTGCACACAGACAGGTCTCTGCTAGTTTACTCATCTGTGAAATGGGCATCATACTATCTTCCACCAGATCAGCTGAGGTTGAGATGAACTGAGATATGCATATTACATTCTTAGCAGGGTGCTGGGGCCACCCAAGCCCAGGAATCATTCTCTTGTTGCTGGACAGGTATCTAAGTTCCCTCTTCCTAAAGCAAACCCAGCCCTTCCTCCCTGCTTCCTCTGCCTGTTCTGTGCCTCTGTCCCTGTCTTCCAAGTGAGGCCAGTGTGGGAGAAGCAGAGACAAGCTTGCTAAGGTAGGCCCTACCTATCAATGAGCAGAATCACAGATCCCTAAGGAAGACTGCAGACCAAGTGCCAAACCCAGGGTGGGGACAAGGCTCTGCAGGTCCAACCTCTTAGGGGAGTGCCATCTTCCTCTGCATGGCACCCTTAGACTGGAACCCAGAAATATGGGTGTTATGAGGAATATATGTCCAATGGTTCACTTCTTGCAGGGGTTACACTATGTGTTTTGCAGGATAAGCGGCTACCTGAAACAGGCAAATAGAGACGGGACAAGACCAGCAAGGCCTGAGAGGTGTAAGGGGAAGAGAGCCTGGGGCAGGACTGCTTCCTGCCTGCTCACTGCTGTGTGACCCCAGGCAAGTCCTGGCCTCTATCTTAGTCTCCCTTTCCCAGTAGCAAGGGTCAATGTGACAAAAAAAAATAATAATGGTGGTGGCGGTGACAGCAGTAGCTCCCAACTGACACACAAGGTGCAGACTGAGCCTGTAGTGCACAAAGCACCCTAGAGACGGTTGCATCCCCATGACCATTTCACATGTGAGGATGATAGGATTGGAGGCTGGGAACTAATCAGAGACACCCTAGCTAGAAGATTCAAATTCCCTGGTTTTGAGCACCCTATGCCTCTTCTGCAGCCACCCACGAGGCAAAAGAAGCCTTTCAGTTGTCTGAACAGCTTCCACTGTGGACTTGCTGCCCCTGGGGTTAAGGCCACATGTGCAGTGGGAGCAAACCTGCTGGCATACACCAGTGCTGAGGGGGAAAAAACCTGTTGTAGCTTTTGAGTCTTATGGTGGTCACATGGCTTATGTACGCACTATTATGCTTCTCCCTCTCTCCTGTTTACAGGACAGGAAATGGAGTCACAGAGACCTGAAATAAGTGCTGCAGGTGACTCAAGGGTGTCAGTAAGGGAGGCGGTCTGGCTTTTTGCTCATTCACACATACTTTAGCAGCCTTCTGGAGGGCCTGCTGTGGGAAGCCAGGGACTGTCCCCTGGGTCCCTTGTTAGCATCCTTTGAGCTTACCCATCTCTCCAGCCTCCCTCTGGTCCAAGGTCCCAACTTCCCCATTGTCTTCCCTAACACTGGGCATTTCCTACCTTCCCGAGGCTCCCTGGGATACTGGAATCACATGAGCCCAACCTCTCATACCTGATCCAGAGATGATGAGATATCCTGCTTGGGGTCCCTTCTGAGTTCCAGGCCTCCCAACACAAACTCCCAGTCTGCTATCTTGGTATCAGTGCCAGCAATCCAGTTGTCTGCAGCCTGTGGCTATACCCTTCGAGGAAGCCCAACAGGTGAAGCAGGCAGTACCCCTGACTTCTCTTTCTGGTCTAGGGACTGGCAAGGAGGGGGAAGCCAGACGGGTAAGGGGCGGGGAGCATGGCTAGGCACCAGAGGTTGGGGACTGGCCTCTTCCATTCCCTGACAAAACAGGGGACTCTGCCAAAAGCAGTATGAGTGGTAGACATGGCTGGGCTTCCTCCACGGCACTCTGATCCTATCAGCAGCAGCATGGCTGAAGGCCAGCTACCTGGAAGTTCCTTTCTTCTGAGGACAGCCTGTACAACTGGCTGGTGAAGAGCTGCACTGGGAGCTGGAGGGATGCTGGCCAGGAGGACTACAGCTGCCCTTTCCAAGGAGGCTTCAGATTGTTGGCCATGTGGCTGTGAGAGGCAAGAGGAAGTCAGCCCATGAGGGGGCCTGGGCCAAGCAGCCAGGATGTGCCTCCTCCAGGAAGCCTCTCTGGGCTTAGGAGAAAAAAGGTAACAGATCCTGGCAGCCACCCTTCTCTTGGCCCAGACACTTCTTGCTTGTTCCACGAGAACACAGCTGGCCACTCTGGTTTATCAAGAACAAAAAGAAAACATCCATTGTTTCCCAGGGAGTGTCTTGTCCAACTTTCCAGCATCCCAAGGAAGCAGCCCTTGTCTAGGTGAGCAAGTTCGC
Source organism: Cricetulus griseus (assembly GCF_003668045.3). Lineage (NCBI taxonomy): Eukaryota > Metazoa > Chordata > Mammalia > Rodentia > Cricetidae > Cricetulus > Cricetulus griseus. Next base: position 30,873,909 of record NC_048601.1, on the reverse strand, counting down.
TGGTGCCCATCCCCTGCTGCTCTCTGCATGGATGCCATTTTAAGCATTTTGAGTTGGGAACTCACCCCTGATGATTTTTATCTCTCATTTTCCTTTACTTCCTAGCCCTTAGTTGTTAAAATTATGGTTGAAGCTGAGACCATATGAACCCTTTCTGGATGAAGGTTGCCAGTCTAGGGACTGTGAGAGATGGCGCCCCCAGTGGTGATTGGAGGCTCTGCAGTGCTGACAGTATGTGTGACATGCTCTCCTCACACAATGACCCAACAGAGTACTTTTAGTTAAGTCATTGTTCAACAAACAACTTGCATGACAATTGCATAACTTAATGCACCTAACAGCTTCTACATTTTTAAAATTACACTTTTATTTATTTAGGTGTGTGTGTGTGTGTGTGTGTGTGTGTGTGTGTGTGTGTGTGTGTGATAGAGCGAGCATGGAGGTCAGAGGACAACTTACAGAAGTTGGTTCTCTTAATCCACCATGTGGGTCCCAAGGTATTGGAGTTTGCTTTTTGTCTGTTGCTGTGATAAACACTATGACCAAAAGCAACTTGGGAAGGAAAAGGTTTATTTCATCTTACAGCTTACAGGGTAGTCAGGGCAAGAACTCAAGGAGGCAACCTGGAGGCAGGAACTGAACCAGAGGCCATGGAGGAGTGCTGCTTACTGGCTAGTTCCTTGCAGCTTCCTCTGCCTGCTTTCTTATACAACCCCAAACCACCTGCCTGGGGGTGGCACCACCCACTGTGGGATGGGCCCTCCCACACCAACCATTAGTCAAGAAAATGCCCTAGCAGACTTGGATACCGGTTAATCTGACGGAACGTTTTCTCAATTGAGATGCCTTCTTCCCAGATGGCCCTAGCTGTCTCAAGTCAAATTGACAAAAACTTAATAGCACACAGGGATTGAATTTAGGTCCTTAGGCTTGGCAGCAATGGCTTCACCAGCCCCTCAACAGCCTCTTTGTGCTCCCTTTCCTCAGCAAGTACCAAGCACCTGCTGCAGATCGGGGGACTGTGGGGACAGAGACAAGTGAGACCTGGACCCTGTGCTTGGTCTCATGGCATCCATGAAGCGCACGAAGTTGTTTTTTGCTTGTGCTCAGATAGGTTAGACTCATTCTTCTGGGTCACACAGCTAGGAGGAAGTAGGTTAAACATTCCAACTCAGACCTCTTTGAGGCTAATACCCAGCCCCTCCAGCCACTCCATGCCTCCTTGGGGGAGGGATGCACAGCCCTCTGGAAGGGTGCTTGCAGCCAAGCCTGAGGATCTAAGTTCACTCCCTGTGTGCTGGTTGGTTTTGTCAACTTGGTTTGACACAACGGGAGCCATTGAGGAAGAAGGAATCTTTCAATTGGGGAAACGTCCCATTAGATTGACTTGTAGACAAGTCCCTGAATGAAATGTAACAGAGGGTTATCTGTAGAGCTGTGGGGTGTGGGAGCATGGAGGGATGGCTTTTCACATGATGCAGGTTCAGGGAAGAGGGCATGTGGAATTGAAGCAAGGCTGTCTATCCTCTAGTGACCCCACTGTACAGAGAGCAAGAGTAATGACACCCAGAGAGAGGTGCACTGGGTGACTTAACCAGAAAATGCCTCAACTGTGAGCCACCTCTGCCCTTGGAAAGGAAGTCTGTCCTGGCAGTTGACCTGGAGGACACTGAGAAGTGGCCAGTGACCTAGGAAGCTTCTAGCACTGGGTGGGGCTGTGGAGGAGCCCTTGCTTTATTCCATGGAGACCACCACTGAGAAGTACCCTGGGGGCATGGCATTCCCACCCATATTCCTCCCTGTGACTGCCCCCAAATGGAGATCCTGGCTTGGCATACCATCCTGGTGTCCAGAGAACAGCCTCAGATACTCCTGTTCGTCATGGGAGAATTTGACCCAGGGGACCCAGATAGACTTCGTGAAGCCAGGAGTTACTGGGACAGCCCCTGGGAGCCAAAGGGCAGTAATTCTGAGAGGAACATTGTCGTCTTAGAAAATGATGTGAATGTTCTTTGAATCTTTGAGATTCCCAAAGTCATAAACGAATTCATGGCCATGGTTATAATGCATTTAGGGATTGAATTGTGTCTTCTGAACATCCACATTGGAGCCCTAATCCTCAGGAATCTATGGATGTAGCCTCACTTGGAAATATGGTCTTAACAGAGTTAACAGAGTTAAAATGAGGCCATAAGGTGTCTCTGATCGGATGTGACTGAGCATTCTCATAAGGTGGGATCTTTGGACACAGAGACAGGTACACAGTGGGAAGAAGGGGTGATGTCAGGGGATGGCAGACACATCTACTGGTGTGTGGAGGTCAGAGGACAACTCTGTGGAGTCAGTTCTTTCCTTCTACCACGTGGGTTCTGGGGATTGACTAAGGTCACCAGGGTTGCATCGCAAGCATTTTACCTGCTGAGCCATCTCACTGGTCCCAGCATTTTTTTTTTTTTAATTGCACCTCTACTGAACAGATACAGGCTTTCCTTTTGATATTCCCTGAACTACGCTACAGCTATTACGTGGTGCCAATGCTGCATTAGGCTTTGAAAGTCAGAGAGAAATGGCTTAAGTGTGTGGGAAGGCGCAGTTGGGCTGTGAGCCAATGCCGCACCATGTTATGTGAGGGACCGAAGCATCCCCTGGTCCCTCATGGATACTGAGGGGCAATGTATTGTTGATATTTTAAGGAGAACTGAATTCTTTCTGTTTGATTTTTGACACAAGGTAGCCCAGGCTGGCCTCCTGAATATCAGGATTACAGCTGTGGGCCTCCACACCTGGCTAATATGTGCTTGAACCTGGTTTTGACTCATGGTTGTCATTTTAGTTTTGAGTCATCGAATGCATCCTTGGTTTCTGCTCCTACTTTTCTTCTAATTTTGTGCATATTGCATTTTAAGAATTATTCTGTATGATTTGTTTAATACACTGTTCAGATGTGGAAATCTGTCAATTAATGTTTTTATGTGGAAGAAGACACCTGTGGTTTCTACTGTGATAGGCTGTGGTGGCTTCAGTAATAGTTCTGCATAGGCTTTTCAACTCTCTCTCTCTCTCTCTCTCTCTCTCTCTCTCTCTCTCTCTCTCTCTCTCTCTCTCTCCCTTGGGTTTGTGAATGCCATTTGGGAGGAGGGGATACCGCTCTTTTCAGGCAGCTCCAGCATAGGCTCCTCCTGTGGGGGGTGCTGGAGGCCTGCCACTGGGGGAGGGGCCCCTTTGCTCTGGTCCTGAGCAGTGAGGAGGCTCACAGGATGCTGGATCTGCCCTCCCCACTTCTCCAGCTCCCAGGGCTTCTGAGGTGGGGAGCTCTGGAACCTTCTGGAATATGACTCTGAGCATTTAGGCCATGCCTGGCCCCGGGCACTGTGAGAATACTGGCTAGACTGGTGAAGGTCCTTACCCAGACTTAGATGAGGCCAGACTGACAGTTCCCAACTCCACTCCAAACCTAGACTGGCTCCTACTGCCAGATATGAGCACTGGAAGCCTTGTGACACACTGGGGGCCATGTCACCTCCTCCATCTGTGGCTGGCCCATCAGTGGCTATCTGACCTCTTTCCTCACTCATGCCTACACCTGAAACTGCTGGGTTTAGATGCCCATGTGTCTGTTCTGACTCATCAGTTGCCTGGTATTTAAGAGATGACATTAAACAAATATGTGATCAATTACAGAATATATTTGGAAATAATCTGTTTAGTCCCCCAAGTGCTTCAACGGGAAACCAAATTTCAAGAGGGTGATGCTGAGGACAGGAGAGAGGGCACACAAGAGACGCCCACTCTGACAGGAAGTTCAGGGGTGGTGACTGGGCTTGGCAGAGGATGCTTTTATGGAACAGAAGCTGGGTCTGAGCAGCATCAGCTCTGGGTGCACAAGAAACAAACCTCAAGGTTTATACATTACACATGGACACAGTAAAGCAAAAACAGGGGCCCAAAGAAAGGCTTGCCGAGCACAGAAGAGGCAGGTCACTCCCTCGGAACCTCAAAAAGCTCCTATTGTTTTGGCTTTGCCTGGTGGCAGCCTGACCCCAGAAAGTGGGTTGCCTCTCTAATGAGCATAGATTAGACACCTGGCATGACCATACACTCAACATGTGTAGAATGGGTACCTGGTATGTCCCAGCCACTCTGCCCAGTACTTTACAGGACACATTTGCCCGACTGTCACAAAATGCCCCTGTTGTCCCCACATTACAAATGAAGGAACCGAGACCCAGAGAGGCAACCTCAGTTGCTGAATCAATACTCTGAATCCAGATCTGCATCTGGGCCACACACACGCCTTTGCCACCTGTCCCCTCTCAGCTCTCAGCACCTGTCACAGCAAGTCTGCCTGAGCCCCACCTCTGAGGCTCCATGTCAGCCCAGCTGATAGAAAAGAAGCTGGGGACAGCTGTCTGTCTGCCCTCCCAAGGCAGAGGTGGTGTTGGATCCTCATGGATCACCAGCACCAGGGATGGCAAGAACAGACCCAGGATTGAAACCAGGTCAGTCATGTGACAGACTCAAAGCTGATCTGCACCCTCTACTGCAGTCCTGTTCAACGCCAAAGAGATTCTGGGAATTATAACTGATACATGTGTCCCCAACGTCCTGCCCAATGGACCCTCCACTAGTTCCCTCTCCCTGTGCATGCACGCACGCACACCCATACCATCTTTCTTCTCACAGAGCACTTTACCCCTCATAAGACCCTGGTCTTCAACTCACCCCTCCATGTCTTCTGGTCACATCAGGGATGTCAGGGGTTGTACAATGGGGCCCATGTCTTGTTGGCTCTGGGGACTGTGTGACCAAGTTCAGCTCTGGAAATGGGGAGAAATGGTCATGGTTAGAATTGGGTGACCAGTGTTGGGTGGGGTGGGTGGGGATGGAGGTGGAAGCAAGTTGCTCCTTCTCCCTTGGCTAGCCCAGACACGCTCCGGCTGTCTGCTCCTCAAGGCTGCCTTATGGACCTCACCCTTTCCAGGTTCCAAGCTCATCGAAGGGGAGCAAGTCCACCAGTTGGCAGTGACTGAGGGACATCTCCCCATCTGTGGCTGGCATGGGCTGTGAGGGCATGTGGTGGGATGGTCATAGTGTGTACTCTGAGTGGGGGAGATAGGGAGGGAGGGGAAAGGGAAGAGGGAGAGAGAGAGGGAAAGGGAGAGAGAGCCCTTCCTCCATAAGGAGCCTACCTTTACTAGTTTCTGCTTCTCCATCTATCCACACGCTCATCTATCTATCTATCTATCTATCTATCTATCTATCTATCTATCTATCTATCTATCTATCTATCCATTTATTTGCCAGTTTTTACTTTGAGGTAGTCATTACTTCAGAGGAGTTTGCAAAGAAATACACAGAGAGGCCCCGGGCCCCTTTCTCTAGCTACATCTGAAGTTCACATCTTGCATATCCACAGCTTAGCATCAAAACCAGGTGAGTGACCTTAGACACTTCTTAAGGCTTACTCTCGTGACAGCAGCTGCACAACACGCCTGTGTGTGGATTCATGTCACCAACACCAGTCAAGACACAAAACTGCCCCGCACCACAAGCCTTCCTTGGTTTCGTCTTTACAGTCACCCCATTCCATCCCCTCCTCATCCTGCCCTGGGTGTAGAATTCTGTTCAACAGTGATATGAAGGACATAAAGCCAGGCACTAGGTGAACTTTCTGAACCTAGCCTTTTTGTTTCACTCAGGATAATTCTTTGGAGACTGATTTAGATTTTATTATGCATGTGTGTGTGTGTGTGTGTGTGTGTGTGTGTGTGTGTGTGTGTGTGTGTGCGCGCGGCGCGCGCGCGCGCGTGCGTGCGTGCGTGTACATGCACAAGAGAGCATGTGTGCAGAGGCCAGAGAAAAATATCTGGTTTTATCACTTTCTACCTTATTCCCTTGACCCAGTCTCCCACTGAATCTGGAGCTGGGTTGACAGCCCAACATTTGTTCTGTCTCCACCTTCTTCAAGGCTGAGTTACAGGCATGTGTGTAACCGTGCTTGGTTTTTAATATGGGTACAGGGATTTGAATTCAGGTCCTCACGCTTACACAATAAGCCCTCTCCCTTGTTCTGTAGTCTAGGCTTTACATGGATCAGTTGTTGACTGTGAATGGGTGTGCCACAATTTAAGCATTTACTGTTTAAGGCTATCCACACTATTATTCCACATTGGAGAAATCATTGTGAATAATAACACACTGCCATGAAAAGTCGTGTAAAGTGTTTTATGTGCAGGCCAGTCAACACACATTTCCATTTATTTGTGATCAATGTTCTCAAGTAAGAGTGGTGGGTCAGATGGTGGAGGTGCAGTTTTGAATGCAATCTCTAAACCACCCTATAGAGTGGCTGTCTTGTGTTACATTCCTGAGTGGATGCCTGAGTGACCCAGCCTTTTGCCAATTTCATCAGTGCCTACCGGTGCCATCATTTTCCAGGTCAGCCATTCTGATGGAGTGTGCTGCCATCGGCTGTGGTTTTCATCTGCATTTGCCTAATGGCCAGCCGTCCTGGGCTTCTTCTCATCTGTGCTTTGCTGACTGAGCATCATCTTCAGAGGAGTGTCTCTATGCATTTTGTTCAGTATCTAATTGACTTGATTGATGGATTGAAAAAGTCTTACATTTATTTTGTGTGTTGAGTGCCATGTGAAGGTCACAGGGCAACTTGAGAGAGGCAACTGGATCCTAGAGATCAAACTCAGGTCCTCGCTGGCCCTGATATTTTTTAACTGTTAAGTTCTATGTTTATGCTAGGCATTAGAATTTCATCGCCCAATCATGGATGCCATTTCTCTCCAATATTGCCTGAATTTCAGTCTTCAGTTTTCAGTAGTTTATGTGTTGCTTTAGAGTAGATTGCTTTGGGTTCATACTACTTGGGATTTGTTGAGATTCTTGGCTCTTCAGAGGTGTCTGTGGTGTGTGTGTGTGTGTGTGTGTGTGTGTGTGTGTGTGTGTGTGTGTGTGTGTGTGTGAATTGGGGAGCATTTTCAGCCATTACTTATTCAAATACTAATACTTTGCAAGAGTCTTGTTAATTGTCCCACAGGGCCCCAACTCTCTGTGGACATTTTCCCCCCTGACATTTTCTCTTTGTTATTTCAATCAGGCAATTTCCATCATTCTGTATTCCAATTTAATGATTTTTTCTTCAATCCTTTCTAGTCTTATAAAATTATAAAAGCACATCCACTGAGGTTTTTTTTTTTTTTTTTTTCAGGAGCACTTTTCAGTTCTAAAATTCCATTTGATTTCTATTCTTTTCTGACAATTTAAAAGTTTGATTCCAGTGGTCAGAGCAGTTCCACGAACTGTTTATACTGGCTACTGTGAAATCCATGTTAGCTGTTTCTGGTATCTCTGCCATCTGGGTTGGCATTTGTCAATGGCCCTTTTCCACTGAGCCAGACTTCTTCCTGGTGCTTCTGATACAAATGATTTTCCCTGGAAACCTAACACATCCTGAGACTCATTCAAACCTCCCATCTCAGCTGGTTTCTCTGTCCTATTCCAGCAGATGCAGGGGGACCACATCTACCTTTTCCAGTCTGTCTCTACTGGTCAGGGGTCCTTGATGATGGTGAGTGGGGTTCGGGATCCCTCTAGTTGGAAAGTTGGAGTCCTTACAGACCCCCATGCACTTTCTTCTGGTGCCACAGGAGTTAAAGAGGGGTCTAGTGTTGTTTCCCTCCACCCCCACCATGGAGCTGACAGTCCTGGTCCCTGCCTTCCCTGACACCACCTCAAGTGTGTCTGGGTGATTTTGACCTTCCTCCTTATAGCCCACTGATGGTGGAGGTCCCATCCCCCACTCCATGTTTCTTGGTGATTGGCTGGTGGCAGAGCAGCCAGCGTCTGGAGTATGTTCTTGAGTTTTGCATTCTTTAGGGCAAATGGGCTGTTGGGTGTGGCTATTGCCAAGGCCTCAATTCTAGCTTCTTCAGTTCTGATGCTGTGATAAATTTGGCCCTGGAAAGACCAGAGTTTCCACTGTGCAATCTTAGGGTCTTGTCCACCCTTGGCCAGCATGTGCTCCTCCTTCACACACCAGTCTTCTAGCTATTCTGAATGGCAGGGGCTTTCATCTGTTCTCAGTGAGAGGATTGTGGATAGTGAGCAACTCCATGCCTAGTTTTCCAGAATTCTCTTCATGTTTCTCTCTCTCTCTCTCTCTCTCTCTCTCTCTCTCTCTCTCTCTCTCTGTGTGTGTGTGTGTGTGTGTGTGTGTGTGTGTGTGTGTGTGTGTGTGTTTCCCTCTTTAGCCTGGACTGACTTAGAACTCTTTATGAAGTAGAGGCTGGACTTGAACTCATGGCAGTCCATCTGCGTCAGCCTCCCCAGTGCTGAGATTATAGGCATGTGCCACCACACTCCAGTTCATCTTAACACTGTTAATCCAGTCTTATGTTCAGGAATCCTGCCATGTTTGTGGGCTCCCAGCTTTCCACGGGGTGCAGGAAAGGCCTTCCATTCAGTCAGGAGACAAAGGGACACTGGGGCCTCTGAGGCATTTTTATTCAGAGCTGATGACATGATGCTTGGTGGCTTGGAGCAAACCCACAAAGTTGCAGAGTTGGTGAATACTAGAAACCCAGATTGGAATCATTTTCAGGGGCTCAAGGTCCAGCCCTGCTAGGTCTCTGTAGGGAGCATGAGGACCCAGGCAATGCTGACCCCCCCTTGTGCAGTGAGGCCACACATTATGAAAGTCTTCTCAGGAGCCCAGCCATGCTGTGTCCTAAGTCTAAAACTGAGCTAGACAAACTCTTCTTTACACCCTACTGGCTCCAACAGAAAACAGACTCCATGCAGTCCCTACTGGCCACATGCGGATCATGTGACTTCAACCCTATACATTTCTGGGGTTCTGTAAGCAACCAAGATCTGCTCTAGGTTGTCTATTTTCCCCCCTAAGCCCATGTGCTTCATAACTTCATTGCCAACTTGACTAGACTTAGAATCACCTAGGGACACGACCCTGGGGGTTTTCTGTAGGGCTTTCCCATAAGGTTTAATGGAAGACACAGCAAGCGCCACCCTGAATGTGGACAGCACCACCTCACTGGCTGGGGTCCCGAACAGAAAACAAAGGAGGAAGTGAGCTGAGCACCAGGGTTTCCCTCTCTGCTTCCTGACTTTGGGTGCAATGTGACAGCTGTCTCTCTTTCTGTGACACTTTTCCTCCCATTGTGGACTGGATCCCTAAATGATGCTTCCTTCTTTAGTTGCCTTTGTTGGGTGTTCTGTCACAGCAACAGAAAGGTAACTGGTGTGGCTGTTGATTCTCCAAGCATTTTGTGTCCTGGGAGAGCTCCCAAGGCCTTTCAGAGGTCTCAGAGCAAACAAATCCCAGAGTGACTGTCTCAGTCAGGGTTTCTATTGCTGCAAAGAAACACCATGACCAAAGAGTAATGGGGAGGAAAGCGTTTATTCCACTTACACCTACACAGCACTGTTCCTCACTGAAGGGAGTCAGGGCAGGAACTGAAACAGGCAGAATTTTGGAGGTAGGAGCTGATGCAGAAGCCATGGAGGAGTGATGCTACTGGCTTGCTTCCCCTGGCTTGCTCAGCCTGCTTCCTTATAGAATCCAGGACCACCAGCCCAGGGACAGCCCCACCCACAAAAGCTGGGGGCCCTCCCCCATCAATCACTAATAGAGAAAATGCCATATAGCTGGATCTCAAGGAGGCATGTCCTCAGTTGAGGCTCCTTCCTCTCTGATGACTCTAGCTTGTGTCAAGTTGACACACAAAACCAGCCAGTACAGTGACACAAACATACTGTGTGCCATTTTCACTGACAATAGTTGAACAGCAATGTTGAATGAAAACCCTAGAGGTTTAGCACAAAGCCAAAGTGGGCGGTGTGTATTAGGGCCACTGTATTTTTCACTGTCACACATGTGAGTGTCCTGGACACAGCAGTAAGAATGGTTGGTTTTATGAGCTTTCCACACTTGAGGACACAGTGGGTGACATACAATACTTGCCTCTGGTGGCTGAGGGAGGAAAGCATATGCTTAGTGCTTCACATTGCTGGCTGATATAGCAACTGTTTTCATGGAACACCATTTAAAGGCAAATAATTGGCAAGTTAAATAGGTAACATGGCTATTTAACTTGGGAGTGTGGCAGGCAGTTTCTTCAAAATGTCCCCAGTGTACTCATCTCTACAAAGAAAGCAATGGAGAGCACTGGCTATCCAAGATAAGAATCTAAACTTGCAAAATGAAAAACTTTGGGAAAACTTGTACCTGCCACTGTGAGCTTGATGTTTCTCTTAAGAAGCAACAGGCATGACTTTTTAGAACCGAGACTATATGATAAAATGTGTGTACAAATGCTTGAGGGTATACCACTCAATGAACAAGGTGTAATGTTGCAAAACAGCATGGGCAAAGGAGTCATGAGGTGATGAGTCACCTGGTGGGTGGCTCAGTGGGTAAAGACACTGGATGCTTACTTAGTCGGGTGATCTGGGTTTGACTCCTGGAGCCTACATAAAGGTGGAAGGAGAGAGCCGAGTTCACAAAATTGTCCTTTGATTTCTACATGTGTCCACCTGAAAACCTGAAACTCAAAATGCTCTCTAAATGGAAACTACTGTAGTTTCCCCCCCAAAACTTTTAGATTTTGAGTTTCTGATGGTCACACGGAGGTGCTCAGCCAGTAAGAGCTCTGTGCATTCTGAAGCCAGGAAAACTCTGACCTTGGACTATGTTTGGTCCCAAGCCCTTGGAGAAGGGTGCTCAGTGTGTATGATGGCCTCAGCTCCTTCACTCTCTTTGATGATGCTGTCTGCTGGGCAGGGGGCTGAATCATGTTTCTCCCAAATGCAAATGAGCACAAACACCAAGACCTCAGAATGTGGTTATATTTGGAAAATGATTTTTTAAAAAACATTATTTATTTATTTATTTATTTTTACTTGTGTTTGAGTGTCTGATGAGTGTGAGCCTGTGTAAAACACAGCACACACGAGGAGGTTAGAAGACAACTTTTGGGGAGTCGGCTCTTACCTTCTACAGTGTCTTTTGAGTCAGGGTCTCTTTGTTTCTGCTGTTGTACTATATACCTGAGCATCTAGCCTATTCTCCTATCTTCATTCATGCCCACCTCATCACACTAGGGCTGGGACCACAGGAACATACCATTGTTTCTTATACTCCAGGCATTGATCATGGGTTTATATTACTGATTCTTACGCTGTTGGCATCAACACCAGGCATTCAGGCCTGTGTGAATAGCACCTTTACCTGCTGAACATTTCTCTGGCCCCTGGTTTGATATCTGAGTCACAATATCACTATGTAGCTAAGGCTAGCCTTGAACCCACCACCTTCCTACCTCAACTTGCTGAGATTACAGGCATGTGCATGCAGTGGGTGCAACAATGCTCTTAAAGAAACAATTAAGTACAATGAGGAGCAAGCTAAAGTGAAAAATGCAGAAAATAAAAATAAATAGGATTTCAGCTTATAAGACACCAACTAGAATCTTACTGTGTGCACTGTCTAGAAAGAAGACATGATGGTTAAAAAAAATGTAGAGTCCCTCCAGATGCTAATACTGGTAAGGCGAAGGTTTTGTTTGGTTCTACAATAATGCCTCTGATTCTCTATATTCTGTAGTAAATATAGCATCTAGGAAAACTCATTTGCACACAGTACTTCTGTGCTGGGAAACCAGATATACAGCCCTTGCCCTATGAATGGGGCTATCTTCCATGCCCACATTCTATTCACCACAAGTGAATAGTGCCTGGGAGCTGAAGTTTGGGATCCAGCAGGAAGATGCCCCCTTCCCTATCCTGTCCCAGATCATACTCCCCTGGAATCTTCACCCCCAAGTCCGTCTGTCTAGCCTGAGACCTCAGGTGGAAGCAAGGAGCTGGCTGGGTCTCAGGTCACAGCCTAGTGGCTGTCAGCCACCCGTCTCGCCACCTACTGGGCCCACTTGGACACAATAACTTCTGTACCTTGGACAGCTCCATCCCACAGGCCCAGGGACTGTCCCATTTCAAAAAGATCTGCTCTCTCAAAGCACCTGCTTCTTCTCCCTGAGGCTTGCCTGCCCTAGTCTATGAGTGGGGAGCCTGAGTTCCTTCAGAAGGCTGCATATCCCACAGTGCACAGAGAGACCCAGTAGGACTGGAGCTGAGGCTGTAGGCTCCTACACCAGGCGATGCAAGCTGGTCCGAGCCCCAGACCCACTGTCCCTCTCTGTGAGCCCTATCCTCTTCTGAAACATCCTCTCTTGAGTTGAAAATAGCCCCTGAGCCATCTGCTGCACACCAACTCAGAGGCAGAAATGGTGCCTGCTCTGGGGATTGAACACCCCAGCACTCTGCACGGCTGGGGCTGGCTGATCTACATGTGGGAAAGGAGAGAGGCTAGGCTCCATGGTTGGGGGCTGAGCACCCTGGGCACAGCTCTCACAGCGGATGTTAGAAAAAAGCAGGTGTTGGGAGCTCACAGCCTTGGATTCCGGAAATGACTGCTTTTAGGCTTCCCGGCCTTGGGCAAGACGTCATTTTCCCACCAGAAGCCTCTGAGCCCTTTCAGATCTGTTGAAGTCACATTGTATGGCTGTGTGTCATGGGGGCGGAGGAGCTGCCTGAACATTCCCGGGAACTTCTGGGTTTGACAATAATTCATGGGAAGAGAGAAGTCATAAAACCTGGCTGTCCTGGGGTCACCCCACTCCCAGGTTCCCATCAACATTAAGAACACCATTCCCTTATCAGTGAGACCTGGAGATTCACACCTTCCTAAGAATTCTTGGGCCTGCTGTTTCCCTCATCTTACAGAAAAGGAAGCCTCAGAGAGGGAGTGTGAGTGGTCTGAGGCCACACAGCTGGTCCAGGCCTGTGCTCCCAGTCAACTGTTCCTTGGAACTTCTGAATGCTTGCTCTCAAGGAAGCTACAGACATGGACTTTGCAACACCTCCCAGGGAAACTGAAGCCCCCTGTAAGGTGAAACCCTCTTGTGCTAAATCTGAGAAAGAATCAACCCAGGAAACACATTCAGGTGGGGCATTTGCAGAGCGTGTTCCTGGCTGTATAAAATAAAACAGAGCACCTTAGCAGGAAGTCTGGGAAAGTTGGTGTCCTCCATGTGTCTGACTTCTGCTTTGAAGGGAGGCCAGCCTCAGAGCTACCCTGCAGCCATGTGTCCTGGGACCAATGGCTCCCTTTTAATGTGATGGGTTTGAACGAGGCATCCCCATTGTTCTCAGTGTTCCATGTTCCTGGAGGGACCTGCAAGCTGGATACCCAGGATCCCATTCCTTAGGCTCTCAGTTGTATCCTAGTTCCTGGCACTCTGTAGGACCACATTATCCTGCAGATGGTGAGGGAACTCCCAGGAACTGGTTCCATGAGTGCCCATTCTGTATCACCCATGGAGTACTGGGCAAAGACTCCACAGGGCACCAAACATGAAGGGCTTAGTGTGCACCAAGGACAGCTCTCCAGGACTGTGCAGCCTGGGGATATGGCTCAATTATAAAGTGCTCACCATGCACGCATGAGAAACAGAGTTTGTTTCCCAACACCCACATTTAAAAAAAGCCTGGCATGGCAACATGTACCTGTGATGTTAGTGCTGAGGAAGCAGGGCCAGGAGAATCCTGGAGCTTACTGACCAATCAGTCTATCTGAACTGGCAAGTTCCAGACTCAGCAAGAGACCCTGTCTCAAAAATAAAGATGGAGAGTGATTGAGAAAGACACGTGACATCAACCCCTGGCTTCCATATGTACATACATATGTACACACACACACACACACACACACACACACACACACACACACACACACACTCATAGTAGTGTGGAACTGTGACAGAAACCAGAGATGTATGGTGTGTGACCACAGAGCAGCAGGCAGGGGCCACTGCACACCCACATCTCCATCACTCCTAGCAGGTACTACTTCCCAGCCCAGCCCTCCACCTATGGTGGGTAGTGTTAGGAACTGGTACATAAAAGGTCGGCTTGCCTTGGGTGAGAACACCATGAGCTATGGGCTTATACTATTGTCTCAGTTAGGGTTTCTATTGCTGTGAAGAGACGCCATGAGCACAGTAACTCTTATAAGGAAAACATTTAATCGTGGTGGCTCACTTACAGTTCAGAGGTTTAGTACATTATCAGCACGGCTGGGCCTGGCAGCCTGCAGGCAGACATGGTGCTGGAGAGGTAGCTGAGAGTTAAACATCTTGCACAGGCAGCAGGAAGTGATCTGTCTCACTGGCTGTGGCTTGAGCATATACGAGACCTCAAAGTCCACCTCCACAAAGACACACTTCCTCCAACAAGGTCACACCTACTCCGACAAGGCCACATCTCCTAATAGTGCCACTCCCTTTAGGGACATTTTTTCTTTCAAATCACCACTACTAGTTCTCACCATACCCCAGTGTGCCAAGCTTCAAATGGCCACAGTGGAAAGCAAGTGCTTGGTGACACATTTGCCCCTGTCTGGCCTTTCTCTCCTTCCAGTCTCCCTTGGCCTTGTCCATGAACCCTAATGTCAAGAATGGTTTCTATAAAATATAGGCTGAAGACAAGATCAAAGATGGCTTCTGAGAGATCTTGGCCTGAGACATGGAGGTGTCAGACTGTCCTCTTAGTAATCAGAAGTGGCTAATGACCAGAAGGCTGGTTTTGAATCTAGTCCCACTTTACCTCAGAGACTTTACTTCAATCCTTACACACAATAGGAAGTAATAACTAAGGGCAAATATGATTGTGGAGGAATATTAACCAGTCGACCCATCCATACCTTCATTCTTTCATTCACTCATTCACTTAGCCAAGGGCTTTTTAAAAGATCTATTTTTATTTTTAATTATTTGTGTATGTGTCTCTATCTGCACGGGAGTATGCGCATTTGAGTACAGGTACCCACGGAGGCCAGAAAAGTGTGTCTAGACTTCCCCTGTGGACCATGATCGGTCACCTAAGGGAGGATCAGATAGTACTTTCGGAGAAGGCTTTGGGACAGTAACCAGACTCACAAGTGCCTGTGATGATATCTTGCTTGTACAAATAAAACCTGTCTGAAGATCAGAGGATGGAGCATGCCACTAGCTAACCATAGAGTTCTGGAGGTCTGTGCAGACAGACAGGAAGGAGATGGCTGAGTACAGATAGGAAGTGAGATGGCTGGGTGGAAGAAGCTATAAGTGGGAAGAAACAGGAACTCACTCTCTTGTCTGCTGAGAAGCTGAGGAGGTAAAGGTGGCTTTGGTTTTCTCCTCCTTCTCTCTGATCTCTCAGCATTTTCCTCTATATCTGACTCCGGGTTTTTATTACTTAGACCAATTAAGAACTCCCTTTACAAGTGTATATGGTGCCTAACCCGTGTGACCTATCCCATGGCAAGTGCGAGGCTAGACTTGAGAACATAATAAATGGGCAAAGCTGTCATATTTAGCAAGTCATATTACTTAGGCCAGAGGTAAACAGCTGTGGGGTGCAGATTAAAATTTATGCTTTATTTTCCTCCCTCTCTTTCCCCCTTCTTTCTTGCCTCCCCATTCCCCTTCTTGCTAGGTCCTATGGAGCACTCTTAGGATATATGAGTGACATAGATTCTGCTCTTGGAGCCTGGGGATGACAGATAAGTGAAAAGCACAAAACAGAATGGGGAACCAATTCCAGCTCAGTGGTCAGGGCCCCGAAGCTGATCCTGCCCAATGACCAGGAACTGAGAAAGGGAATCACCTGGTCCCAACAGTAGAAGTCACCAGCTCAAGGCACAGCCTGGCTTTTCTCTGGTTGAGTCAAGTAAGCCTGTAGCCCAGTAAGAAAAGGTCAGGTTGCAAATTTCATATGTGTTTCTAATATCCTGCTATGGTGTCACACAGTGTTAAAAGCCTCCAGACCTTGATGACAATCACTTACACACTAAGAGAAGTCAGGAAGTCAGCCTGAGGGAGTCTTATGATTGGACAGGCACAGGAAACAGAGGCTAGGAAGACTCTGTGGACAGAGAGACCAGAAAGCAGAGAATAATAAAAGGAAAAGATGCCCACTATAATAGGAGGCCATGAAACACAATTACATCTGAGTAATCTCAGCCTGCACTGAGACTCACAGCAGACACCTTGCTGGAGAGTCAAAACCATGCCAAAACATAAAATATTTCATTTTACTGTGGAATATATGTTTTCAATGTTCCCTGAGGCAAAGTTAACTGTTTTTTCTTCTTTTTAACACAGAAACAAACAGGACCTTAAATTTATAGACCATTCCCTCTTTCAGAAAGTACATTTTTCTCCACACAATACTTTATGGGGAAAGGGCCAGTGTGATCTGAGGCATGCAGGTTTCTTTCTTATCTTTTGATGATAAACTTTTGCCCCTTCCGGAACACATTCTTCCATGCCCATGGAATGTAACAAAAGCACATGGTTCTGAGAAAGTCCAACTTTACAAAACCCACATTCAGACTTGGCATGTCCATTTCAGGCTCCTTGGCTACCTAGCTGCTAGCATCATATGGTCCTCTGGTCACAGAAAGAGGCATTGTCACTCCCACATCTACAGAGTCAGTTGTAGATGAGGTTTCGACAGTAGAAAGTTATGCTGGTGAGGTCACTGTGCCATCTTGGGCAGGGGGCATTCACAGCACTTTGGGAGACACAGATGCTGCAAGTCTCAGTCAGCAAGGCCTAGGGCTGTGCAGATACTCCAGGTAGTCCAGCTTGTTGATATGGCAGGCCACAGTCCCTATGACTGATGGGTACAGCCTTCTCAGGCACAACAGGGCTGTGCAGGCTGCCCCTCCCTCCCCTCCTTTGCTAACCATGTAAGCACACTTCACCCAAATGACTGTGGAGCTTTGCTATTCCCTGCATGCAGTCACTCTGGACCCTGATTCTTGAGCCATGGGTCGAGTGAGAATACTTGCTGAGGAGCAGTGAGCAACTGGGGAAAGACAGAACCCTTAGCAAAGCAGGCAGCTTGGTTTCCAGTGTGGCTAGTCATTGACACACACCTGTGACACCTGACACACATGATGGGTGCAGTAGAGTAAGGGACAGAGGTGTCAGGCTCAGCATCAACCTTGTGAAGACTGTCCTCAGCTGCAGTCCCTTTCTCCTTGACCGAGTCCCAGGGCTTCACGGCCCTGGAAGCAATTCAGTTTCATGTAAAGACATTTCCCCATTTAGCTGGTGAGGTAGCTCAGCAGCTAAAGGCACTTGCTGCCAAGCTGGAAGACTTGAGCTCCATCCCCTGGATACACATGGTGGAAGGAGATGAACCCCTACCCACAAGTTGTTCTCCAAATGCACACAGTGGTATGTAAACACCCCACCCTCATGAATGCATACAGATACTAAATCAACCAATTGAATAACAGATCTTGTAACAAACACACTTTCCTGCTTGACACTAATAAACTTAGAAATAAACTTCCCTTTCTTTAAAAATTCTTTTTAGTGTGTGTGTGTGTGTGTGTGTGTGTGTGTGTGTGCGCGCGCGCACACACATGGAGGTCAGAGGATAACTTTGAGGAGTCTGTTCTTCCTCCCACTATCTATGTAGGTCCTGGGGATCAAACTCAGGTCATCAGGCTTGGCGGCACACGTCTTTACCCACTGAGCCATCTCTTTAGCTCTCTTTTCTGCTTCAGATATCAGCATTCAGCCCTCCCACCAGTCATTAGCTAAGAGCTACTCACGACTATTTTGTTCAAGAAAAGAATCAAATGTAACAAATTTACCTGTTCTGTTTCTTTTCCATTCCTGATCATGCCTGGGCTGGCCAGTGGAGAGCTAAGGGTGCATAGCTGTCCCTGGGGTATCCGGGCCAGGCCACCCCCAACATGCCTTATTTTCCTCACCTGTTCAAGGCTGGACCTAGCCTCTGCCCGAGCTGCTGGGAGCAGAACAGGGGTCTGGCCAGGCCAGATGTCTGAGGCCTTGGGCAAATGGAAGTTGTTAACATGCATTGCCTTTTAACAATGGCAAAGGTTACATAAGGAAATGTAGCTGTGCCTATTGCAGCCTGCGTCCCAGCTTTTCTGTAGAAGTGATTTTGAACAATGTCAGAAGTTGCATAAGGCCCCTCCCGGCACCTGCCACGGGCTGGGCTCTGGCTTTCTGGGAGCTTGCCTGCAGCGGCAGCTCTGCAGCAGAGGAAGGAACACCCTACCCACAGTCCGCCTCGGTGCCAGTGCCGGGTGACTCAGCTCATGGCAGGGGCGTGGGTGGGAAACCACTTAGGTAGCACCAGGGAATCTGACAGCTTTGCCCCATGGAGTTTGGTAAAGAATGGGTGAGGGGGGCCCTGCTCCCCACTGTACAGTGATCTGGGCTTGGGAAAACAGCTTCATCAAGCTGAGCCCCTCAAAGGGGATGTGGCTAGATGCCAAGCTTGGGGAAGAAGGTGGCTGTCCTAGTTTGCTTTCTATTGCTGTGATAAACAGCATGACCAAAAGCAACTTGGGGAGGAGAGGATTCATTTCATTGTATAACTTACAGCCCATCATGACAGAAGGCAGGGCATGGTTTTGAGGCAGGAGTTGAAGCAGAGACCATGGAGGAATGGTGTTTACAGGCCTGTTCCCTTTGGCTTGCTCAGTTTCTTTCTAATGCCACCTGGGACCACCTGTCCAGGGGTGGTACCACCCAGGATGGACTGGTCATTGTCACATCAATCATTAATCAAGAAAATGCTGCACAGATATTAGATAATATCTAATATAATAGAATCACTTTCTCAATTCAAATCCCTCTTCACAGATGACTCTTGTGACGAGTAGAAAAACAACAACAAAAACCAGCTAACCATCACAGGAGCCTTGTTGAGTTTTTCACTAAAGCTGGTTCTTCTCAGACTGAGGGGCCTCCTATCCATTCCTTACAATCAGATCACAACACCAACATCCTGCAGAGCCACCTGCCCAGCCAAGTCTGCTGTCTGTGGCAGGCTATGAGACAGGGTCCCAGGTATGACAGGCTAGCCTCAAATTCCATATACAGTCAAGGATGACCTTGAACCTCTGATCCTCCTGCTTCCACCCAAATAATCCTGAGTCGACAGTCTTGGAACATCATACTAATTTATGTGGTGCTGGGAATCAATCCTAGGGCTTTTAGCAAGCTAGGCAAATACTCTATCAGTGAAGCCACACCCCCAGCCCAGTCCAGCTAAGACCAGAATGCTGCTTTTCTGTTTTGTTTCATTGAATCCTCGGAACCATCCTGACTTACCCCACTTTACAGATGGAGAAGCTGAGGTAGGGGTTGCCAGGGCTATGTAGCAGAGCTGAGGTCTCAGCTCAGAGGTGTTTCTTGGATTCTAAAATGGGTCAGAAGTCCCCCTCTGTGTGGTCTGGGGGACATGTCTGTATGTCTATACTCAGGAGGTTGCTGGGGTCATTCACAGCTCGGGCTGAAGTGCCATGTTGGACAGCAGCCATTGTTTAAAAGAGTCTTTGAGTGCAGCCTGTCTCCTTTGCAGATGGTCCTGTGAAGCAGGCATTAGCACAATATTCAAGCTTGCAGGAGAGGAAGGAAGAAGTGGAGCCTGAACTGGTTCCCAAGGCCACAGCTCTCCAGGTCCTGTGACCTTCAGCTCCCGTCTGTGCAATGGGGACATATTAGAATCTCACCCTCAGATGACGTCAGGGTTAAATGAGGTAACACAAGGGAAGTGTTTTAGAGACTGCGAAATGCCACCAGCATACTGAGGAGTATTATTACGGACTAAAATAGCTTGGTGGGGACGAGCAGGGGAGGTTCTGGATTCCATCCTAGATGTCTACAAAGTACTTAGGCACTTTCTTCCCAGAACTCAATGCTTCAGAAATCAAGGACCAGGTCTGGCCTGCCTCAGTTTCCCCAGTGCCTAGCTCCAGCTATGACCCAGAGAAGGTCTCCCAAAATATTTGGGTTGATTATTTTAGATTAATTCAGGACCAAGGAAGGCAATGGAGGGAAGGATAATGGGACCAAGGACCGGCAATGGCCTCGGGGTGGGTGATTCTCTCACTGGGGAGCCTTGAGAATGGCAAGGACACTTTTAAGGGTCTTGATAAACAGGAGTTATATATAGTCACACTACTTGGTGCTCCTTATGTCTGTCACCCACTGAGTGGGTGAAGCTGAGGCCTGGGGAGGTGTTCAGAGCTGGGACGAGCCTCAGGCTCCTTTCCCTGCATGGTAGACTTGCTCAGGAAAGAAGGTCTGCTGCTCTAAGTGGGTGTGGCTCTTTGCAAGTGCCCTGGAGACGGAACTGGGCATTTATCAAGATAAGGGAAACTTTCCGTTGGGTAAATATCAACACTTCTGGGCCCGTTACTAAGGGCTTGAGCGGTTGCTAGGCTGCCAGCTGACCTCATGAAGGGCCATTGTTTGGTGCTCAATAAGCAGCCTTGAGTGACATTCTCCAGTTCCCAAATCCCAGGGGCCCCTGGGGTTCTGTGAAAGGAAGCAAGAGATTATAACTTAGCAAAGCAGTTGGTTGACAGAACCATGCTTGTTCCTGGGGTACTGTGGGTGTGGGGCGTAGCTTTTCAGAGCAAAGTACATAAAGATTTGAGTGTCAGTGAGAGGGTAAGCATCATGGCCACTGGTGATAGAGGTGCCCTGGGAATAAAGAATTCACTCCAAGTCCAGCACCTGACCTTTTGTAAGCCTCTTGGACACACATCACCTCACCACTTTCAAAGTGGCCAGAAGAGGTGACTGATGGCCTTGGTGACCTCCTCACTCCACAGTGGGGGATGTTGGGGTCCACAGGGACCAGTGTGCCCAAGGCCTCAAGACATTTTTGACTTCTGGGTGTGGCAGGCAGAAGTGATGCTGCCCCAAGATGCCCATAGACAAATCCCACAACCAGGAGCCCACTACACCCAATCAGAGCTGACTTCCAATGAGAGGCAGATGGGTGAGGTCATGGAGTCTGCATAGTGGAAACAGGGAAAGGGATGCTCAGGTTAGGTCTTGAGTGGCCCAAGCCCATGGGTTAGAGGCTTGGTTCCTGGGGTGGAGACACTATTGGGTAGTGGTGAGAATTTAAGAGATGAGGCTGTATGGAAGGCCTTAGGTCAATGGGGTGCACCCTTGAAAGGGACAATGGGGTCCTGGTCTCATCTTTGCTTCTGTCTGGGACTTGAGCTGTTTTTCTCTGCCATATGCTCCCAACAGGATGCACTGATACCCTAGCCCACACCCATGCCCCAAGGAAACTCAGTTAAGCTGGACCATCTGAGAACATGAGTCAAAACCATCCTTTTCCATTGGTGTTTGACCAATGGATGTAGCTGAGCACTCT
The DNA here is from genome assembly GCF_003668045.3 of Cricetulus griseus. Lineage (NCBI taxonomy): Eukaryota > Metazoa > Chordata > Mammalia > Rodentia > Cricetidae > Cricetulus > Cricetulus griseus. The sequence goes on along the minus strand of NC_048601.1, from coordinate 30,852,612 downwards.
ATGATGAGTCAGGGGCCCCAGGAGCTGGAAATGGCTTCTTTCCAGTTTCCATAAGAAGCAGCCTTGTCCTGATGGTGGCTTGCAATAATTTCTGACCTGGACCCATTGAGGTTGAGTCACTAGGCTTGTGGTCATTTCCTTTAGCCACCATGGGAAATGGATGTGACATGGTTAGAAGTATGTAAACCACCATCTATCAGCTCCTAGAACTAAATGAAGAGGATTTTGGAGGACAAAGTGTCTTGAGGCTGTAAAGCAAGTGACACAGACTGGGAAAGACTTCTGGGGCTGGGGTTGGGGGAGGTGACCATTGCATCAGGGTGCTAAGACGGACTGCCTGCTTTCAAATGAGGGGGGACCTGGATGTCACTTCTCTGTCCATCCTTCCTCACCCATCCTCATCTGGGCCTGGTTCTGACCTGGCTTCTCTCACAGGCTGTGGCAGGCAGGTAGAGGCCCATTGCTTGACAATCAGGAAGGTCTTCTATGCTCCACTAAGCAGTCCTGAGCCATGGATCTGCTTTCCTTGTGGAGTGGTGAGGACAGCATGGGAGCACACACAAGGCACACAAATCCTGTCTGTCATCCCTTTCTCTAAGCCAGGCCAGGTCCCGTCTTCTGCAGCAGTTTCCTCTGCTTCCAAGGGCTTTGTGCCTAGGCAAGCATTGCCACATGGAATGTGCATGGTGAATGCCTGCTTGGGGGCTGCAGGACCTCACCTGCTGTGCCTCACTCCTCTTGCAAAAGGTGGCTCCTCAGCATCCCTGAGGGCCCAGACCCAAGTCTATCTCCTCTAGGCAGCCCAAAGCTGGCTGTGCAGGGTATGGGGAGTAATGTGGGTGACTACACATCAGGTAGGAATAAGACCCTCAGGAGGGGATTTCTCTAGGTAGCTGGGATGGTTAATATTGATAGGTAGGATCTAGAACAGTGGTTCTCAATCTTCCTGATGCTGCGACCCTTTATACAGTTCCTCATGTGTGGTGACCTCCCCCCCTCAACCATCATATTATTTTGTTACTACTTCTAACTATAATTCTGTGAAATTGTATTCTGCCACTGTCATGAGTCATAATGTAAATATTTGATATGCAGGTCATATGATATGTACCCCTAAAAGGATTGGAACCCATAGATGGCCGATCTAGAATGACTAGGAGACACACCTCTGGGCAAGCCTGTGAGGGTGTTTCCAGAGAGATTTGACTGAGGATGGAAGGCATGCCCTGAGTGTGGGTGGCACCATGCCATGGGCTGAGGAGTGCTGGCACTCTCTCTCCACTTCCTGACTACAGGTGCAATGTGACCAGCCATCCCCATGCTCCTGCCATCATGCCGTCCCGCCAGGGTGGACTGTATCCTGGAACTGTGAGTCATAATAGAGTTATCCTAAGTTACTTTCTTCAGGTATTTTACTGAAGCCATGACACAAGAAACTAGTCCAGACATGGGGGGTGATAGAGCTGTCTGGGAACAGCCAGCATGGCCTCTGTGTTAGAGGAAGGAATGGGCCAGTGTCTCCAAGCATGACTTTACAGGGCAGACCAGATAAATCACAAGATCGAGGAAGACATTTTCGGGGGAGGAAGCAGTGAGGGTGGACCTTTCTGGCTGCACTGTGCCTCAGCATGGTCAAGAGATTACAGGGAACACACAGTAGGTGCTCAGAAAACTATAAGGAACTGGAATGTCATTCCATTATTTATATCACTTCATAAAATATGTATTGTTATCCCTACAGATTTATTCTTTCCTACCTTACTACCCACCCCCATTGTAGAGGAACAAAACTAAGGCCCAAAGAGATGAAATAGTTAGCCTGTAGTCTCACAGTTAGAGGAGGTAAGATTTGAATGGAGGACTAAGTAATATTTTAGGCCTTGCTTTCTCTACCAGGGCTCTAGGCTGCAGACTTGCTCACGGGCCCAGCTTGACTCCTGTTGTCCCATCATGAATCATGGCTGGCCCTCAGGGATGATTGGTTCACTCCAACCCTGGCTTTTTCTGGCAGCCTAGGTGTGTGTTCTGAGGTGCAGAGTAAGGGTGTGACTTAGGCTCAGGGCGGCCACTGTGGGCTCTGGAAGGCACAGTTTTACAGGCACAGAGATGCCACCTATGTAGCAGGTAGGCATAGCTGCTACAGAGCTAGTGGACTCCCGAGGACTTGGGAAAGGGACTTCGTGGAGGGCCAACTAAGACAGTTCTGCTGAGCTTCCTCAGCCCTCAAAGCTCTAAGTTGCCAGGGGTGGAGTTGGGTTCCCAGGTAAAGGCCAGGAGGAGGGACATCTAACACACAGAGGACCCTCAAGGCTGCAGTGGGGCTTCTGAAGCTCTGGTTTCCTGTGCTTGGGTGTCTGGTGGGGTGCTGTGGGAAGGGCATACACCACGATTGTTACTTTTGTTGGACTGTTCATCTTGGGAAGAGGAATGTCAGGGCTGGAACCCAGAGCAGAGTGACTCTGCTGTCCTTATTGTTCCCATATGGTGAGTGGGCCATTTTGCGGGGGAGGCAGAGGGTATGGAGGAGAAGCCAGTTAGTTGGAGTGCTGGAGGTGAGCTACCTTTTGGCTGCGGGTGGCAGTGACTTGAGAGATACTGGTTAAAATGAGACAGTATTAGGAAGGTCCAGATAAGATCCCAATAAGGTATCAAAGTGATGGGGTACTGTGGGCTCTTGTGGGTGTCTGTGGGGCCCCAGGCAGCCCCCGGCTCTCCCTCCACTGCAGGGAACTCTGACTGCACAGCTCAGATAGGCTGATCCTAATTGGGGCTCCTAGGATGAAACTGAGCCCCTTGCTATGACTAAAAAGGAGCTTTATAGTCCCCAGCCAGTGGCCAGTTGGTAGATGGGCACATGGCCTGTGAGTCACGTCAGCCTGAAGCCAGACTGGAACCACAGGGAGCAGGGTGCTTGTCTTTCTCTTCCTGCTGGTGTGGCTGCACTAGGGAAGGGGAACCCTGAGGCTGTAGGAGGCACCTTTGGATGCCTGCACAGGGAGTGAGGAAGGGAAAGAGCAAATGTTGATGACATTGTACCACAGCTGGATCCTGCCATGCCTGAAGTCCATCCCAGCAAGGTCCAGTTACTCAAGCCAATCAATTCCCTTTGTGTTTAAGTCAGTCTGAATTACCTGGACAGAAAGAATCCTGGGTTGAGAAACTCAGAGCTTTCTTGGGCCAACAATAGAAATGGGCATAGAACTTGAGGTGGGGGAGAAAAAGATGGCGACCAAGGGGAGAGGTTAGAAGAATAGGAAGGGAAGCCAGAAGAAGGGAGGGGAGAGAGGGGGCGAGAGGGGCACAGAGTGTGGCCAACTGAGGAGAGTAGCAGAAGGTGGCCCTGCACACTGCAGGAGCGAGGCCAGCTGCTCCTGTCACCTCCTCTGCTATTTATAAACCCAGGGCTCACAACGTCACACCTGGTAATCTCTGCCCTTCAAACACAGATTTGTTTCCCAACATGTTCCAGATGAGATCCTCTTCCTTGCTGGGAAGCCCTGCCTGCTCCCCTGGCATCCTTAGTTTTGTAGTGTGAATCCTAGGGCGAATGACATTAACTAGGGTGGGCGCGATGTGTTCCTAGATACTGCAGAAACGGCCAACACTATTAGTGGCAGGAGACACGGAGGACTCAGGATCCATCTGCACAGATAGCTACAGCACAGAAATGAGCCTGTGGTGCTAGGTTTGCATCAAGTCCCTGTGAGGGGATTGGAGTGCTTGGGGAAGATATACAGAACCCACAGGTGCCTTGCAATTCATCTTGGCTTGATGGTTAAGGAGCACCCAGGACTGGAGATGTGGCTCACTGGTAGAGTGCTTGCCTACCATTTATGAAGCCCTAGGTTCAATCTCCAGCACTGCACAAACCAGTTGTGATGGTATAGGCTTGTGTTCTGAGCACTTAGGGGTCAGAGGCAGGAGGTTCAGAGATCCAAGGTCATGGGGAGTTTGAGGCCAGCTTGGACTGGAGACTTTGTGGGTTTTTAAGTAAAAAGAATAAAGGAATGTTCAAGGGACCTAAAGTCCATGCAGGAGTGGGTGCTGGGTGCCTGCATCTCCACAGGGACCTAAGCCTGCACCCTGGGTGTTCACTTCCCAGAGAGTTCCGTTTAGGCATGCAGCAGGCAGCTCATACTTGTGAGCTGCTCAACAAGATTCCTTTCAAGTTTCCGAACTGAGCAATTTGGTTTCCATTTTGGGAGGAGTCAAGTGTCTCCAATGTTAAGGAGAATCACGCTGGCCTCACGCAGTCTTTGATCAGGGTGCGTTTAACTCCAACTCCCTAAACCTGAGCAGCTGGCTGAGACCCTTTCAAATACAGCAGGCAATTAAATTTTCACAAAAAAAGAAGTAGGGACTCCTGGGATAATGAGATGGGAGAGGCTCAAAGGCAGCCGCTGAGCTGCAGAGAAGCCAGTGAGAACCAGAGAGCCACAGGGTAGTGGACACCTTCAATAATGAGGCGTCACTGCCAATCACGACAGAGCCCTCAGGAGCCGGGGCTCTGCAAAGGCAATATATGTCCCCAGATTATCAGGATGGCTGGGAAGAGGACAGGACTGGCCTCAGAGGGGAGGACGGACAGAGGTGGGCAGGTGGTTAAGGAGAGGCATGCCTGCCACCTGGGTCTGGTTCTGATGTAACTGGAAAGCCAAAGAACATTCTAAGGGTTTCCACTCTTATCCTTTAGTCCCAGCTGGATCCCTGGCCCCACCTAGTCAGTATCTCTTTGTTTTTCTCATCATTGATGTGGTCCCTGCAGCCTGAGCCTGCTGGGTGCCTCCCTTCACCCCATGCTGTAGTCTACCAGAGTATATTTTGACCCGTTGTCCCATGCCCCAGCTCATCACCCACACCCAGACCATCACCACACACAGCTGCCCATTGCTCCTCAACAGGTCCTGTGGATGAGTCACTTGACATTAATCCTGTCTCTCTTCCACCATCACTAGCATCTCTGACTTGCAGGAGGCGGCACCTTCCACCTGTCCCCTGATGCCTCGATGAAAGTTTGTCCTACCGTACTTCTTCAACAGTAAGGATGCCATTCCAAAGTCACCTGTCTCTTGCAGGTTACACCGCCCTCCTCACGATATACCTCTAAGTCTACCAGGTACACAATTCTTTCCTACCCCAGGGTCTTCATAAGTAGTTCCTCTGTCTGCAATGCTTGTGTCTTACTTCTTTCTAGAAAATCCCTCTGATTGCCAAGTCACTACTGCAGGAAGACCTTCCCTGACCTGTGGTGGGATATTTTGATCAAACCCTGACAAACTCCAGAGACTGCTAATAAAGTTTTCCTTGAATCAGAGGGTGAAACTAGCTACTAGCTGACCAGAAGTAGCCATAGAGAATATTTCTTTATGCTGTGTAGAAATGTGTCACTGTGATTGATTTAATAAGAAACGGAATGGCCAATAGCTAGGCAGTAAGAGGTTAGGCAGGACTTCCAGGGACACAGAGGACTCTGGGAAGAAGAAAGGTGGAGACACCAGCAGACTCGGAGCAATTTGGACATGCCATACTGAGGGGAGGTAACCGAGCCACGTTGCAGAACATAGGTTAAATTCATGAGTTAATTAAGTTATAAGAACTAGTTAGAAAGCCGGGTGGTGGTGGTGCATGCCTTTAATCCCAGCACTCGGGAGGCAGAGGCAGGTGGATCTCTGTGAGTTCGAGACCAGCCTGGTCTACAAGAGCTAGTTCCAGGACAGCCTCCAAAGCCACAGAGAAACCCTGTCTCGAAAAACCAAAAAAAAAAAAAAAAAAAAAAAAAAAACTAGTTAGAAAAAAGCCTAAGCTAAGGTCAAGCGTTCATAATTAGTAAGTTTGTTAGTTGCAGGCTGGCAGTCCCAAATAGAAAGCTTAGGAGGACCTGGGACATATAGAGAGACACA